>NC_142468.1:61081666-61384696 GCF_049115385.1 Moschus berezovskii
TATAACATGTATGAAAGTGTGAAAGTGTTAGTTGTTCAGTCGTGTCTGACTCTTTGCAACCCCATGAACTGTAACCTGCCAGGCTCCTGTATCCATGGAATTTTCTAGGCAAGAATACTAGAGTGGGTTGCCGTTCCCTTCTCCAGGGGATCTTCCCACTCCAGGGATCAAACCCAGGTCTCCTGCATTGCAGGCACACTCTTTACTGTCTGAGCCACCAGGGAAGCCCTTAACATGTGTATATAACTGTAATTATATGTTTTTCTCATTTGGGGGCTTTATTTATTTATCTTTAGTTGTTCAGGATAGAGATCATGTACATTGCTTTGTATAGAACATCTTGTGATATCTGGTACTGTGCTTTGCTCATAACGGGGGCTTAATAGTTTCACTGACCAAAGTCGTTATAAGTAAATCTTCCATTTTTAAATTGCATTGAAAAATTTTCTATTTTAATTATTTTTTGTTTCCTGATTCTAAGAATAATGTATGCTCATGATAAGTCACCCAGTGATATATATATATAGAGAGAGAGAGAAAGAAGTTTTATAATTGCTTGTCATTGTTAAAGTGTTTTTAGTCTGTTGTGTTCAAATGTATAATGATGTGATCTCTTTTTTAATTTCTAGTTACTGGACCATTATCAGAACTGCAAATAGCCTATGTATGCAGAGAAACTTTACAGGTACTATATTTGCTTATGTAGATAGAAATGCAGTTCTAGTTTCACAGTTGAAAACAGTAAAATGGTGATCTGCCCAAAAGAGAAAGAGTAAACCAAATTTTTCTGTTAACCTCTCATACTGTAATTCTGTAAGCCTAATTATTTCTTTTGTGAATGAGTCCCAGAAATTCATTTAAGCGAATAGTAGTATATGCAGGGGTGTTATTTGGTGTTCTGCTTTGTAGTGCTTGTCCCTCAATTGCTGCAAAGCTAAGGAAAGTCATAGGTATGAATTGGTTTTCATGAATGAATCATCAGACCTCTCAATTATAACAAGTCCAAGCTTTCCCTTCGAGTTTTATGGCCGCAAAAGAAATCTTTTTGCATAAGACATGAGGTCTTTTACTGTTTTTCCCAAAATGAAAGTAAAGTTTCATGGCAATAACTCAGAATGTTGTCTGGAAACCTTTGATCTATGTGATATTAATAGATATTATTAATATCAGAATCCCTTTTTATAAGCTCAGTAAACATTATATTAAGTAGAGATTTCTTTCCTTCTTTATTTCAGATCCTGTGAGAGCTTTTAGTATGTTAAAATAGGCTATGAGTCTTCAGTAGGTATACAGAGTATACAATTCTTCTTCCAGTTTATTTTTTTAGTTCCTTGAAAGATTACTCATTGAAAAAATCAGCAACTAATTTTGTTCACGTGCTTTAAGGCATCTAATGTAGGAAGCAGAATGAAGTAGTAGTGGTTGTGTTATTTATTCAGTTCACAACTGATACTTATTAATTGATGCTTCTGTCTCTACATTTCCTAGATTGTGTAGTTGTTTAGAAGAGAAATTTATATTCTATATGTTATTCTTCCATATTTTAGAAATTGGGAGTTTAATCTAAATTAAGGGAAAGCTCTAGTCATTTCTGAAAGGGTTGGTTTCCACATGCTTTAAAATTTTATTGTTAGATATATGAAAGTAAATTTATATATATATTTTGCATATATTTCTATAACAGTCACATTAAAAATCTGCTTTTTTTATTCACATAAAATGCTAATTATGCACTCATAGCAGAGAATTATTGACAGATTAGTGTTATTAATATTTTAATTTCAAAAGTTCCTTGCTTCTTTAAGTAATGGACAGAGTACTAAATGGAAGCAGAAAGCAAAACAGAAATTTGCATTTCCATTCTGGCCCTGGTATATGACCATTATCTTGTCTGTGGTTTTAGTTCCCCAAGTGTAAAATGAGGCTGTAGAAGGGATGACCTCCAAGATACTAGTTTGAATTTTAAAACTGTGTTACACTGACAAAATTCCTCATCTAGTGTCTATTGACAAGTGACTGGGTAAAGAGGCATGGTTTAGGTAATCCAACAATATATAAAAAGATAATACATCATAGACAAGTGGGGTTTATCATAGAAGGCAGTGTTGATTTAACATTCAAAATCATTTCAAGTAAATGATTACATTAGCAAACAAAAAGAGAAACAAAACCATGGGATCATCTAAATAGACACAGAAAAAGCATTGGCTAAATCCAGTGCTCATTTCTGATAAAAATTCTTAGCATACTTCAAATAGAAAGGAACTAACTCAGCCTGATAAAGAGCACCTATGAAAAACCTACAACTGAATCATACTTAATGGTAAAGACTAGGTGCTTTCCCACAAGGTCAGTCAAACAAGGCAAAGATATCTGCTCTCACCACTTCTTTTTAACAGATTCTAGACGTTTGGACAGGACAAAAAGCAAAAGCAGTGAAATAAAAGGCACCTGGACTAGAAAGTAAGAATTCAAGCTGTCTCTGTTCACAGACTGCATAACTACATCTTTGTAGAAAATGGAATAGATTCTACAAAGTAGCTAGTAGGACTAGTGAGTATGATTAGGGAAGTTGCAAGATTCAAGATCAATATACAGAATCAGTTGGATTTCCATAGACTAGCAACAATACAATTTATAATAACTAAAATATGACATTCTTTGGGATATATGTAACAGAGAGGCATAAACACCTGTATACTAAAATGACTTAGAGACGTTAAAGAAGACCTACGTAAACTGAGAACTTTGCCTTCTGTAGTATTCTTGTATTCATGGGTCAGAATATTTCAATGCAATTAAGATACCATTTCTTCTCAAACTGACTATAGATTCAATGCAATTGCAATGAAAATCAAAGGAGGCTTTTTTTTCCCCTCTAGAAATTGATGAACTGATTCTAAAATTCCTATAGAAACACAAAGGACCTGGAATAGTCGAAACAACTGTGAAAAAAGAACAAAAAAATTTGAGGACCAACAGTAGCAATTTCAAGACCTAGAAAATTACAGTAAATGAAACATAGTAGTAAGCACTGGCATAAGAGTAGATTATGCCAAGAGATTATAGAAATCTAGAAAGACTAGAAATAATTCCACCCATATATGGCTACTGATTTTTGACAAAGGTGAAGCTGCTGCTGCTGCTAAGTCGATTCAGTCGTGTCCGACTCTGTGCAACCCCATAGACGGCAGCCCACCAGGCTCCCCCGTCCTTGGGATTCTCCAGGCAAGAACACTGGAGTGAGTTGCCATTTCCTTCTCCAATGCATAAAAGTCAAAAGTGAAAGTGAAGTCGCTCAGTCATGTCCAACTCTTAGCCCATGGACTGCAGCCTACCAGGCACCTCCGTCCATGGGATTTTCCAGGCAAGAGTAATGGAGTGGGGTGCCATTGCCTTCTCCGACAAAGGTGAAGAGACAATTCAAAAGAGAAGGGATAGGTTTTTCAGTAAATGGTTATGGAATAATTGAACTGTGCTTAGTCGCTCAGTCATGTCCGACTCTTTGTGACCCTACGGACGACCAGTCTCTTCTGTCCATGGGATTCTGCAGGCAAGAGTACTGTCCTCCTCCAGGGGATCTTCCCAACCCAGGGATCAAACCCAAGTCAAACACATGAACTTTGAACCATATTTTGTGACATATGTAAAAAATAACATGAGTCACTTAGGTCTAAATATAAAACCTCAAACTAGAACTTATAGAAGAAAACATGGAAGAAAATTTTGCAATCTTGAGTTAATAAAAGCCTTTTCAGACATAAAAAACATGATCTATAAAATAAAAATTTGACAAATTTGACTTTGTTAAAATTTAAAACTTCTGCTTTTCAAGACATACTATTAACAGAATAAAAAGACAAAAAAGGTATTTGCAAAGTATAAATCTGATAAAGGGCTTGTCTCTAGAGTATATAAAGAACTGTCAAAACTAAATCAAGATTTAAACAGATGTTTCACCAAAAGCTGTATAGATGGCAAATAAGGATATGAGAAATATGCTCAATATCATTAGTTATTAGAAAAATGTGAATTAAAACCACAGTGAGATACCACTACACACCAGTTAGAATGGCTAAAATTAAAAAGACTGACCCTCATAAAGTTGGTGAGTATGTGAGTTAACTGGAACTCTCATACACTGCTAGTTTCAATGCAAAATTGTACAGCTGCTTTGGAAAACTGTTTGGCAGCTGCCTAGAAATTTAAACTTGTACCACCATATGACCCAGTCATATCTAAGTTATTTACCCAAGAGGGAAAAATCGTACACATACTTGACATAAATCTTTAGAGTGGGTTTCTATATAACAAGCAAAAGCTGGAAACAACTCACAACCCAAATATCTATCAACAGGTGAACTGTAATAACTGTATGGTGGAATGCTCAGTAATAAAAAAATGAAATATTGATAGCACACTAACAAGGAATTTCAAATTAATATTGTGAATTAAAGAAGATAAAAGAATATTCTGTATGATTGCATTTACATAAAACTCTAGAAAATTTTTAAATTATCTATAGCAACAAAGTATATCAGTGTTTATATATGGGAGGAACTTATGGGAGTGATGAATATGTTCATTATCTTGATTGTGGTGGTGATGTTACAGTAAAGTATTTCTTGTTTTTATCAGAAAATGAATTCAAAAATCTTAAAATTTAGTAAACATTGATCAGTAAAAAGAAACACATCTAGGTTCTTTCCCCTCAAAAAAAGGACAGTCTGATTTTTCTTATAAGAATTTAAGTAGAAATTTAGGTGTGAAGTTTGCAGTTTTGCTAATATATACTATTTTTTTTTTTAAACTTCAGGGTCTTGCCTATTTGCATACTAAAGGCAAAATGCATAGAGATATCAAAGTAAGTCTGTTTAACTTAATTTAAACTCAATATGTTTAAGGCTCACAAGCACAGGGAACAGATTTGTGGTTTCCAAGGGAAAGGTGGATGGGGGGAGGAAGGACTGGAAGTTTGGGATTGGCAGGTGTAAACTCTTATATATATGGTGAATAAACAATAGGTAGGTCCTACTATATAGTACAGTGAATTCTTAATAAACCATAATGGAAAAGAATAGTTTTTTAAAATGTCTGTATGTGTATTATTCAGTCACTTTGCTGTATAGCAGAGATTGGTACAACATTGTAAATCAACTGTACTTCAATTTAAAAATAGTAATAAACTTTAAATTGATAATTTTATTGAAAGGAATTTTATGATACTAATTTAATAGCATTTGTATTTTTGCTTTAGGGTGCAAATATTTTATTGACGGATCATGGTGATGTAAAACTAGGTATGTTATTTCAAATTCCTAAACATTATTGTCTAGAAAAACAGCACTGAAATACTAACCTAGTTGTGTCAGTAAAAGGAATCCAGGTGGATGGTTTTTTCCCAACTTACTTGTAATGAAAAGTTTTTTAATAACTTTGTTCTTAATAAAGTATGTTTTTATTCTAATAAAGTACCAATAAGTTATTTTCTTATAATGATTGTGTTTTGAACTAAACAGGATGGGATTTAGGTATTCAATTTATATTTATATTCAATTTATATACATTTCCCTAAGTATTGCTATCTGAATTATTAATAATGATGTCTCTGAGGATGAAATTTAGAAATGTTGGTGGTTTTATTGAAAACTAAAATTTTCTGTTCTGCTTTTACGCTACCAGCTGACTTTGGTGTAGCTGCAAAAATAACAGCTACTATTGCAAAGAGAAAATCTTTCATTGGCACCCCTTATTGGTAAGATATTATTATGATTCAATTTTGTCCATTTCATCTCTTTAAGATTAGTGAACAACATTGATGCTTAGTAATACAATTTGTACTTGACTGAAGCCTGGAGACATTCAGGTTCCTTGACGCTGTCATATGATACTCATTTTCCTTGTCCAGCATTCCTGTGTTAAAGTGCCAATAATTCTTGCTGTCCCTGGGATGCTGTATTGGGAGGTCTCATAGGTGGGAGATTTTCAAAAGAAAGTTGTGTTCCAATCTCGTGTCATTTTATTACCCTTTCTTTTGATATTGCATCTGTTTTAATCTAGGATTTCATTTGCTTGTTGTTAAAATTCATGCATCCTATCCTACCATTAGTTTTTACTAGCCCTCCTGCTTCTACTACACCCTTCTAATTACTGACAAAATAATCTTTCTAAAACACTGCTTTCATTATATCCTTAAACACACTTAAGTTGAGAGACACTGTGTCATATAAATTTCTGTAACCTAAGTGCACATAAAAGTGACTTCTACCTTGTGAATATTCAGTATAAATTAATTTAAAAATAATAAACAGTCAAAAATCCTAAGTAATATCATCTATGCTTTATAATTTTAGATGCCATTTTCATATACCACTGACTGGTGGCTCAGATGGTAAAGAATCTGCCTGCAGTGCAGGAGACCTGGGTTCGATCCTTGGGTTGTGACGATCCCCTGGAGATGGTCATGGCAACCCACTCCAGTATTCTTGCCTGGAGAAACTGAGATATTTTATACTCAGTCTCTTCAGTCAGCCCCTTGATTCTACCCTCCCTGCCACTGCCTTTGAAAAGGCCTTTTTTTCCCTCGTATTTTTCAGATAGTCTTCTAATTCATCTGCCTGATTCTGATTTCACTTCCTCTCACACCATCCTTCATGTTGCCATGAGTTTTATATCATAATTAAATTTTCCATTTTCACAGTGAAGTCTAATCTCTCTCATATAATCAGTAGATCATTCATTATCTAGCCTCTGTCTCTGAGGTTTATTTTCCAAATACTTTCTAGACCCTCTCAAACTGTGATGAGTGACTTTATTTTTTTTTTTCATATTTTGTCCACCACAGACTGATACTTTTATAAAATAAATTTAAAATAAATTGCTAAAAAAATGACCATTTATCTGGATAAGAATACTTCCTTTCAGTTGTATTTACCTATAGATCACACATTGAGTAGGCTGTCCTGTCACCTCTCTATGTGTTCTGTGCTGTCCTGTTTCCCTGCATTCGTACTTGTTTCCTCTGACTAAAATAGTCCAGGTTCCTCAACCCTCATCAACTCCCTGCTAATTTATTCTGTGAGTCTCACCTCCTTTGAGGAACTTTTCTCTGACCTTCACAGAGATTTAAGTAGTCTTTTTGTTTTCCCATGTTATAAAACAGTATTCACAAGATTTTGAGAACCAAAGTTTTAGAAGCGTGTGTATGTGTGTATATGTGGTCTTTATTAAGTTTTTTTCTGTTAATAGTAAAGTTTCTTCTTTTCTAGTAAATGCCTCTAAGCCTCTTTCCCTCCAAGAAGTCTAGTGAATATAACAAAAGAACAAGTTTCGTATAATTTTTTAAAAACAAAAATGTTATATTCATTGATTCCTTCTAGGATGGCCCCAGAAGTTGCAGCAGTAGAAAAGAATGGTGGCTACAACCAGCTCTGTGATATCTGGGCAGTAGGAATAACAGCAATTGAACTTGGAGAACTTCAACCACCTATGTTTGATCTTCATCCCATGAGGTGTTCTCAGTATTTACAATTATGCAGTTAGTAGTAAGGTCTTCAGGGAGAGTGAAGTACTGACAGCTTGGGTATTCCAAGCTCATTTTAAAGTATATTGAAATAATAAAAGTATTCTGAGAGACTTAGGAATAATCTTGTCTAAAACCTGATCTGTTGCTCTTTCTAACACAACATAGAGTCTGTCTGAAACTTTTCCTTAAAACATATTTCCTTTAATAAATATACTAAGATATAGCAGTTATCATTTTAAAAGTTTTAAGCCTTTTTTTTATTCTTCCATTGATTAAAAACATTTCTTTTTTTGTCCTAAGTAGAACTATAAACACATGATAGAATGCAGATGAATTTTTTATTTCTGTTCTCATTTGATTTTGTTTCTTTATACTTTGTCTAGAAATGATGAAGAGGTAGATGCTTACTATAATCATTTATATTTTAGAGTATATTATCTTAGAAGAAATATTTGAGAGACTATGAAGGGGTTTTTAATATTTTGAAGGAAAAGATAATTGGGCCAAAATTTAAATTTTTAATGTAAATAGTATAAAGTTAAAAAGAAAATCAGCAGAATAGGGGAAAGTATTCTCCCAACATATAATATTAATTATTGATATTTATTACATAGGTAACTAACTCATTCAAAGACTGTAAGAGCAAAAGATAAATCGTTTATGAGCAAGTATCAGATACTAGAGAAACATGGAAAACTATTTAACCTCACAAGTACCTAAAGATATATAAGTTAGTTCAGGATGGGGAACACATGTACACCCATGGCTGATTCATGTGAATGAAGGCAAAAACCACCACATTATTGTAAAGTAATTAGCCTCCAATTAAAAAAATAATACCACCACTAAAAAAAAAAGATATATAAGTTAAAAGATAGCTGTTTTTAGCTGGAATGCTGATAAGTACAGACCTTTAGGAAAATAATTTGGATGTTATTTGTTATGAACAGTACAAATGTTGCATTGATTCTACACTTGTGAAAATTATACTTAGGAAATAATTCAGGAAAAGTCTAAGAATCCGCTTCAGGCTTGCAGGGGGAAAATCTAAATGAACAGTCATAAGGGCAGCTAATACATATATATAAACCAAAGCAGCATGGGAAATTGATTATCAGGGAAAAAAGTGGAACATAATGTTACCTATTATAATAATTTAGTGATTGGTTAATATTTAGATAAAGACTGAAAAGAAAAGCAGAAAATTTAAAATAATGTCTTAGGATGAGAGGAATATAGACGTTTTTCTCTTCAGTTTTCTTTTATATATGAATCATTTAATTTTTAAAAAGAAAAGATCTTTGGTATTTAATAAAAAAGACTAAGGGATTTGCTTGAAAACATTGGAGTTTTTTGTAGGAAATACTGAAATAAAACTTCCTTTTAAAATCCTTCATTCTTCTACCCCCATAGTCCATTAAAAAGATTGGTCAAAGGTTAATTCGTGGAGAAGGAAAGTCCTCTTGCAGGTTGATTTCTGTTTTATTCAAAAGGGGAAACAGACAAAGAAGTTGATATAGTCACCCAAAATTGTAGACGTTAAACATACAACCTAATGTTAGAGTAGTATATCATCTCAGTGTGTTAACATAATGATACGCAATTATATAAACTTATGCTTAAGATATAATACTAGTTATATATGTAACAGTATGGTAGTAAAAACTTTCTCAAATGTTTAGTTGCTTTGCCTTGTGAATAAGAGCTTGTTGGAAATTTAAATATATTCTCTAGAGCCAGGAGAAATTTTTCATAAGGTATCCAAAATATAAACCATTAATTTCCATATTCCATATCAGTTAAATCTTGAGTACCTACATATGTAATAATCTTGGGTAAATTCATTGCAGAATTGATTCTGATTATTGTATGTAATAATAAAAGTGTTTTGTATTGCTCTTTAACTGAAATTTTTATTCCAGGGCCCTCTTTTTAATGTCAAAAAGTAATTTTCAGCCTCCAAAACTAAAGGACAAAACAAAATGGTGAGTTATAGATATGTAGATTTATAAAATTTTGTGGCTGAAAGAGACAAAGGTTTAATTCCCTTATTTTAAAGATGGTAAAGCTGAAGCTCAGAGCATTAAACAGTTTCCCTAAAGTTACATATCTAATTTACTTGCAGAGCTATGACAAGGATCTAGGTTTATTTTCTGTTCAGTATTCCATTATGATGTACTGCTTTGGCGGCTTGAATAGGAGATGTAGTGAGGAAATGACTTTAAATGAATACATTAAGATTTTTATAGACTCATTTTGCCTGTATTCCTTTACTTCCACTAATTACATGTTGACTTTCATGAAGAGTAATAGGACACGGTTTCCCAGATACAGTGACACTTAAAATCAGTCATCGTTGGCTTTTCTGTACCTATTTTCCCTAACATTCAAACAGTCATTACTTATTTGCATCCTAATGTTTTCTCATACAAAGTAAAACAACTTGCCTATTCTTATAGTCCATAAGGATGTCTTCAATTAGATGATAAAAATTGAAAACTATTTTTCTGGTAATTTCTTCCCATACATTTAATAAGAGAAACTTATTGTACAAACAAAAGTTTCCAAATTCTTAAATTTAGTGATTCTTTATCTATTATACATGGATCTCTTGGGAAATCATGGGAGATATATGAGCCCCTGGAATTCTTTACGTATATTCATTTTTTTCTGGAGGGACAGTCCATATATTATTTCAGATTCTAAAAGGCCTGTCCCCAAAACAAGTTGTAAACTACTTATAATGTTTCACTGGCCTGCCCGTGCATAGTATTATTTAGGAGCCAGGCCATTCTGGGGATAGTACCAGGAATGGGAGGCAGATCACACTGTAGAAGTTAAGGAGTTTATATCCTACTGCTAGCTGTATTCCTTTTTATTGACACTGTTTTGTTTTGTTTTTCTCTTGTTCCTTGCAAGCCTAAGTTCCTAAGCAACTAGGATTAGAGGACTTTATGGCAGGAATGACTGAATATTCATTCAAGGATGAATGACTGTTAGCTAAAATAGCTACATTCATAGTGAGATTCCAGAACAGTTATTACCATTGAAGTACCTTTGCCAGTCTTAAGTACTTTCTCACTGCATGATATGAGGACCACAAACTACCAGTGTAATGTAGTGATTTGATTTCTCTAAAGAGAACCTGCTTTGTCATTACTGTCATTGGTAATGACTAAGGTTATTCTTTTTGGTTCCTGCCCAGTCTTTCCTCCCGTGGAATCTTGATAATGGTACAGTACCTCTCTTTGTCATTAATTCATAATCAAAATGCAGTTCCTTTAATTAAGTAATTAATTTTTTATTAGTTCATTTTCTGTCCATGCTGCACAACTTGCACGATCTTAGTTCCCCCACCAGCGATCAAGCCAAGGCCCATGGCAGTGAAAGTGCCCAGTCCTGGCCACTGTACTGTGCTGGCAGGGAATTCCCAGATTCCTTTATATCTTCTTCTTTTCCCCATTTCATCAATACAGGTGGCAGGAAAACTCTTGGTTACTAAGATCACTCCCTCTTCTTTTCCCTCGTTCCTAAGACATTCAGTGACTTTTTAAAGGTATAAGCAGTCTGTTTAATTACCCACCCTACCTTGATGCCACCTAACAATTTGGGTGTGGCAAAACATTTATATATCATAAAAATTAAGCAGTGAGAAAAGGTCATTTTGATTCCTAAGTGGTTATAACACAAGGTTATTAACCTTATAGATGACACACCTACCCATTTCTAGTTTTTAGTGTACATTTTAGAGGTTATATATATTAGTATTCTGTTCACTAATTGTATTTTACTTAACAGATGAACCTGGTATATTTTATAAGAAAATACTCTTTTGGGTTTAGTTTTTTGGTTTACATAGAGCTAAGAGGCCTAAGAAAAAAAATCATACATTTTAGTCTTTCTAACTGCTTGTAAGTTAATTTTATTTAGTAACAGAAAAGAACTTCTATTAGTGAAATATATTTGTACATGTTTCTTTTTATTTGAAGGTCATCAACATTCCATAATTTTGTCAAAATAGCACTAACCAAAAACCCCAAAAAAAGACCAACCGCTGAAAGACTTCTGACTGTAAGTCATTGAATTTATAGGAGTATTTTCTATAGTCATGCATTAGTTAGGCACATCACTAGAGCAACAGCATTTAGGTTTTTAATATAAAAATCTTACAACAGGGGTAGGCAAACATTATGTAAAGAGCCAGATAGTGTGTATTACAGGCTTTGTGAGACTTATAGTCTGTTGCGTCCTCTCAGTTTTGCCACAGTAGCACAAAAGCAGCCATAGCCAATACCTGAAGGGTATGGCTTTAATACCCAATAAAATTTTATTCACAGAAGGAGGCAGTGCACCAGATTTTGCCCATGGTCTGTAGTTTGCCCACCCCTGCTTGGAGAAGGCAATGGCAAGCCACTCCAGTACTCTTGCCTAGAAAACCCCATGGATGGTGGAGCCTGGTGGGCTGCAGTCCATGGGGTCGCTAAGGGTCGGACACGACTGAGCGACTTCACTTTCACTTTTCACTTTCACACATTGGAGAAGGAAATGGCAACCCACTCCAGTGTTCTTGCCTGGAGAATCCCAGGGAAGGGGGTGCCTGGTGGGGTCACACAGAGTCGGACACGACTGAAGTGACTTAGCAGCAGCAGCAGCAGCCTTGGAGAAAACTCTTTAAAATGTTGCTTTCATCTAAAATTAATTGATTTTCTCTGTTTTTGTTTCTTATGTAAATTTATAGAATACTCCTGTGTATGTGTTTATAAAATACTTTTATATTAGGGAAAGTTGATTATAACAATCTAAGAAAACTTTGTTTAAATGTTATAAAATTTAATTATGTCTTTCTATACTAACATAATTTTATTGAATTAAATATATGTAAGCATAGAATCGGAGAAGGCAATGGCAAGCCACTCCAGTACTCTTGCCTAGAAAATCCCATGGATGGAGGAGCCTGGTTGGCTGCAGTCTGTGGGGTCGCTAAGGGTCAGACACGACTGAGCGACTTCACTTTCACTTTTCACTTTCACACATTGGAGAAGGAAATGGCAACCCACTCCAGTGTTCTTGCCTGGAGAACCCCAGGGATGGGGGAGCCTGGTGGGCTGCCGTCAGTGGGGTCGCACAGAGTCGGACACGACTAAAGTGACTTAGCAGCAGCAGCAGCAGCAGCAAGCATAGAATATACATTTTTTTTCTTATTGTGATATGGACTCTACCACAGTATTTATTTGCATATGCATAATGACATGTGTAATAAATGTCATTGTTATAGCCAAGGTTGTAATTTGACAGCCTAATATAGATTAGTTAACTTTACATAGAGAAATTATTCATATTATAAACTTACCCCACAGTAGTTCTTTAGCCTTATAATATTTAATTATGGATTCTCTCAATATTTTTACTAATACATTCTCTAATTTATTAGCACTGGTAGCCTTTCATATGCTTATCTCTGATAGTTATTAAATGGAAAAGAACAAATAACAGTTTCTATAAGCCATAGATATAAATGCATACTCATGAAGTTCTGTTTTGTTTTTATTTAGCATACATTTGTAGGGCAGCCAGGTCTCTCAAGGGCCCTGGCAGTTGAACTGTTGGACAAAGTGAATAATCCAGATAACCATGCACATTACACCGAAGGAGACGATGATGACTTTGAGGTAAAGAATGTTTGCAATCTAATAATTGAAAATAAATGTTTAATGTGGCCTTAGAGTTTGTTTTTTAATTCACTCTTTTAAGTTAGATTTAGTGACAGAGATTAATTAGCAATGAAGACTATACTTGTCCTGCATATAATTACCAATTGATAACTTCTCTTAATCCTAGTTCTGGGAAGGAACTAAGATTATGATTCTTCCTTGTACCATATCATTTTATTTACTTACTTGGTTTGCTTAAGGTTTTTAAGCGGTAGCTACAATTAGAATCAGATCGGTACCTTTATCTTCCCAGAAATCCACAAGTGTTTTCTCTTCTCTTTAGACCTCAGCTTCTGAAGTGAGAGTTTGATCTTCTCTAAAGAGAAAGGACATCTATTTCCACGGAAATACAGGTTCTAGGAGTATTGCTTTGGACTAAGAGAATGAAAATTTAGCCAGAGCCCTTGTACCGTATTATTTTTCACCAGAAATACTCCTTAGAAATCCATGTAGTCATTCTTTTAGTTTCTCTATTTACAGATGATTGGTGGTAGTTTAGTCGCTCAGTCATTTCTGACTCTTGCAACCCATGGACTGTAGCCCATCAGGTTCCTCTGTCCATGGGATTTTTCAGGCAAGAATACTGGAGTGGGTTGCCATTTCCTTCTCCAATAAAGATCATTAACAGGATACAAATAATTTTTTAAAATTAAGCTGAGGTTCCCATAGAAGATGTTTTCCAATAAGTATTCAGAATTATTATTTCTTATATAATTACATATAGAGCTATTCATAACTATGCTTTCTTCTCTGAAAATATTGTAGAATTATTTGAATATATTATATTTAACAACACAACTTCTAAATCAGGAATGAGGGACTTCCTGCCCATTTATGCCTCTCTATGCATAATACAAATGTATTTATTTACCAGTATCTTTTTCTCCTTTTATATTCTGTTTTATTTCTGTCTCTTCATTCTTTCTTATGCCTTTATTTCCCTTTGTACCTCTATGTTCAGTTCTGGTAAGACTATAGAACTAAACTTAATGTGTTGTTACTTACTGAAGGAAATTTTCTACTTCATGAACTTAAGTTTTAAATTATTAAGTATCGTGATAACTACTAACAGTCATTGGGTAGTCTTTCTGCACCAAGTATTAGGCTAAATAATTTCCATGTTAACTCATCTAATACTCAAAACAGTCCTTTGCAAAAGGTACTATTACTATCCCCATTTTACCAATAAAAAAAGAAGAAAGAATTTCATTTCCCCAAGATCATATGCCAATCTAATATAGGTACTTAATAGAAATAGTCATTAAACAGTCTTTGCCACATAGTCATTTTCTAGTATATAACGTAATCCCGTTATGTAGTAAGGTACCCTGTAAATATTTTATTGAATGTTAAGTGAACTTTAATTGAAAATATTAAATAACCCAGTCATAAAGATATTTTAAAATTTAAACCATCATTCGCAGACTTGTTATAATTAATGAATTTAATCTCTTAATCAAAATTGTTAAAATTGTTTTTGCTTAAATATAGCATATTACTTGATTCCCCAATTAATGTTTTACTGGTTATGAAAACAACCAGACTCCACTTTCATTCCCCACAATATTTTGCCAGGTTTCCTAAGTCTACTCTTACTTTGGAATTGTGTATTTCTGTTTAATGATATCACCATGCTTTTTAGTCCTTGAAATACAAAACCTTGTTCCAGGCAATTGAAGAGACAACAGTGGATGACATTGACATAATCCCTGTCTTCAAAGAGCTTACAGAATGGTCTCCATGGAAATTTAGAGATTACCAGCAAACAGTTTATAAGTGTAATAACTGTTATGGAATGGGAAACACAGGGTGTTATGCAGGCATATTTTTGAGACAGGAAAGGACTCACTGTGGAAGCAGTATGTAAGCTGAAAACCTGAAGGGTTAAATACAGAGATAGTAATTAAGAGACTGATCAGAAGTGTTCTGAACAGAAGGAATAATAGCATGTTTGAAAGCCTAGTTATAAGGGAACATGGTATGTTTTAGGAACTAAAGAAAAGTTAGAGCAGGAAAAAAAGGAAGGAATTTGGTGGGAGATGAGATTATAAACTAGATATTTCAAGTAAAAAAAAAATTGAGAGCTTTAATCTTAGGGCAGTGGAAGCCTTTAAAGGGTAAAGGAGTGATATAATCAGATATGCATTTGTTTTTTAAGATCTCTGACTTTAGACTAATGATTTCATGCCTCAGGTCCTCTTAAGAGACTTTTGAAGTTATCCAGAATAGGGATACTGATGTTTTATAGTAGGATGGTAGGGCAAGGATGGAAAAAAGTGAAGTAATTCAAGAATTATATGAGTGAGTGGTGACCAAATGTAGACTTGAGGGTGGAGTCTGATAAAAGGATTACTCCCAAATTTTTACTTGAACAGCTGGATAAATATAAAAGTGCCACTTGTTGAGATTGAAATACTAGAGTAAGATCAAATTTGGGAAGAAAGGTGAGTTCAGTTTTATATATGGTAATTTTTATATTGCATCAGATTTCCAAGTGGGAGGAAGACCTAGGACAGCTTCCTGAAATTTCTCCTTTAAGTTAAAAAATCTAGTATCCTAAGAGAAATGGCAAAGGAATAATAAAGAGCATTAAGAGGCAGAAGGAAAGTTTCAGAAAGAATGCTGCCTAGAAGTTACATTAAAGAAATCTTTGGATTTAGGTATGTTTGACTACTTTAAAAGGATAACTTAAAAATACTAGAGGTGAAGCCAGATTGGAGTGGTTTGAAAGATAAATTTATTTAGTTGTGAAAGAGGGGAATAAGACAGAGCAGTAGATGAAAGAAAATGAGTTGAGGGTGAATTTGTCTGTCTTCTCAGTTCAGTTCAGTTCAGTCGCTCAGTCATGTCCAACTCTTTGCGACACCATGGACTGCAGCATGCCAGGCCTCCCTGTCCATCACCAGTTCCCGGAGTTTACTCAAACTTATGTCCTTTGAGTCAGTGATGCCATCCAAGCATCTCATCCTCTGTCATCCCCTTCTCCTCCCACCCTCAATCTTTCCAAGCATCAGGGTCTTTTCAAATGAGTCAGTTCTTCACTTCAGGTGGCCAAAGTATTGGAGTTTCAGCTTCAACCTCAGTCCTTCCAGTGAATATTCAGGGCTGATTTCCTTTAGGATGGACTGGTTGGATCTCCTTGCAGTCCAAGGGACTCTTCTCCAATACCAGGTATTGGAGGTAGGTATTCTTCTCCAACAACACAGTTCAAAAGCATCAATTCTTTGGCGCTCAGCTTTCTTTTTAGTACAACTCTCACATCTATACATGGCCACTGGAAAAACCATACCTTTGACTAGATGGACCTTTGTTGACAAAGTAATGTCTCTGCTTTTTATTATGCTGTCTAGGTTGGTCATAACTTTCCTTCCAAGGAGTGAGCATCTTTTAATTTCATGACTGCAGTCACCATCTGCAGTGATTTTGGAGCCCCCCAAAATAAAATCTGTCACTGTTTCCACTGTTTTCCCATCTATTTGCCATGAAGTGATGGGACTGGATGCAATGATCTTAGTTTTCTGAATGTTGAGCTTTAAGCCAACTTTTTCACTCTCCTCTTTTACTTTCTTTTTTTATTTTTTTATTGGAGGCTAATTATTTTACAATATTATATTGGTTGTTTTTGCCATACATTGACTTGAATTCATCAAGAGGCTCTTTCTTTAGTTTTTCCTCACTTTCTGCCATAAGGGTGGTGTCATCTGCATATCTGAGGTTATTGATATTTCTCCTACCTGTCTTCTACCTCTCTGTTTTTTGGCTGTTGATTGATTGTTTTTTATATGGGGCAAAAAAAGTTTAAACAGGATGTTTATGAAAAGGATCCAATGGTTAGAGATAAAAGAATCTAGAGAAGCAAGATGAATAGGCAAAGTCCCTGAAAAGGAGGGAGAAAGTGAGATCTAGATTATAATGAAGGACTTAATCTTGAAGAAACACTTCTTGATAGGCTTTCTTGGGAAGTGTTGTCTAGAGAGTGGAGTAGGAAGACCTTGAGCTCACCTCCGCCCATCCTTGAGCTCCCATCCTCCAGTGGGCACACCAAATTGCATGTATCTATGAGAATGACCTGAAGATGAGCATAAAAGATTTTCTACACCTGGAGATGTGAAAAACGAACCACAGTGAGATGGGTAGGAGAGGCAGAGACATAATATAGTCAAGACCCACCTCCCTGGAAAGGCAGCCCACAAACAGGAGGATAATTACATTTGCAGAATTCTCCCCAAGGAGTGAAGCATCCAAAACCAGTATTGGGCTCCCCATCTGGTGTGTCCTGCACAGGGAAGATGGGCCCCCAAAAAATCTGGCTTTGAAGGTCATCCTTCAAAGGACTTGTGTATAGGAGAACTAGAGGACTGTAGGAAACAGAGACTCTGCTTTTACAGGGCGTGTGTAAAATCTCACATGCACAGAGTCAGTAATTTGAAAGAAACCCACCTGCAGATCTTGGAGAACCTCTTGGAGAGGCAGGAGACAACTAGTAGTCCCCCTGAAGATATAGATGCTGGTGACAATTGAGGACTATGTTCCAAACAAAGGAACAAGACAACCTCAGAAGAAGAATTAAACAAAGAAAAGATATACAATCTGCCTGTTAAAAGAGTTTCAGGTAATAATCATAAAGATACTCAATGAACGCAAGAGAGAGATGGAAGAACATAGTAAGAATGTTAACAAAGAATTAGAAAATATAAGGGGGAACCAAATAGAACTGAAGAATACAATAACTAAAATTAAAACTACACTAGAAAGAAATAATAGTAGATTTGGTTATATAGAACAGATCAGTAAACTAGAAGATTGAATAGTGGAAATCACCTAAGCTGAAGAGGAAAAAGAGAAGAGAGTTTATTTTTTAATGAGGATGGTTTAAGAGACGTTTGAAGCAATATCAACTATACTAACATTCATATTCTAGGGATCCCAGAAGAAAAAAAGAGAGAGGGCCAGCATATGGAAGCAACCTCAGTGTCCACTGATGGACTAATGGATAAAAAGGATATATATATATTCAGTGGAATATTACTTTGTTGTTACTGTTTAGTCACTAAGTTGTATCCAACTCTTTTGCAGCCCCATGGACTGTATCCCATCAGGCTCTTCTGTCCATAGGATTTCCCCGGCAAGAATACTAAATTTGGTTGCCATTTCTTTCTCCAGAGCTTCCCTGGTGGCTCAGATGGTAAAGAATCCACGTGCAATATGGGAGACCTGGGTTAATCCCTGGGTTGGGAAGATCCCCTGGAGAGGGAAATGGCTACCCACTTCAGTATTCTGGCCTGGAGAATTCCTTGGGCTGTATAGAATCTGTTAAAGAGTTGGACACAACTGAGCAACTTTCACGTTGCTTCTCCAGGGGATCTTCCCAACCCAGAGATCAAATCCACATCTCCTGCATTTGCAGGTGGATTCTTTACCTCTGAGCCACCAGGGAAGCCCCGGAATATTACCCATTAAAAATAAAATCTTCCCATTTTTGACACCATGGATGGCTCTAGAAGCTATTATGCTAATGAAATAAGTCAGAGAAAGGCGGATACTACATGATCTCACTTATATGTGGAATCTAAGAAGCAAAACAAAATAAAATGAAAACGGACTCAGATACAGAGAAGAAACAAATGTTTGCCAGAAGGGAGGCTTGTGAGTGTGGACAAAATAGGTGAAGGGGATTAAGATATGCAAATCTCCAGTTATATAATAAATATCTATATTAGGGTTATTTTATACAGCATAAAGAATATGGTCAATAACATTAATTTTGTATGGGAACAGACGGTTACTACACTTACAATGATGATTACTTCTTAATGTATACAAATGTCAAAAAATTCTGTAATACATCAGAAGCTAACATAGTATTGTGCATTAATCAATATTTCAGCTTAACAAAAAAGAAAAGAAATACTAATTTCTCTTCTCCAGGGGATCTTCCCAACCCAGGGATCGAACCCAGGTCTGCCACATTGGAGGTGGATTCTTTACCAGTTGAGCCACCAGGGAAGCCCATTGAGGAGAATGGATGGGTTAAATGACTAGAGAAATGTTTGGGGGCAACACTGAAGCCTCAGAAGAGATTAATTTTCAATGTGTAATTTTCCTCCAGCAGTCATTGGTACCCCAGATATAAACCAGTTAGTTTAATTCCTCCAGGGTTGTCATTTTGGTATGCCAGTGTAGAAAAGGATGGCAGGGAGTGAGAAAAAAATTTAGAATATATGCAAGGGGTCGCTTGAAATTGTGGACCACCACATCTAAAGTGGATAGGAAGAAAAATGAAGATAGAAGAAATGCATAAGGAGAATGAGAAAGTAATGGATTGATGGACTTGAGGTTCGGTGTGAACATTTAAAAATTATTGGAGTAATGAGACAGTAAGCTCGAAGGATGAGAAGTTTGGAGTATGATGTGAATTCATATATCAGACCTGATGACAGATTCCAGGATATGATCTTAATAGTATAGAGTCCGTTGAAGTGTGGTAGAATGTCTTGAGAGATAAGGTCAGTAAACTTTAATCCAGTGCAATGGTCTTTTGAGTCCTTTGGTATGATAGTGGGTCTTAAAGTAGAGAAAAAGACACATGACCGTTGTCTGAATCATTAGTGAATGAGAGTGAGTCATCAGAAATTTAATAGATAGAGGTTGAACTGAACGCATTGTTTCAAAATATCAGGAGCTTATTCAAAAGGGTGGAATAGTAGTAAAGCTTTCTCACTTGGTTTACTGCAAATCAGTCCCTCTCCGTGCAGTATTTCTCCTGTCCATACCCTTTTACATACTTCATCAGATTACTCTTAAAGCTGACTCTTGTGATAGCATTCCCTTTCTGTAAGATCTCCAAAAATTTCTTTTGCCAAGAAAATAAAATTGAGAGCTCTAGCCTGACATTCAGAACCTTTCATGATCTGGCTTATCCTCCCTCAAATGTCTTTCCAGCTTGTCATCTCTTCACTTAATGTTCACTACATTCAAATAATAACCAGCTTCAATTCCCCTAAACACTCCACAATTTCCTTTTTTTCCTTGCATCACTTTGTTCATATTCTTTGTGCTGTCTGAAATGCTTTTCCCACCTTGCTGCACATTCAATGCCTACTTGTCCTTCAAGGCCTCACATTAGATTACAACTCTGTCATGAAGAATTTCTTTACCCCTTCCAATGGCAGTCATGTCTCCTTCCCCTGGGCATTAACAGTGATTTTAATGAATGCCACTTATTCTTTTCTAGTGTTTAAATATTTGTGTATGTTATCTTCCTAGACTATAAGCTCTTTTGAGGATAAGATTTGCATCTGATTTTCCTTGCATCTCTTCAGTATATATATATATATACACACACACTAACCCTAGGGTTAGTGTATACAGTATAAATGTGTGTGGAATAAATGAATTAACTTTTAAGTATCTCATATTCATTTTTTTAAAAATTTGTCCTTCAATTCACTTTATTAGTAGGTAGTCATGTCTGTCAATAAATAAGAATTTAATTAAAAAGAGAAAGTTTGACCTAACTTTGTCACAGGAATTCTTTTAAGTGTATGTTATTATGTTTATATTCACAGCCCCATGCAGTCATTCGTCATACCATTAGATCTACAAACAGGAATGCCAGAGCTGAACGGACAGCTTCAGAAATCAATTGTATGTGTTTGGTATACATTTTCAATTGGTGGTTTTGGAGGGTTGAGCTGGGTGTTCTTGTGGGATTTTTTTGTAATAATAAAATCCCAGGCTATCTGCGGCTGTATACACACATAAACAGGGATACCTTTGGAATAAGGGTTGCTTTTCTGGTTGTAATGAAATTCCCTTGGTTTACAATTAAATAGTTTTTACTTTCTAATTATAAATGTAATACATGTTCATTGCAGAAAATTTGCAAAAAGAAGAAAGTAAAAAATTAACATTGCCAATAATCACATCACTCAGCACGAGCCCACAGATAATATTTTGCTGAATTTCCTTGAAATTTTTTCACATGTAGTTTTACACGGCTGAGTTTATACTATGCATAAAATTTTGCTTAATATAGTTAGAAGTATTTCCCATATTTTAGTCTAGGCTTTGTGACAGTTATATTTAATGGTTTTATCCTCCTGTATTGAGTTGATGTATTGTAGCAGCAGCAGCAGCAGCAGTCCCTATTGTTGGATATTTGGGTTGGTTTCAGTTTTTTAAGTCAGATTAGCACCAAGGTGGATGTTTTCTAAAATGCATATTTAAAAGGAGAAATTTATTTTTATTCAATAAATTAATCATTGACATTAAAATGTTATATTAACAATATTTGTCATTTTAGCCACATTAATTTGGAAGAACAGATTTACAAAGAATTTTTAGGATGAGTATACTGACTTAAGTGCATAATTGTTTCAAAAGAGATTTAAAAGTATTTTACATTAAAATAAGCTCTAAATAAAAAATATAAACCATAATGGAGGAAGATAGTTAGAATGATTGCAGATGTGTATTTTGTTTTCTTGAAACCAAACATTTCTAGCTTTCTGTACGCAGCTTTGGAAATCTAGATCAATGGAGAGTTAGAATGTCTTTCCCATATCTGTTATTTCAGTCACACATTTTCATAGTTAAACTCATAATTCAAGATTTTCTGTCTTTGTTAGTCCCAGATTGCTGATACTTTTTTATGCTATCTTCTTAAACTATCCCCAGCAAACTCTCTGGGTTTCAAATACCAAACAGAAAAGCAGCTGTTTATTTTTATATTTTAAAATAAAGCTATTATAAAGCTATTTTCTTTATTTTATGCAACTGTATAGTATTCACTTAATGTAGTGTAAATATATCTTTCTTTGTACAGCTTTTGTTTTCGGTGTTGTATTTAGTAATGCCTTCCTGATTTTAAGGTTATAAAAGGATTTTCCTGTTTGTTTGTTTTTTTTGTTTCATTTTTTAGAATATCAATACTTAAATCTTTGATATAAGGTATTATTTGCTATAAGGTATGAAATATGAATTCAACTTCAGTTTAATTCTAAATATCTACTCATTTGCCTTGATATTATTTATTAAAAACTTAGGTTTTCACTAATAGATTTGATATGCCATCTTTATTATATACTAAGGTGCCACCTACATTTTAGGGCTTTTTCTGGAAATTCTATTCTCTTGCATTAATATACTTAGTCCTGTGCCAGTCAGATACTTCTGATTATGATGTTTTTATAATACCTGTTAAAATGTATTAGAAATAATCCTCCTCCTATTTTCCCTCACCCCCTCCGCACAAACACACACACACACACACACACGTTGTTGCAATTCCTTTTTATTGTATCTGGCCATTATATTTTCCTCACATAAAACATAAGAATCAGTCTACTGAGTTGAAAAAAAAACCACTCTCAGCGTTTTTACTGAGACCTTATGTTTGTACACTAACTTTGGGAGAATTGACATCTTTATGATATTCTGTCATCTTAATCAAAATAAGCTTCCTCAGAGAGCTCAAAGCTTAGTTCTTTTATAATTGTCCAGAGTACTGATTTTGTTGTGGAGTTTGCCCTGTGTGCTGCAAGTACCAAACAGAAGATGGTAGAGTTGAAGGTCATTTTATTGGTCTGTCTTTAAATTCTCCCAAGTCTTTTTTTGTGTCCATCAGGAGTGTTTCATAGTTTTGTTTTTGTTTAATAGATTTTATATATACCTTGTTAGTTCTGTTCTTAGTTTTTTGTTTCAGTTTTTTAAATTAAGCTAGTAACTTACATACAGTAAAATGCTTAAGTGTTTTACTGCACAATGAATTTTTAAATTTGTATACACTCATGAAACCACCACCCAGATCAGCATTATCAGAATCTCTGAAGGATTCCTCATGCTCCTTCACAATCAACACCCTCCCGTCTCCCTGGATCCCCCCGCCTTCCCACTGCCCTGGCTAATCACTATTCTTGTCTCATCACTATAGATTGGTTTTTATGTGGTCTTGATCTTCAGATATACAGAATCAACTAATATACACGTCTTTTGCCTGATTTCTTTTGCTCAAAATTATGTCTGTGAAAGTCATTCATGTCATGTGTGCCAGTAATAGTTTATTGTTTTCACTGTAATGTAGTGTTTCATTGTATGATTATAGCACAATTTATTCATTCTTCACTTGGCTGGCATTTTATTTGTTTCTAGTTTGGGGCTATTATGATTACTGTAATCATCCTTACTGTGTGTTTTTAGTGGACATAAATAATGGTTATCAGTTCAGTTCAGTTGCTCAACTCTTTGTGACCCCATGGACTGCAGCACGCCAGACTACCCTGTCATCACCAGCTCCTCGAGATTGCTCAAACTAATGTATGTCGAGTCGGTGATGCCATCCAACCATTTCATCCTCTGTTGTCCCCTTCTCCTCGTGTCTTCAGTCTTCCCCAGCATCAGGGTCTTTTCCGATGAGTGAGTTCTTCGCATCAGGTGGCCAAAGTATTGGAGTTTCAGCTTCAACATCAGTCATTCTAATGAATATTCAGAACTGATTTCCTTTAGGATGGACTGATTTGATTTCCTTGCAATCCAAAGGACTCTCAAGAGTCTTCTCCAATACCACAGTTCAAAAACATCAATTCTTTGGTGCTCAGTTTTCTGATCTTGGCCTAATCTAAGACCACCAGAGTATAGTCCAGCAAAGTCAGATTTATTGACTCCTTGCAGTGAGGGAGAACACACACCAGAGGAACCATGGAATATCTCATTAAGTAGGAAAAGAAGAATTAGGGAGTTTGGGGGGAAAGTGGAAATTAAGTAAAATTTAAGTGAAAACTTAAAGCAAAGTAGGAATGTGTGTGAAAAGATCTATACTGTAAAAATAGATTCAGAAGCCTGTTTCTTTGGCAACTTGAAATGTTGTATTCAGAAACTCATTTAGTTGATGGTCTGTATCTACATTGGAAATTAAAGCTACTTCTGTCTGTGACTTAAATCTTCCAGGTGAGAGTGGAATGGTTCATTTTAATAAATATGATTTAATAAAGCAAAGTTTCTGACCGTCTTTGATTTTAGAGACTGATATTTCTCAATAGGAAACCATGGGTAATTTAGAGAGGGGATCATCATGTGATGCTTTACCTATGCAGTATATCCTTGGGAGAAACATTGTTTCTTCTCAGCTTTGCATTTGGATTTGTGTCTGTCTTCCCAGTCTGATGAATGGTCAGGCAGATTATTGTCTCATTCTGATCCAGATAGTGGTGTATGACCTGAATTTTCTGTTTTTTAAAAATTATTTTTGTCTGAAAAGCCACTTTTTGGTTGAGTCCAGTTGATACTGAAAGCTCAGCCTCTGCACAGGTGCCAAATCAAATCTCAGAGACAGAATTTTGGGTGAGACAGAAAAGAATAGCTTTATTGCTTTGCCAGCCATAGCAGGACACAGAGAGCTCCTGCCCCAACTGTGTGTCTCAACCTGGGAGGAGTTTTATAGCACAGTGGTTCAAGAGTGGGTGAAGTTGCTGATAAGATTAGAGTGTGCGCAGGGCCTCCACTCCTCTAATTTAGCCACAGGTAATCTTCTTGATTACAAACAAAGATCATGGCATCCAGTCCCATCACTTCATGGAAAATAGAGAAACAGTGGAAACTGGCAGACTTTGTTTTTCTGGGCTCCAAAATCACTGCAGATGGTGACTGCAGCCGTGAAATAAAAAAATGCTTATTCCTTGGAAGAAAAGTTATGACCACCCTAGACAGCATATTAAAAAGCAGAGATATTTCTTTGCCAACAAAGGTCCGTCTAGTCAATGCTATGGTTTTTCCAGCAGTCATGTATGGATGTGAGAGTTGGACTATAAAGAAAGCTGAGCACTGAAGAATTGACGCTTTTGAACTGTGATGTTGGAGAAGACTTTTGAAAGTCCCTTGGACTGCAAGAAGATGCAGCCAGTCCATCCTAAAGGAGATCAATCCTGGGTGTTCATTGGAAGAAATGCTGAAGCTGAAACTCCAATTCTTTGGCCACCTCATGCGACGAGTTGACTCACTGGAAAAGACTCTGATGCTGGGAGGGATTGGGGGCGGGAGGAGAATGGGACGACAGAGAATGAGATGGCTGGATGGCATCACCGACTCGATGGACGTGAGTCTGAGGGAACTCCGGGAGTTGGTGATGGACAGGGAGGCCTGGCATGCTGTGATTCATGGAGTTACAAAGAGTCGGACATGACTGAGCGACTGAACTGAACTGAAAGAGCTATAGTATGCACATTAAAGTATGAAAATCAGTCTTCTGTCCTCTTGTTCCAGTGGAATTGGACAAATTATTCTTTTCATTTTGTCATCAACTTGATTCAATAGATTTGTGTATAAATTGCCTTCTTGCAGTCATCTACTTCTGAATATTGTCATCTCCAGTTTGAGATTTCCAACTGAGACCATCTTGTATTGATTTAAATTGGCCCATATCTCTGTAATTAAGACAAATTAATACAAGGATCATTGCTCTGTTTTACCATTGTATTAATTATTAACAGTACCTGGCAAGATTCTATTTATTGAGTTTAGAGAGAAGTTTCCCAGAAGACAGTTTCTGAGTTCTAAATCATGAAAAGATTATTTCAGAGGAAACACTGCTTGGATATGTTTGGATATAAAACTGTGTACTGTACAAGTCTCAGCTATATTAGTCTTTGATATTGTAGAAACTGGAGTTGGGGGCAGTATTCTTCGATGTATAAGATACTCAGTTTTGGGTTTATTGAGAGAGAGTTAATGGGACCCTGAGGAAGTTGACCTCATGTTCTTTCAAGCCAAACAAACAAAACCCATTTTAGGCTCAGGAGGTCTAAGAATTTCTAAAAGTTTATCCAAGTTAAGTTTGAAAATTCCATCTGTCCTTTTTATTTTACATGAAGACTAAGAATGATAAAGGTGATAGAGATTTTTGAGGAAGATTTATTGTTTCAAAAACCTCCCTAGTAACAATTATAGATTAGGGCTTCCCTGGTGGCTCAGAGGTTAAAGCGTCTGCCTCCAATGCGGGAGACCTGGGTTCGATCCCTGGGTCGGGAAGATCCCCTGGAGAAGGAAATGGTAACCCACTCCAGTATTCTTGCCTGGAGAATCCCATGGACGGAGAAGCCTGGTAGGCTACAGTCCATGGGGTCGCAGAGAGTCGGACACGACTGAGTGACTGAACGGAACGGAGTGTTTACTAGAGAAGTAACTAGAATTTTCCCAGGTAGGAAACACAAACTCAAGCAGCATGTTTTGGCCATTGTTAAGGTTGAGCCTTTTTAAACAACCTTTGAGCCATTCTAGAAATAATATACAATAACCAAAGCAAAAGCCTTTGTTGTCAGGAAAACTAGTTTTTATCTGAAGTATAGCATACCTGGGTCGGGAAGATCCCCTGGAGAAGGAAACGGTAACCCACTCCAGTATTCTTGCCTGGAGAGTCCTATGGACAGAGAAGCCTGGTAGGCTACAGTCCACGGGGTCGCAAAGAGTCGGACACGACTGAGCGACGGAACGGAACAGAATGGAATAGCATACCCATATGTTCCTCAACATTGGTGTTTGTTAAGCTGCAGGTTGCAGCCCAATCCATGACATCAATTCAGATTTTTTTCTAAGGCACAAAACAGAAAATATTCAATTGCATCAGTTGGATTAATAGATATTATACTATGAAACTTTTGTGGAATTTGTTGTTTTCTTAGCAATTTGACAGTGTCAACTACAAATTGAGGGTTTGAATCACTTTGTGGTTGCCACAACTGTTGACTTTAAAAAAAATGCGCAACATGAGAGTTAGGTTTTATTTGGGGTAAAATGAGAACTGCAGCCTGGGAGACAGCACCTCGAATAACTCTGAGAAACTGCTCCAAAAGAGTTATGGGGGAAGGACAGTATATTTGTGATTTTGGTAAAGGGGGCATACATGCAATCAAGCACATACTTTAGTAGAAAGTTTTGGCTGGTCTCATGAAGCTTCTGTTATTCACAAGAAACAGTCATCAACATGAAGGATTTTAGTGCTTTTCTAGGTATGAGGAGATAGAAGATTGGACTTTTGAAAATACCTATCTGATGACTTGTCCTGCCAGCCCCTTAGCCCTACCCCCAGCACGGGGTGCCTCATTTCTGCTCTCCACATTGAACTTCTTCCGGGGGTGTGCCAAGTCAGCATCTGCAGCAGCACATGATTTAATCCTTGTAGAGACAGATGTATGTGTTAGTCACTCAGTTGTGTCTGACTCTGCAACTCCATGAACTGTATGTAGCCTGCCAGGCTCCTCTGTCCATGAATTCTCCAGGCAAGAATACTGTAGTGGGCTGCCATTTCCTTCTCCAGGGGATCTTCCCGACTCAGGGAGGGCAAGTGCCAGTTTGTAGTGAAAACTGTGATGTACCTGGATGCATTTTTGTTTTTATTTATTTGGTGTTAATTGAGTTTCTTAGATCTGTAAGTTGGTATATTTTATCAGCTATATAAAATTTGGGGCCATTATTTCTTCAGTTTTTCTGCCCTAGATTCTCTCTTCCTCTGGGACTTCAATTACACGTTAGACCACTTGATATTGCTTCACAGGTCACTGAGGCTCTGTTCTCCCTGCCCCCCATAAACATACCTAAGGTGTTTTTGTTCTCTGTACTTCAGTTTAGTTTCTGTTGCCCTGATTTTAAGTTTGTTGGTCTTTTTTCCTGTTGTATTGTCTGTTATTTAAGCCTGTCAGTGAATTTTATTTCGTATATTCTATTTTCTGGATCTTGACTTTCATTGATGTAGATAGATTGATAGAAAAATAGATAAATAGATGGATGGATGGATAGATGGATGATACATACATGTATACATATATATATATATATACACACATATATAGTTTTTATCTCTTTACTGAGAATTTCCATCTGTTTACTTGTTGTGTACATCTTTGCTAATTTCAACAGTTGTGTCACCTCTGAGTTTGTATCTGTTTTTTAAACTGGTAATGATTTTTTTTTCTACTTATTCTGTAGTCATTTTTTTATTGTATCTTGGATGTTATGATACAACATTAAATGTCTGGATTTTGACCTCTTTATTTTAAAGAGTGTCTGAAGCATAAATTAACTGGTAGGTCATCTCAGTCCTTTCAAGGCCTGTCTTAGATTTTACTACAGTATTCAGCAGTTTTTCCTCTGGGTGGAAATTCATTTCTTTCCTTTTACTGTATGATCACTAAAATTTGCATTTAGCTCACAGCAATGTGTTAGCTGTTTTCTGACATACCTTGCAGAGTATTGCTTTATTTCTTGTAACCAAAAGGAAAATACCTTTAACTCAACTCATCTCTGTCTCAAATGAGAGAAGTGGTTCTTTGTGAATTATAGTAATGGCTCTTAAATTAAGTTTTTTTTATGTTAAGTCATTATAAATAAGCAATTTCTTTTTACTTTATGTTATTTTTGAAAAGTAGAGAATACATTTTATGAAATATCTTTCTTTGAAAATTTTATGACTTAATGTTTTTGTTTAGTGTCCTGAATTATGTAAGTGCTCTGTGTTGCTTTATAAGTCTTATTTTTAGGGATAACTGGATCCTTTTTGAAAGATTTTTTTTAGTAAATTTTGTTTATCAAGATTGTATTTAGGAAGCTTGTATATCTACAATGCAAGTGTGTATATTTTAATTTTTTGGTCTTTTAATCACATTGTATTTTAGAATTTTAAAATTCTGTGTACTTCATGAGTAGGTAATAAGTCATCCTTTTCTCTGATTTACTGAATATATCATGTAAAAGAAGTTACTCTATTAGAAGTAATTCTAAAATTGGTCTGATTAGGCCAGATCAGATATACATTTATCAAAATATAATATTAGATTCCTGAATGCCATAGTAATATTTCATTTGACAAATATTTGTTATTTTTAGATAATTATAAGTAATTTTAGAGGTTTCATCCTGCTGTAAACTTGTAGTTTAAATTAGTTTCAATATAGCCTGGATAGAAACATCCTTAAAGTGTTTGCTTTCTCACCTACTTTTAATTAGTTTTTTAAAAATCTTTTATATACAAAATTGCTCTTTAATTTCCTGATTCCAATCAAGAATTAAGTAGAATTGTTAGGAAAATACCAAATTATTACTTTCTTTTGGGGTGTTCTGGTAGTGAAAAAATTAAGAGTTTTTGTCTTTTCCTCTTCTCTCCCTACCTCCCTCCCCAATACACATGCTTCTCTTTGCATTTTCAAGATTGATCCTTTAAGTTAAAGTTTCTGAATATCTGTTATATTTTACAGTTGACAAATTACAGTTTGAACCTCCTTTGAGAAAAGAAACAGAAGCACGGGATGAAATGGTAGGACTTACGACTTTTAAAGTATTTTACACATTAAAATTTGAGAAAACTTATAATTAGGTATATTTTGACCAAAGGAAAAAGTAATATACTCTTCAAAGTGTTAAGTTTTGATAATGTATTTCACCCAATCCCTGGTAGCTCAGACGGTGAAGAATCTGCCTACAGTGCAGGAAACCTGGGTTCCATCCTTGGGTCAGGAAGATCCCCTGGAGAAGGGAATGGCAACCCACTCCAGTATTCTTGCCTGGAGAATTCCATGGACAGACGATGGCGTCACAAAGAATTGGACATGACCGAGCAACTAACACACATTTTACCAATTAAAGTTTGAAAAAGCTTATAGTTAGGTGTATTTTGACTAGGGTACAGTGTGTAAATACCATTTTAACCGTTCATTTTGACACTTCTAAGTCTTGAAGAATTCACGTAAAGTTATTAAATACATGGTATTTGATGCTAAGCTTTAAGCTGTCAGGATCTTTTTACTTACTGATTCTGTTAGGTTTAGAGTGCAATTTTGCATTGCCTTACTGTTTTTAATATTTATTTGTTAATATATTCCCTTTCTTAAAAACCATTGCTCATATTTTAGATTACTATTTGGTTAACCCTTTTTCTTATCTAAAAGGAAAGAAACAATAGATAAAGCATGATATTATTAGAGTTGGCCTAGGTGTTATTCTAACATCTACTTTATTTTTAACCATTAGTAAAAGTATAGTTTTTAGAGTAATCATCTTCTGTTAGTGGATCTCTTCATTCTTACATTTGGAAGTGGTGCTCTTCCTACTGTATATATTGCTGGACAATAAATTCTCAATTTTCATGGTAGTCAGAAAAAATATGGCACCAATAAATTGAAGATCATTGACTAAAACAGTGCTTAGTTCTCCATGCTAATGGAGTAGTTATTCACATTATTCAAAGTTAACATTTTTCTGTTTTGCTTTGGAATGTACTCGCATATTGGTAAAGAGGGCTTGTCACATTTTAAGCTGTGTTTATAATCTTTCTTACATTTAAGTCAACTAATAATGAATTATTGGCATAAATATGTCAAATGACAGCAAGTATAGATAGAGACTAAATAGTTGAAAGCCAAGATGATTAATAATCATGACAAAGAGTATTTTTTTGAATCAAATAAAGTGACTAATACCTGTTATAAGGTAACATGTTTAAACTTTTTTACCTTCATAGGGAGTATCATCAGACCAAAATTTTCTGTTACGATGGAATCCTTTTGTTGATGGTGCAAATACTGGCAAGTAAGTTGTTTTTCTAACATTATTTTACTTGATTGTATAAGAACAACATTTGGTGGTGAGTGTTTTATTCTAATAAATTTTAATTTTTATTCTTATAAAAGTTGTACTATACCTCATGCCAGTAAAAAGCTTCTGACTTTTTTTAATTGCCCAGAGGCATCATCTTTTGATCATTAAGGTTTTAGGGTTTTATTTTCTAAATATAAATACAGTGCATGTGATGTTGGTATACTGAAAGATGAGCTGCATGATGACGTGGGGAAAAAGTACCATAGCAGACGTCAGAAAGCCCCAGTTCCATGTCTGCAGTGTGATTTCTTCATATTCTAGACCTGTCTTTCCTCAATGATTAAGTGATGGGGCTGACCTGGGTGAGTTGTTCCAAACCTGTTAGTGCATTGCAGTGCCTAGAGAGCTCTTGTGGAAGTACAGATTCCAGGACCCCCACATTAGGATTTTAGGTCTGGGTTTGGCAAAGTATGGCCTGTAAGCCAAATCTGACCCTATTTTTTGTGCATCCCACAAACTAAAATTATATTTACATTTTTTAATGGTTGAAAAAAATCAAAAGGCAAAGTAATTTTATTACACATGAAAATTATATGAAATTTAAATTTCAGTGTTCATAAATGAAGGTTAGTTGAAACACAACCATGCTCATAAGTTTGTCCATGGTTGCTTTCATGCTTACAACATTAGAGTTCAGTAGTTGTGACCACTATATGATTTTCAGAGCCTACAATATTTACTGTCTAACCCTTTATAGAAAATGTTTGCCAACCCTTGCTATGGAATATAGTCTTTGGAAGTGGAATCTAAGAATCCTGAAAGCTTCCCAATTGATTGCAATGACTGTGGATAAATGTGTGAAACCAGGGGCCTAGATGAGTGATTCTCAAATTTTGATATGCCTGGAGGATCACCTGGAAATTTTGGTAAAATGCAGATTCTGATTAAGTAGGTCAAAGGAAAGTTATGACCAACCTAGATAGTATATTAAAAAGCAGAGACATTACTTTGCCAACAAAGGTCCGTCTAGTCAAGGCTGTGGTTTTTCCCATGGTCATGTATGGATGTGAGAGTTGGACTGTGAAGAAAGCTGATCGCCGAAGAATTGATGTTTTTGAACTGTGGTGCTGGAGAAGACTCTTGAGAGTCCCTTGGACTGCAAGGAGATCCAAACAGTCCATTCTAAAGGAGATCAATCCTGGGTGTTCATTGGAAGGACTGATGCTAAAGCTGAAACTCCAATACTTTGGCCACCTCATGTGACGAGTTGACTCACTGGAAAAGACTCTGATGCTGGGAAAGGTTGGGGGCGGGAGGAGAAGGGGACTACAGAGAATGAGATGGCTGGATGGCATCACCGACTCGATGGACATGAGTTTGAGAGAACTCCGGGAGTTGGCAATGGACAGGGAGGCCTGGCGTGCTGTAATTCATGGAGTCGCAAAGAGTTGGACACAACTGAGCGACTGAATTGAACTGAACTGAGGGGGTACATTTATAAAAGTTTCCTTGGGAATTCCCTGGTGGTCTAGGGATTAGGCCTCAACGCTTTTACTGCTGAGAGCCTGAATTCAATGCCTGGTTGGGGAACTGAGATCCTGTAAGCTGCATGATGTGGCCAGAAAAAAAGTTTCCGTGTGTTACTAATGTTGCTGATCTCTGGACCCCGCTTGGAGTAATGAAGGGTTTGATGATAGAGCTATTTGAATGTATGATTCACTGTGGATTCCAGCTCTAAAATTCTGAATTTTTTTTGACTGAGTTTAATTTAGTTTTTATTATATGTTAAATGTAGCAAAGCATAACCACAAAATAAAAAAGACTGTGTTCACATTATAAAAGCTCTATTTTATAGTCATACTAACACAGTTTGACAGAATGAGATCTTAGGTCTTCCTGTAGGTTTTTAAGTTACTCTGTGCCGTGATCCAGTTGTCTTTTATATTCGTTGAATAGAAGCAGATTTTAATGCAGATTTAATGCTCTGTTTTATGTTATGATCACTTAAAACCATCTAAATTGCATTTTTCTCTTTGTGTTAGATCAACCTCAAAACGTGCAATACCACCTCCCCTACCTCCTAAGGTAAGCAACTCAAAGATTTTCAGCAATAAATCCTTGTTTAAATAATAAATTTTAAAAGTAACTTTATTTATTCACAATTCTCTTAAATATATTTTAGATATAGTTTTCTTCAAGAGCATATTATGAAGATGTAAAAATATATTTTAAAATATTTCATGATAAATACAGTATCTTTATAGCTATTAGAAAAAGGCAAAGATAGATCATTAGTCATTTAGAAAATGCTTGACCATGTTGAAAGGAGAGGAGTTCATCGTTTACAGTCCTCATTTATTACTACAGTTGGACATTTCACTAGAGTCACACTTCATTAAATAATTTTCCTTGCTTGTTTCTAGTTATTAAATATTTCATGGATTGTGTATATGATTTTATTGGTTATAAAAACATCAGTTTGGGGCTAGGGCTATTAAAAGTCACATGGCAAGTTCATAGTTGTTTTGAGACAGTAACTAAGCTCTTACTTACCTTACTTACTTGGCCCAGTGAGTTGAAATATGTAGGAGAAAGATAAAAAGGCATGTTTTCTTTCCCTAAAGTCTTTGATACATAATAATAACAGTGTTAATGTTTTATGTCCAGATTTATTAAAGTACTTTTATGTCTTATTATCAACTAGCCAAGGATAAACAGTTACCCTGAAGACAACCTCCCAGATGAAGAAAAGTCATCAACTGTAAAACGTTGTCCTGATTCAGAGAACAGAGCTCCCCAAGTTCTCAGAAGACAGAGTAGCCCCAGTTGTGGTCCTGTAGCCGAGACTTCCTCTATTGGTATGGCTAGCAGTATCAGCAGTCCTGGAGTGCATACAGCTAGATACTGTGATCTCGGTAAATAAAGTGAAAACTGAGAAGAAAGCCATTTTGTTCAAATTTTAAAGACTGTCTTTTTTTTTCTTTAGTCAGTCTTATTGCTGTTTAAAACTTTGTGAAAGTTCTTTAAAATTCCACATGGATGGACTATAAATAGATTCAATCCAATCCAATCCCTAATTTGATCCTTTCCATTCATTCATTCAGTCGCTCAGTCGTGTCCGACTCTTTGCGACCCTGTGGACTATAGCCTACCAGGCTTCTCCGTCCATGGGATTCTCCAGGCAAGAATACTGGAGTGGGTTACCATTTAATTTGATCCTTTACTAAATATTATAGGATCTAGAAAGATGAATGGTTGACCCTTCCCTCCAGAAGTTCATGATATATAGCAAAAGTTATATCCATACGCACATAAAATCAGACAAGACATTTTAAGTGTCTCCTACAATAAATAACTATATGTAACAGAACACCAGAGCTCTCTGAGGGAGATAAGGATAGGGTAGAGAGGAGGTAGGCCCTTGGTGAGCCTTTACTAGTTGGAACCAGTGCTGACAGGCTTTCTTAGAGAACAAGAAAGAATGAACAAATGCACTGAAGCAGGAAAATCTAGCTTGTGTTGGAAGTACAGCCTAGTATATAGAAGTGTGAGCTTTTGAAGGGTGTATACTGGGAAACAGAACTTAAAAAGGTAGAGCGAAGTTAAACTCTGAAGGCCTTGAATATCTGCATTAGTAGGTCATGTTTCACTTTTCTCACAGTATGGCAAGGCATTTGTTGTTTTCATGTATTAAGACCACTGCTATCGTTGCAGTGCTACCGCTGCAGGATCTAGAGAAAGGCACCAAAAATACTTTAACTCATCTGAAAGTAGAGAATATTTCCTAATGAAGGATCACCCAAATGGAAAACAAGTACTGGGGAGAAAGGGAAATTATTTTTCAAGGAAAACTTATTTGTATGGTCATTCAACTTTTAACTGTGATTCTCTTTAGGAAATGGAGATGGTATTTCAAAATTGATTAGTGAAAACACAGAAGGATCAGCGCAAGCACCACAGTTACCACGAAAAAAGGACAAGCGGGATTTCCCTGTATGTATAACAGGCATTTGGTGATTAGTTGTAACTAATATTGTATCATATAAGGGGCATAGTCTATTTAATTCAAGACTTGGAATAACTGGACTTCTAAATGTGTAAAGTTTCTTTTTAAGGCTTTAAGAGGTCTTACAGTATTACAAATTATTTTTCCCTCAGAAACCAGTAATCAATGGCCTTCCACCGACCCCAAAAGTACTGGTAAGGAATATTTTTATTTGAACCACTTGTCAATTTTTCTTTAGAAGCTGAAGATCGTTTATTTGCTGTCAAGTATCTTAAGGTGTTGAAGGATTCATAAAATACTGAGGCGTCAAATGCATTTGAATATACCGTGAATCCAATCATGTACCCTTATTTGAGTCAGTCAGTTAGAGTTGGGTGAATTTCCATTTTTGTAAATATAGAGAGTTGAGTTCTTCATTAGCCTACAAAGGCCAATTTCACTTTAATGTGGTGATATTAATAGTATTGTATCCTCTTCATTATGTGGGTTAAATATCTTTCTATGCCTGAAGTCATTTTTACATTTTACAGTGGAAAGGAACACAGAAGCTTCTGTTCTCTGGCCTTTCAGTAGATCCTCTCTGTAATGTAGTTCAGCCAGTCATAAGAATGGGTGCATTTAAATTGTTTATTTTTATACAGTAAAAGTTAAGCTTAAATATTAGTCTTTTTGTCTCATCACTATTATGGAGGTAAACTACAAATATAACTTATGTTACTCAATAAAGTCATTGTTTTGCATTATTAAATCTTAGTTGTAAAGATAATTTGTGACTTACATACCTAGAATGTATCATTGACCTATGTAGATGTTTTGGTAAATCTGATATTTTTGCTCTAAAATAGAGGATTACTCAAGGAAGGAGTATGAAACTCTCTTGATAGAAGGACTTAATCAATATATCAAAATATGAATTTTGTTTTGTAATGAGACCATAAGTATATGCAAATAAGAGTCAGTTTAGCATTTCATAATAATCTTCACCTATTTTCTAAGAATATAAAAATTATCTAATCAAATAAATCAACATTTCTTTCTTTTTAAATAAGATGGGAGCATGTTTTTCCAAAGTTTTTGATGGCTGCCCTTTGAAAATTAATTGTGCAACATCTTGGATACATCCTGATACAAAAGGTAACATTTCTGAAATTTTCATATACCTCTCCAACAAAGTATTTATTATTGGAAAGGATCTTTATGATCACTGAACTGAGGGCTTTTTACTTTAAAAAGTACAACCTAGAGACTAAAGAGTATAGGTCTTAGTATTTAGTTTAACAACCTAAATAGTAAACAGTTTTGCTCTAAAAGCATTAGAATTTTAGAGCATACAAGAACAATTCCTGATTAAAAGAGATGAAAGAGACTTCACAACTGATTGCAACCATAATTTGGCATTTTTCTTTTATTTACAAAGACCATACTGGGCCAGTTGATAATCTCAGAGTCAAGATATTAGATAATATATTGTTTCAGTGTCCTGAATATCCTGACTCTCTGATTTTGATGTATCCTGATTTTGATCATTTTTCTGTAGTTGTGTAAGACCTTTTTCTTTTTTTAAGAAATGCACACAAATACTTAGGAATAAAGGGATATCAGGTTTATAACTTAATTCAGGAAAGGAGGGAAAATGTGTGTGCAGAGAGAAAGAAGGATACAACAAAAGTAGCAAATGTTGACATTTGTGGAATCTGCATGAAGTATATTCAAGAATTCGTTGTATTATTTTAATGTTTTTGAAAGTCTGAAATGATAAAGTAAAATTTACTTTCAAAAATTTAAGCCATATGATTTTAAAGTGAGGAAGCCTAACACATGGGGAAAATTTGTAATCAAATATATATGGGTTGAGTTCCCTAGCTGTCATTATTGTGTGACTTGGAAAAGATACTTAATACCTCTGGTTCTCAGTGTGATCATTTATAACATAAATACTCATAATACTCACCTTGTTGCAAAGAAGAAAGGAGCCAACCTGGTTATCTGGGAATTAGCAGAGGTTAGGCAGTGGAGGTTGTTCTGGAAATGTTTGTTTCTACTTCAACACAGTCATAAAGACAGGTTGTGTAATTATCTGCTTTATGTGCCATCATTAGAAAGTATAACAAAATAATATTAACAGTAAGCAAATTTTTTTTAATATTTGTAACTTTATTTTGCTAGAAGTTTACACTTACAGAAAAGCTAGAGGAATAGAAGAAACTCTGATAGAATCATCAGCAGTTTCTTTTTAACACCCTCACCAAAACCGTACTATTTATTTATTTATTTTTATTTAAGTATAGTTGATTTACAATATTGTGTTAGTTTCAGGTGTACAGAAAAGTGATTCATTTATACACATACATATACTCATTCCTTTTTAGGTTCTTTCCTGTATAAGTTATCACAGAATATTGAGTAGAGTTTGCTGTGCTACACAGTAGATCCTTGTTGGTTTTCCATATTATATATAGTAGTCTGTGTTTTCATCCTTTTGCCACATTTGTTCTACTATTTTCTATCTGTATGTACATTTTTTTTTTTTCTGAATCACTTGAAGGGTGAGTTGTGGACACCATGCTCCTCTTCCCCTTATACTTCACTTTGTATTTCCTAGGAGCAAGAATCATCTCTTATATAATCACAGTACTATTATAAAGATCAGAAATTTTATCATTGATATAATACTGTTTTTTAATCCACAGTCCATATTTAAGTTTTTTTTTTACTTATCCCTGGAGTGTCTTTTTCCTCTCCCTCTTTTTTCCCCCCAGTCCAACATCTAGTTCAAGTTCACGTGTTGGATTTGCCTATCATGCCTTTAGTCTCCTTTAGTCTGAAAGTTTCTCAGCTTTTCTGTGTCACTTGATCATGCCATATTTTGAGGCTGCTTATTTTGTAGAATGTCCCTTAATTTGGGTTTGTCCGATTCGTCCTCATACGTAGATCAAGTTATGCATTTTGGAAAGGAATATCACAGAAGTGTTTTTGTGCTCTTCTCAGTTCATCATATCAGGAGGCACTAGGTATCAACTTGTCCAAGTGCTGGTGACATTAATATTGACCAGTTGGTTAAGGTGGTGTTCACTAGCCCTCTCTTCTGTCAAGTTCCTATTTTTCCCTTTCTAAGTAATTGCTTAATTAATTTCCCAAAATAATTGATAGGTAGCCAGCGTGGAGATACATTGAGACTTGATAAATATCCTCTTGCTCATCAGGCTTTCACTGACTAGTTTTAGTATCCATTGACAATCCATTGGCATCTGTTAACAGTTTTACTTCTTTCTCATTTATTCACTGTGTTTGAATAAGATGACATGTAATGAAAATTTCATTTCAAAAAATTTTATAGGAAGATAAAGAAGAGTTAGTAACAATATATCTACTTTTTAAAAAATGAAGAATTGGGGAAAGATTAAAGAAGGTAGCATGGGTTTTAGAAAATAATTTTTCTTTGGATGAGTGGGTGGCTATCTAATTCTTAATACCATTAAAATATAAGGCCATTATTTTAATGAATAATTTCAGAAAATGTTAGTAAATTCTGGTGATTTATCTCAACTATTTTAGATCAGTACATTATTTTCGGAACTGAAGATGGTATTTATACATTGAATCTCAATGAGCTACATGAGGCAACGATGGAACAGGTAATTTAAGAGTTTTAACTCAAAAAATTATCTTTGACTAATTGAATAAAGGAAATATCTTAATTTTAGGTCAATTTATATGGGCCCCAGTTTTAGTTTTTATGATTTAAATATATAAAGTGGTGAAATTATACTCTTTATATGTTCATATATGAAGATTTTTTTTTGTAAGGTTGTGATAATTTACTGAAAGTTGGAAATAGTTATTTTTCTACTCTTTCAGACTGTTGAAATTTGGAGGTTGAGGGGTAAGGGAATGAAATTGGAGGGTTTTAATTATCTACTTTTTTCTTAATAGTTATTTCCACGGAAATGTACTTGGCTCTATGTTATCAACAATACTTTAATGTCATTGTCAGGTATGTATATGATGAAAATAATATGATAAATAAACCATGGATAAGCAGAGAAATGTAATTTTAATATATATTATTTTAAAATGTTGTTATTTAGGGTAATTATAATCTAATATAGTTAACCTTGAGGCTTGTAAGTGTTTTTGACCAGTGTAGATGTTGTGAGTTAAAGCTGTACTTCCCACACGTGCCCAAGAACAATACAGTTGGAGAACAGGACAGTGGTTGTCTCTTTCACACTGTCTCTGTTCCTGCCACCATCCCTGCCTTCCACTGAGAATCAGCAGTTGAAGGGAAGGAATCAGAGGATCCAACTGCTTCCTTCTCTTTAATCTCGAGCCAGTCACCATCTCTTGTCTCTTGGCCTCAGGTTTCTTTTTTTTTAATTTTTCATAAATTATATCTATTTAAAAAATTTTTTAATTGAAGTGTAGTTGATTTACAGTGTATTGATTTCTGCTATATTATAAAGTATTTTAGTTATCCATATATATATTCTTTTTCATACTCTTTTCCTTTATGGTTTATCACAGGATATTGAACATAGTTCCCTGTGCTATATACAGTAGGACCTTGTTGTTTATATATTCTGTATGTAATAGTTTACATCTGCTAAGCCCAAACTCCCAGTCCACCCTTCCCCACTACCCCTCCCTGTTGACAACCAGCAAGTCTGTTTTCTACTTCTGTGAGTCTGTTTCTGTTTTGTGGATAGGTTCTTTGTGTCACATTAAATTCCACATAAAAGTGATATCATGGTATTTGTCTTTCTTTTTCTGACTTACTTCACTTAGTGTGATCATCTCTAAATCCATCCATGTTGTTGCGCTCAGTTTTCTTAATTGTAATATGAGGAGGATAGTAACAGTAACAACCTCACAAGATTGCCGTGAGGATTAAGTGAGATATAAAGAAGCCTTTGACTGTGTGGATCACAATAAACTGTGGAACATTCTGAAAGAGATGGGAATACCAGACCACCTGACCTGCCTCTTGAGAAACCTGTATGCAGGTCAGGAAGCAACAGTCAGAACTGGACATGGAACAATAGCCTGACTCCAAATAGGAAAAGGAGTACGTCAAGGCTGTATATTGTCACCTTGCTTATTTAACTTATATGCAGAGTACATCATGAGGAACGCTGGGCTGGAAGAAGCACAAGCTGGAATCAAGATTGCCGGGAGAAATATCAGTAACCTCAGATATGCAGATGACACCACCCTTATGGCAGAAAGTGAAGAGGAACTCAAAAGCCTCTTGATGAAAGTGAAAGAGGAGAGTGAAAAGGTTGGCTTGAAGCTCAACATTCAGAAAACAAAGATCATGGCATCTGGTCCCATCACTTCATGGGAAATAGATGGAAAAACAGTGGAAACAGTTTCAGACTTTATTTTTTTGGGCTCCAAAATCACTGCAGATGCTGATTGCAGCCATGAAATTAAAAGACGCTTACTCCTTGGAAGGAAAGTTATGACCAACCTAGATAGTATATTAAAAAGCAGAGACATTACTTTGCCAACAAATGTCTGTCTAGTCAAGGCTATGGTTTTTCCTGTGGTCATATATGGATGTGAGAGTTGGACTGTGAAGAAGGCTGATTGCCGAAGAATTGATGCTTTTGAACTGTGGTGCTGGAGAAGACTCTTGAGAGTCCCTTGGGCTGCAAGGAGATCCAACCAATCCATTCTAAAGGAGATCAGTCCTGGGTGTTCATTGGAAGGACTGATGCTAAAGCTGAAACTGCAATACTTTGGCCACCTCATGCGATGAGTTGACTCACTGGAAAAGACTCTGATGCTGGGAAAGGTTGGGGGCGGGAGGAGAAGGGGACGACAGAGAATGAGATGGCTGGATGGCATCACCGACTCGATGGACATGAGTTTGAGTGAACTCCGGGAGTTGGTGATGGACAGGGAGGCCTGGCGTGCTGTGATTCATGGGGTCGCGGAGAGTTGGACACAACTGAGCGACTGAACTGAACTGAACTGAAAGAATACTTAGTTAACTGTGAAGACTTAGAGATGTTCGCTGGTAGAATTCTGGACCACGTATTTATTAGCCAACTTGGACCAAAACTTTATAAAGTCTTAAAAATAATCATATGGGTTTTGGAGCAGCCTATTCTAATTTTGTTGTTTGTGCTTTTCTTTGTTTTGTTTTGTTGGGGATAGACAGGTGTTGTTTTAGGCTTTTTTTTTTTTCCCTCCAGTTTACCTGCCAAAAACAGTTTTCTTACATTTTGTATTTAAGTGGCTACCTAAAGGTTTGTTACTTGCTTTCATTCTGATAGTATAGTTGGCTCTCTGTATCTGCATGTACAGCTTCAACCAACTGCAGATAGAACTTTTTTTTTTTAATTCTGGAAAATTCCAAAAAGAAACAAAACTTGAAATTTGCCAGGCACTGGGTCACTATTTATATAACATTTACATTGTATTAGGTATTATACATAATCTAGAGATAATTTAAAGTATATGGAAGGGTGTGCATAGGTTATATGCAAGTGCTACATGACATCATTTTATATGAGGGACTTCAGCAACCTCAGATTTTGGTATCTGCATGGGCGTCCTGGAACAATACTTGTGATGGGACCACTGTATAAGATAGTTAATTATTTCTCTCTTTCCTAATCCTAATGCTGTCATCTATTAAAAAAGCACTCATCCCTTTCTCCACTTTGAATAACTAAGTTATTTTAAGATTCCTTAATTTTTTTTGTTTTGTTTGATACTCTGATGATTATATCCCAGCTATTATTTACTGTACTGTCAGACTTTTTGTTACTAAGTATACCTTTCAGCTACTGATGCTTTAAAACATCAGTGCTGATACAGTTTTAACTCATTATGAATTGTGGCTGATTTAAGAAATGTCATTTTCATAATTTTAAGTGTGTATGTGAGTGTATATAACTTAAACTCTTCTACTAACCATCACCTAGTAGAGATTCTTCAGGAATTTGTATATTTGAGCTGATGACAGTGTTTACAAAGAGCACATTATTTGATTGTCCACAAATGTCTTTTTAAAAACTAGGGTCCTCAAATGACTGTTTATTCTCTTTGATTTTGAGTCCCCCAATTTTTTTTTACTTTCATCTAATAAAATATTAATATATCATATTATATTATGAAAATAAACCTAATTCTATCTGAATTAACAATTCTGAATTGTATTCATATAGAGTCACTTTCCTCCAACTGCTTTTATATACCTGTCTGTGTGAATAAGCTTAAAAGCCAGACAGAGTACATTTTAAGAGTCTGCATTTCTGTGCATGAGTGTACATACATGTACATGTGTTAGCTGCTTAGGTAACTAGTTATATATAAAGGGGGACTGGAGAAAGGAAGGGTGGTATAGTGTTAGGCAGAATGCTGCATTTTGAAAAGATACAGAAAATTTTGTATGGATAAAGTCACTCTTTTTCATGTTTTCTCATAGTAAAATGATAGATACTATTTGGGGCTGTTATAGTACCATGTCATATATAGTAAGGAGTCAGATATTTACCATATCTCCCCCTTTTTAATGTGGGTTAAATATGTGGTTTTGATTGTATAGAAATTGTAGTCCAGTTATCCTGAATAATGATAGCACATACTTGTAGCCCTATTATATCCTATGGCATATAGTATTAGTTTGCTTTACTTTTCTTAGTATTTCAGTGTTATCTTAAGACTTCTTTCACAGTCAGTTTTAATCCAAGGTAATGTGGTAGATTATTCATAAATAGGAGTAGCTCAGAAAGACAATGTAGTGATTATATAGTTTTCCATGTTGTACTGAAATAATCACATGCACATCATTGTGACTCAGCCTATTTTGCAAAAATGTTTAACAATTTCTTTTTCTATGTTCACTTCATTAAGATTTACATGTATTCTGTCCAGATCACCTATTAATTAGAATATATCTTGTTTATGTATTCAGTTCAGTTCAGTCGCTCAGTCGTGTCCGACTCTCCGGGACCCCATGAATCACAGCACGCCAGGCCTCCCTGTCCATGGGAAACACAATTATCTGTTACTTTCCTAAAACGTATTTTACTTACTGTCTTTCAAAGTAGTACTAACTATGTATTTTTGTTTATGTTTTTCTGTTTTGCTTGGCTTTTTGAACATGTCTGGATTCATCATTTTAGAAGGTAATTATTATTTCTTTTGTTTGAAAATTGCATTTCTCTATTTTAAATAATTCTAATAAAAATAACATGTTTCTCTTTTATAGGAAAGACCTTTCAACTCTACTCTCATAATCTTATTGCTTTGTTTGAACAAGCCAAAAAACCAGGACTAGCTGCCCATATTCAAACTCATAGGTTTCCAGATCGCATACTACCAAGGTACTAAATATATTGATTCTTCTGGGAGTGAGGGGAACTAGTGTCTATTTTTAAAGCACCCAGTCTTCTTGCCCACTGAAAAACTTCCTTTGTCTTAATTTTGAAAGGTAGTTTACATTAAAGTAAATGTCATATAGAGTTCAAAAGATAAGTGCTTTGTAACTTGACTGTCCATGACCATCATCCATAGAAGTTTTATTATATAAATTCCCAGGCCCCACCTCAGACCTATACTATCATATAGTTAGGAGTCGTAGTTTAAGATGGTTTTTTTTAAAGCTAATTCTGATGGAACTGATTCACAGATCACTCACTGTTTGAGAACCACTGTAGTAGAGTACATTTATGTTGTCCTGTGTTTACAGAAAGTTCGCTTTAACCACAAAGATTCCTGATACAAAGGGCTGCCACAAATGTTGCATAGGTGAGTAAATACTATTTCTCAAACTGAATGGTTAGAACTTTTAACATCTTTAAAATTATCTGTAAAGTTCTTTGAGTATTAAATAAAGGAAGGGAAGCTTTATATTTGTTTTAAATAAGGAGTTAAGGGGCCATTGAAGCTCAGGAATGTATACTGGGACATGGCATAAAAGCACTTGAAGATAGTAGCCCTGACTTGATGCTTTCTCAGAGCCCAATGTTCCTCAGATTTTTTTAACTGCAGTCCCTAAGGCTCTATCTCTGCTAATATCCTAGCTTTCAGTTCAGTTCAGTTCAGTCGCGTCCGACTGTTTGCGACCCCATGAATCACAGCACGCCAGGCCTCCCTGTCCATCACCAACTCCCGGAGTTCACTCAAACTCATGTCCATCGAGTCGGTGATGCCATCCAGCCATCTCATTCTCTGTCGTCCCCTTCTCCTCCCGCCCCCAATCCTTCCCAGCATCAGAGTCTTTTCCAGTGAGTCAACTCGTCGCATGAGGTGGCCAAAGTATTGGAGTTTCAGCTTTAGCATCAGTCCTTTCAGTGAACACCCGGGATTGATCTCCTTTAGAATGGACTGGTTGGATCTCCTGGCTAGCACTTATCATTTACTTAACAGTTATTGATTGAGTAGTGCTTTATGAACAGTATTATTTCAGGATTCTGGCCAACTCTGAAGTTAGAGAGAACAGTCCATATAAGACCACTGTCACTTCTGTTACCAATTATAAGTTTACCAATTATAACCTTCAGGGTCAGAATTTCACTGATGTGACTCAGAATTCGCTGAAAGTGGTTATACTCTTGACTTTGGTTTGTTACAGGGCAAGGATATAGATTAAAATCAGCGAAAGGAAGATGTGCATAGGGCAGAGTCCAGGAAAAATACAAGATGTAGAGCTTCTGTTGCCCTCCATAGAATATGGATAGTGATGTGTGATAATACACAGCATTGCTAGCTAGGTAAGCTTACTCAACAACCTCAGTGTTCAGAGTTTTTACTAGGGCTCTATCAAGTAGGCATGCTTGAGTGCCCACATGGCTGACCTCAGTATCCAGCCCCTCTGGAGGTCAAGTGATGCTGCATGACCCAAAGCCCCTACCGTAACTTGCATGGTTGGTCTTTATGGCCTGATTATTCCCCATCCTAAGGCTATCCCATGTTGCCAGTCCATGGGGTCACAAAGAATCAGACATGACTTAGCAACTGAACAACAACAATGTGTCAGCACGGCCTTTATAAAGAAAACTGAGTTAGCTTTTGGGTGAGTATAATTCAGTAGTTGCTTTTAGCTAGACTTTATGTTTTCATATAAAAATATTCAGTGTTCTAGGTGTGTCTGTTTTGTTTCTTTCTAGTAAGAAACCCTTACACAGGACATAAATACCTCTGCGGAGCTTTACAGTCTGGAATTGTTTTACTTCAGTGGTATGAGCCAATGCAGAAATTCATGTTGATAAAGGTATATATTACTTTGTTTACATTTTCTTCTTTAGAAAACACTAATGTATAATTGAACCTAAAATTATAGAATCCCATTGCTACCAGCCAGGATCATGTTTATAGTTATTTATAGGTATTTATTTGGTTTAGGGGCTTTTGTGTTCTTAAGACTTTATAAAGATTTCATCTTTATTTTATGTTAATAAACTTTCAGAAATAACACATTCATAAAGAAGAATGTGGCCAATTCTCGAAAATATATGTTTATGGAAAACTGATCCTTATCATGATCATTTAGATGTAGTCATTTTTTTAATTGAAGTATTATATGATATTGTGTTTCAGGTATAGAGCAAAGTGTTCAGTTGTATATTTCTTTTTTCAGATTGTTTTCATTATAGATTATTAAAGGTATTAAATATAGTTTCCTATGTTACACAGTAAATCCTTTTTGCTTATGTATTTTAATTCTGTACTTATTTATCCATTCCCCACTCCCTTTCTTCTTTGTTTTTTATGTCTGTTTTTGTTTTGTATGTAGATTCATTTGTATTGTTTTTTAGATCCCACATATAAGTGATATCATGTATTATTTGTCTGACTTACTTCACTAAGCGTGATATTGTCTAGGTCCATCCATGTTGCTGCAGTGGCAATGTTTCATTCTTCTTATGGCTGAATAATATTCCATTGAATATACACAGCATGTCTTATGCCAGTCATCTGTTGATGTGCGCTTGGATTGTTCTCATGGCTTGGCTGTTATAAATAGTGCTGCTGTGAATGCTGGGGTGTGTGTATCTTTTCAAATTAGTTTCATCTTTTCCAGGGTATTCCCGGGAGTAGGATTGCAGGATCATATGGAAGCTCACTTTTCTGTTTTTTAAGGAACCCTCCATACTGTTCTCCATAGTGACTGCACCAATTTATATTCCTACCAGTAGTGTAGGAGTGTTCTCTTTCCTCCAAACCCTCCCCAGCATTATTTCTAGACTTTAGTAGCCATTACGATTGGTGTGAAATGGTACCTCATGGTAGTTTTGATATGTATCTCTCTAATAATTAGCAGTGTTGAGCATCTTTTCATGTGCCTCGTTAGCCATCTGTATGTCTTCTTTGGGAAAATGTCTGTTTAGGTCTTCTGCCCATTTTTTGATTGGGTTTTTTCTTTTCTTCATATGAACTGTATGTGTACTTTGGAAATTAAGCCCTTGTTGGTCACATTATTTACAAATATTTCCTTCCTTTCTGTATATTTACTTTCTTGTTTTATTTATGGTTTCCTTTGCTATGCAAAAGTTTTTAAGTTTGATTAGGTCCTATTTGTTTATTTTTGTCTTTATTTATTTATTTGACTTAGGAGACTGATCTAAGAAAATATTGCTACAATTTTTTGAGTCTTTAAGCTGTTTTGAGTTTATTTTTGTATATGATAAGAAGGAATGTTCTAACCTCATTGATTTACATGAGGCTGTCCCACTTTCATAATGCTGCTTTGTCGTAGGTTAGTTGACCATAGGTCTGTGGATTTATTTCTATGTTCTCTATTCTGTTCCATTGATCTGTATGTCTGTTTTTGTGCCAGTAAGAGGGAGTCATTTCTTAGATCAATCAAAAAAATGAAAGCCTTTCTGTTGAATTTATTCAGCAACAGAATGAATGAGGAGATTGTTTCTAAATTATGCTCCTTTTTTCTTGCAGCACTTTGATTTTCCTTTGCCAAGTCCTTTGAATGTTTTTGAAATGCTGGTAATACCAGAACAGGAATATCCTATGGTCTGTGTAGCTATTAGCAAAGGCACCGAATTAAATCAGGTAGTTCAGTTTGAAACAATCAATTTGAACTCTGCATCCTCATGGTTTACAGAAATTGGTGCTGGTAAGTGTTTTTTACTTTATGTTAAAGTATTAATGCTTTTGTCTGTAGAAGAAGCAGAACAGGTTCAACCTGCATGGGCTTTCTAATAGAGTTTCCCAAGTAAGCACAGAAGATCATGTACATAGAGTTTATGATCTCCGTTTGCCAGAGGTAATTTGATACATACAAAGTATTTTACCAAGAAAAATTTTAATGATTCCCAGCATTTAAAAGTCTTAGTTGTTGTCAGTTAATATTTGGACTTACTAAATAAATAAGTTTTCTAAGATGGTTTTCAGATTTTATCAACTTCTCAAGCAAAGAAATTTCGTTTTTTTAAAATCAACTTTTCCCCCTACACTTCCTAAAATCATTGAGTTCTAATACTTTTCAGACTTAAATAGAAGCTTCTCATGTGTGGCCTCCAAGCATTACCATTTAAAGTTACAGGGAATATTATATCTCTTGCATTTTCTGAGAATGGTTTGTTAGCCTAGAATTTTATCAAACATGTCTCAGTGAAAGCTCTGAAAAGATTGGGAAGTTTATTTTAAACTTTAAAATTGGAACAAATCAGTCAAGAATTTATGTTAAAAATTAGTAAAATGAAGGTGTTCATTTTGCCCGTTTACTGTTTTTGTTGTACTAGTGCATTGTCACCCCAAGTTCATCAAGCCATTTTTACATATGAAGTCAAGCAAGCTTTAGTTATAACTATTTCATTGCTATGTTGCTAAGTCACTTCAGTCGTGTCCGACTCTGTGTGACCCCATAGACGGCAGCCCACCAGGCTCCCCCGTCCCTAGGATTCTCCAGGCAAGAACACTGGAGTGGGTTGCCATTTCCTTCTCCAATGTGTGAAAGTGAAAAGTGAAAGTGAAGTCGCTCAGTCGTGTCCGACCCTTAGCGACCCCACGGACTGCAGCCTACCAGGCTCCTCCGTCCATGGGATTTTCTAGGCAAGAGTACTGGAGTGGCTTGCCATTGCCTTCTCCGAACTATTTCATTACTGACCCCTTTTTCTTTATCACCTTGAGAAGAGGTCTGTTATAAGTTATCATAAGTTTTTATTAAATATCTTTGGCTTTTGATCATCTTTAGGCTAAATTATAAGAACTCTTTACACATCCCAGCTATTGAAGTTAATGTAGAACTGCACTAATGTCACTTTCAGAATAAGAATCAGTATGACCTGTTGATGTCCTAGTAAATGTTTGACAACAGACTCTTGGGCTGCAGAGAAGCCTCGTTTATAGCAGTTGCCTGTTTCTATGGTATAAACACTCTCACCACAGCCAATTTCAAAATACCAACTTAATGTCATCTGACTTGAAAAATTTCTGAAAATTTTCAGTCCAGTACAAGCCAGTTCCAGCATGCCTTGGACTATTATCACTGTTTTTGTGCACCAGATCATAATTTCCAGTAGAATAAAATAGGAATATATTCTTTACCCTCCCCCTGTCCTACCGTCTCCCTCCCGCCCCCTGCACTCATTTTTCTTTCTAATTTGTTAGCGCTTTTGGTTGAGTTAGATGCATATCCTCATGGTATAGCTATCAGGAAGGTGCAAACAGCATTGTTTTATTATCATGAAATATAAGCAAGCCAAATAGAAATGTGTTCTATTAGATACTTACTGCGGAAATGGCAACCCACTCCAGTGTTCTTGCCTGGAGAATCCCAGGGACGGGGGAGCCTGGTGGGCTGCCGTCTATGGGGTCATACAGAGTCGAACACAACTGAAGTGACTTAGCAGCAGCAGCAGCAGCAGCTAAAAAGAAGGTTTATGGGTCCGTTTATTTTAAAACCAAGATCATGTTTGGCAGACAGCCCCAACTTGTTTATAAGTTGTTCATATATAATAATAGTGTAGAGAAAGTTATTTCATGTGATTATCTAATGTAAGTTTACAAACCACTTCTGTATGTTGTATTAGGAGGTTACATTGTTTAAGGCTGGGCATTCAGTGAGTCCTTTTGTGAATTTGCAGGGGTGAGGTTCAGGGGTTGTTGTTTGCTTTTTAATGCCAGAGGTATACTGTTCTATCCACTTATAATGCAGTCTAGACTAAAATTATGGCAGACCCACAATTACTTCCCAAGGAGAGCCAAAACTCTGAGGGTATACATTCAAATCACCCTAAAGCAGAGATTGTCCTTATTAGGTTTCTCCATTTTCACAAATGATTGCTAATCTATCTCCCAGCTATGTTGATTGCTGAGACCATACCTTGACTTGACAGCAGTTTTAACAATTAAAATGAACTCCTACTCCAAGACTCTCTTAGTCTTATTTTGATTAATGTTGCAGTATCCTTTTCTCCAAGGATGGTGCTTAGTAATTATCATCAGCACACAATAACTGTATGTTAATAGAAAAGCTATTTTTTTTTAATATTGCCTGAGAAACAGCACTTTACCAATTCTGTACATCTGGATTCTTCACTATATATGGATTTCGAAAGGTCCACAAATACCCAAAAATAATGTGTAAGATTTTGTGTTTATGCTCAGATGTGCAGTTTTTAAGGGAGAGGATCTATGGGTTTTCCCAAAAGATGTAGTTAAGAATGACTGCTCTAAATAATCTAAAATCTTTGCATAGTTTCACCTAGACCATTCATGCATTCTGAGTGGCTAAAATAGTTTTACCAAAAATGTTTTGCAAAAATGTCACCACTTAATTAGTAGATGTTTATCAGCCAAGTAGTGAAAGTTGCTTCCTGCAAAGATACTGTTGACAGTATTGTTCCTTATGTCAACTGGTGTCATGTTAATAAAGGAACTCCAACCTACCACTCATACCCCAAAAACCAGAAAAATTGCTCTCTGATCATAGTTTCATTAATACTTTTGCTTTTTCTGAATTACTGACTTGTTTTTTTTTTAATCTCAGAGACACTGTGACCCACCTGACCTTGTTTTCATCTTCTCATTGTCTTCTATAAAATGCAGAGCAAAATCTAATCACTGTATAACATGCATCTTACTTCTTACCCATATTTACCATTTGCTTCATTTTATTTTTGTAATATACCTTTCTGGAACTAGCCAGGGCATTAATTAAATGTAATATTGAGCCTTTCTCAGTTAGCCTTGCTTAAGACTTTGTTTTTTAAATTGACTTACATACAATTTTTTGAGAACATAATTATAAAATATAATTTTTGTGTTAAACTTCAAAGGCTAGTTTAAAATCACAGAAGAAAATCAGAATTTGTGTTTCTTTTCTAAGTTCTAATTTTTAAAGCATATTATATAACTGTAACCTTGTTTTTCTTTTCCCCCCAAGGCAACCAACAGTTAGATTCCATTCATGTAACACAGTTGGAGAGAGATACTGTTTTAGTGTGTTTGGACAGTAAGTACCATTTTAAAGTTTATTCTAAGTATACTACTTGATATAACATACCTTTTCATGATCTAGTAGAGTAGTTTTGACTTTTCCACCTTAAGTAGCTGTGTTTTATTGGTGAAAAACGTAAATTATTTACATATATAGTAATTAATTGATCTGTTTGTCAATACTGTCCTCTGTGACCTTTTTCTTTATTTTGTTTGGCCTACTTGGAACATTGTACAGTCGACCCTCTGTATCCATGGGTTCCACATCCTTTATTCAATCAACCATGGATTGAAAATATTCAGAAAAAAAATTCCAGAAAGCTCAGAAAAACAGACCTGAATTTGCTGAGTGCCTGAAAACTATTTACACAGCTTTAACACTGTGTTAATGTATTATAAGTAATCTAGGACCTACTGCATAGCACAGGGAACTATACTAAATATTATGTATAACCTATAAGGGAAAAGAATCTGAAAAAATATATATATACACCCCCACACACATACGTGGGCTTCCCCCATAGCTCAGTGGTAAAGAATCTGCCTGCAATGAAGGAGAGGAAAGAAATGCCAGTTCGATCCCTGGGTCAGGAAGATCCCCTGGAGGAGCATGCGGCAACCCACTCCAGTATTTTTGCCTTGAAAATCGCATGGGCAGAGGAGGCTCAGTTCAGTCGTCGCTCAGTCGTGTCCGACTCTTTGCGACCCCATGAATCACAGCATGCCAGGCCTGCCTGTCCATCACCAACTCCCAGAGTTCACTCAAACTCATGTCCATCGAGTCGGTGATGCCATCCAGCCATCTCATTCTCTGTTGTCCCCGTCTCCTCCCGCCCCCAATCCCTCCTAGCATCAGACTCTTTTCCAGTGAGTCAACTCGTCGCATGAGGTGGCCAAAGTATTGGAGTTTCAGCTTCAGCATCAGTCCTTCCAATGAACACCCAGGATTGATCTCCTCTAGAATGACTGGTTGGATCTCCTTGCAGTACAAGGGACTCTCAAGAGTCTTCTCAAGCACCACAGTTCAAAAGCATCAATTCTTCGGCGATCAGCTTTCTTCACAGTCCAACTCTCACATCCGTACATGACCACGGGAAAAACCATAGCCTTGACTAGATGGACCTTGGTTGGCAAAGTAATGTTTCTGCTTTTTAATATGCTATCTAGGTTGGTCATAACTTTCCTTCCAAGGAGTAAGCGTCTTTTAATTTCCTGGCTGCAATCAGCATCTGCAGTGATTTTGGAGCCCAAAAAAATAAAGTCTGACACTGTTTCCACTGTTTTTCCATCTATTTCCCATGAAGTGATGGGACCAGATGCCATGATCTTTGTTCTGAATGTTGAGCTTCAAGCCAACCTTTTCACTCTCCTCTTTCACTTTCATCAAGAGGCTTTTGAGTTCCTCTTCACTTTCTGCCATAAGGGTGGTGTCATCTGCATATCTGAGGTTATTGATATTTGTCCCGGCAATCTTGATTCCAGCTTGTGCTTCTTCCAGCCCAGCATTCCTCATGATGTACTCTGCATATAAGTTAAATAAGCAGGGTGACAATATACAACCTTGACGTACTCCTTTGCCTATTTGGAACCAGTCTGTTGTTCCATGTCCAGTTCTGACTGTTGCTTCCTGACCTGCATACAGGTTTCTCAGGAGGCAGGTCAGGTGGTCTGGTATTCCCATCTCTTTCAGAATGTTCCACAGTTTATTGTGATCCACACAGTCAAAGGCTTTGGCATAGTCAATGAAGCAGAAATAGTTGGTTTTCTGGAACTCTCTTGCTTTCTCCATGATCCAGCGGATGTTGGCAATTTGATCTCTGGTTCCTCTGCCTTTTCTAAAACCTGCTTGAACATCTGGAAGTTCACGGTTCACATATTGCTGAAGCCTGGCTTGGAGAATTTTGAGCATGACTGTACTAGTGTGTGAGATGAATGCAATTGTGCGGTAGTTTGAGCATTCTTTGGCATTGCCTTTCTTTGGCATTGCCTTTCTTTGGGATTGGAATGAAGACTGACCTTTTCCAGTCCTGTGGCCACTGCTGAGTTTTCCACATTTGCTGGCATATTGAGTGCAGCACTTTCACAGCATCATCTTTCAGGATTTGAAATAGCTCAATTGGAATTCTGTCACCTCCACTAGCTTTGTTCGTAGTGATGCTCTCTAAGGCCCACTTAACTTCACATTCCAATATGTCTGGCTCCAGGTGAGTGATCATGCCATCATGATTATCTTCATCGTGAAGATCTTTTCTGTATAGTTCTTCTGTGTATTCTTGCCACCTCTTCTTAATATCTTCTGCTTCTGTTAGGTCCATACCATTTCTGTCCTTTATCGAGCTCATCTTTGCTTGAAATATTCCCTTGATATCTTTAATTTTCTTGAAAAGATCTCTTGTTTTTCGTATTCTGTTGTTTTCCCCTATTTCTTTGCATTGATCGCTGAGGAAGGCTTTCTTATCTCTCCTTGCTATTCTTTGGAACTCTGCAAAGTTGAGATGCTTATATCTTTCCTTTTCTCCTTTGCTTTTTCCTTCTCTTCTTTTCACAGCTATTTGTAAGGCCTCCTCAGACAGCCATTTTACTTTTTTGCATTTCTTTTCTATGGGGATGGTCTTGGTCCCTGTCTCCTGGACAGTGTCACGAACCTCCGTCCAGAGTTCATCAGGCACTCTATCTATCAGATCTAGTCCCTTAAATCTATTTCTTACTTCCACTGTATAATCATAAGGGATTTGATTTAGGTCATATCTGAAAGGTCTAGTGGTTTTCCCTACTTTCTTCAATTTAAGTCTGAATTTGGCAATAAGGAGTTCATGATCTGAGCCACAGTCAGCTCCTGGTCTTGTTTTTGCTGACTGTATAGAGCTTCTCCATCTTTGTGGGCTTCAATCCATAGGGTCACACAGAGTTGGACATGACTGAAGTGAATGAGCACACATATACACGTACGTATAACTGAATTGGTGTGCTGAACACCTGAAACTTACACAATATTGTAAATCAGCTATATTTCAATAAAAATATTCTAAAATATTAAACTCTATGGAGAGATATGTATAGGTTATATGCAAGCACTAGGCCATTTTATATAAGGGACTGTAGCATACATGGATTTTGATCTCCTTAAGGGATATAGGAACCAATCCCCTGTGGGTACCAAGGGACAACAATATTAGAACAGTTTTCCATAACCTTAGGGTTTTCTGTATAAACTATCCTGAGAGTTTTTTCATAAATCATGTTAATGAAAAAGTAGAAGATTATACTAATATGATCACTTATATAACACAAACTTTTAGAATCCTGTCAGTGTAATATTCTAATTTACAAATAGATTTGAGATCCTTACCTGTAATTATAATTCTTTTAACGTAGGGAGAGATGTTATTGATAGATGTATGTTGTGCTATATATGCAGTGGAGAGCAGAAAAACTTTAACAAGTTTTTTCAGTTTTTCAAACAAAGCACTCGAATTCCTAAAAATCTACTTTACTTGAATGCAGTGAATCCTGCAAGTGAAATTCTCCCAGACTTGGAATTATATTTGAAATTTGGCAATATTCTCTGTGGTTTGATTCATTCCAGTATTTGAAAATTATTAAAACTTCTCTTCGATGTTTAGGGTTATTTTTTAAATTGTTCCACTATTGAATTTGCCGTATTTTTGTCTTAATTTCTCTTCTCTAAAGCATTCCCTTTTGGATTTGCCTTATAGACTCATAAAGATCATCTAATATTATAGATAAGTAAACCAAATCCCACAATTTTTCCTTTGCCCATTATCCCTTAAGTACTTTTGATTCTTTGAATACTGATAAGATTGGAGTGTTTTTTGGTTACTTTAAAGTGAATTCAGTGAATTCTTTTTTACTCAAAACAAGTAGAAAGCTCAGTACTGATTAATCAAATAAAAAGATGATCAGAATTTAATTGTAATAATGTTTAACCTTTAACATTAAACCCCTAAATACCTTCTGAGCCATCCAAGGATAATAAATCGTACTTAGTTTTCATTTTGTTCATTTATGTATTTTGTCAAAAAAAATTTTAAACCTTTGATTAACTAAGCCTTCCATTTCCCAGTTATTCATGGCAAATGGGAAGTTAACTTTCTTCAGTTGGTTTTTTTTCTCTTAAGGGAGCAGAAAAAATTATTTGTCAACTATACAGTATAAAGCAGTTTTACCGAGCGTCAATAGAGATAGGTCTGTAGTCACAAATCATGATAGACAAATGAGGAAGTATTGCAGAGAGAAAATATCTTCCAAGTCAGAGCTAAGATGGTTACATTTAAAAAACAAAAGGACGAAAGGGAAATAGAATTATTCACATATACTGTGTATCCCACAGTTTACTGATAAAGAAAATGACACTTGAGAGTATCATTTTTTTGTCCCTTGTACTTCTGTAGAATGTTAGTCTCATACTAAAGTTGAGAATACTGCTATATTACTTATATGTTATGTAATTTGTAAGGGGGAAAAATCTACTGGTATTGCTGAATATTTAGGCACCAAGGTAACCACTATTAAAGAAACACTGCACTTTAAAAAAATCAGAATGTAAGTGTTTAATAACTATGTTAAAAAAAAATAGTAATGGAACTGCCATTTACAAAGGAGGCCTTACTTGTATAGAACGTATCAATGACAGTTTTTCACTGAGCATGCTTGAATCAAGAGAAATTATTTGACTTTATTAAGGTAAGGTAAAGGTAAAAGCTCATATATATCTATGTAAAATATCATGTAAAATCCATATATCAAGTTACATTTATTTTAACAAATTTGTATTTCCAGTCTTGACTTGTTTTTTCTTTTTTAAGAATTTGTAAAAATTGTAAATCTACAAGGAAAACTAAAATCAAGTAAGAAACTGGCCTCTGAGCTAAGTTTTGATTTTCGCATTGAATCTGTAGGTAAGTCTCCTTTTTAAAATAATGCATTTAGAGATCTTGGGTTTTTGTTCCTTTTGTTCTTAAGGGTTACCTAGACCAGCACTGTCTCATAGAAATTTCTTTGAGATAGAAATGTTCTCTGTGTTTGTAAATACAGTAGTCATTAATCATACTTGTTAAGCATTTAAAACATGGCTGGTGCTACATTTTAATTTTTAAAATTTTAATTAATTTAAAATTTGATATAAATAGCCACATGTGGCTTGTTCCTATCATATTAGACAGTGCAGGTCTGGACCATAATAATCTTTTATTGTTGTTTCTTGAATATTTAAAACATGAAAACATTTCTTAAATTTCTATATATTGTTCCCTTTGCTGCATCAAGTGAATTATACTTCTTCCAGTACTTTCCAAATCATGAAGATATTTGTGTGATGTGATTAACAGCGTTAAAATTCTTTGCCTTGTAAGATTCTGGTTGGTGTGTGTTGGTGGTTTTGCTTTAAGGTCTATTTAAATATAAATAGCTAGTTTCCCACAGAATCTGGAAAATACTACTATACCATTTGAATTTACTTCCTTGTCAATGAGTGTTTAACTCTGTAATATCATTAATGTTATGATAAAAAATTATATTTTATTATTTTTTGCATCCTCACTGATTAATGTCAGTAACTATTTTCCTCAGTCATAATAGGATTTATGAAAAAAGTGGGAACATTTTGAATAGTCTATAATATGGTTCTGCTGCTGCTATAAGTCAAAAACAGTTAATCAAAATTGATTTTTATTTAGGCCATAAAAAATGTGTATTTTAAAATTAAATGTATATAACTTCTAAAAACATGTTTCTCACTATTTAGAAAATTTTCTGTTTATTTTTAATATTTTAATGCTTTCTCAAATGCAGTTTTGCCCTATCTCAAAGTGTATTTTATCCCTCTGGGTAAACATCTCACATATAAATAATTTGCTTATGATTAGAAATTTTAATCTTCTTAAGCAGAAGACCTAAATTTTCTCTAGATGCTATGACAAAAGGAATTTTGGAAATAGTTTCTTCTTTTACTCCTTTGTATTCTGGATACTGCATACTAGTTCCTAAGATTTAATATTTTCAATAGAGATTCCAAAATACAGATCTTTAGATTTTCTTAATTTTAACTGAAACACACTTGTACCTCAACTTTCTCATATGTGCCAGATGTTTTAGGAAATTTTAGTTGTACAAAAGTTTGTTCCTCCTAGGCTACAATCTTTTCTTTCCAGTGAATCTTGGAATAATTCCAAAGGTCCTCCTGGGGAAAAAGAGTCCTTTTAAGTCACCTTTTAAAAACAAAGCCAGTACCTGTTTTTTCATTTCACGGTTAGTGAAATTTGTATAATTTGTCACTGTAAAATTATGTTTATTGAGCTAAATTATGTCTCCAGAATATTCTTACATTAACTTTTTACAGAGTCAGTTTTCGGTAAGAGGTGTAATAAATTTCAGTCACTTTCTCTCATCACCTTTACTGGTTCAGGGCATATGGCTAACTCTTCAACAATTAAATTGGTTCTTTCCCTCATTCTTACTCCCTCACTCACTCCAGCCTCTGGCCAGGAAGGGACCAGAGGCCCTGCTGCCCCCCACCCCCAAATTGGGATCCCTGCCACTCTGTTTGTAAACCACTAAGTGACTCCATATGGGTGCCTCAGTGGGTCCAGACCTGTGCTTGGCGCCAGGCAAGACACAGAAATGGACAAGGCACAGGGAGAACAGGTTTCCCTTCAGCCACCTCAGGGAATCATGGGAGATGGATGAGGAGCAGGAGGGGACATGGCATGTCATGGGATGGCCACACTTTGGGACCTCTTAAAGTGGGTCATTCCTGAATCCAAAGCCATCAAGAAGGTGAGCAAACTTGGCTCAGATCTGTGAACACTCTTGTGGGCAGCAGGTCCCACAAGCCCAGCGCAATGTTCCAGGGGCTCCAGAGGCCTGATGGGGCTGGGGCAAGAGTGGGGAATTTTGTAGCTGAGAGTGCCTAGCCCTTCCAATAAGAACTGGTTCACAGATCAAAAATATTCAGTGTGCAGTTAAGTTTTGAGACAGGTTTATTTTTGAAAATTAATTTTGTATTAAGGAAAATGTGAGCATAAATAAAAGGTTCTTCCTTAATAGCTACTTCTAAATATAAATGGTAACCCACTCCAGTATTCTTGCCTGGAGAATCCCATGGACGGAGAAGCCTGGTAGGCTACCGTCCACGGGGTCGCAAAGAGTCGGATACGACTGAGCGACTGAACGGAATGGAAATATATGATAGTATTTAAATAATCAGGTCTTTTATCCAAAAAAGCAATTATATGTTCTTATTATTTTATTTATAAGACAAAAGATAGTATATGAAAGAAAAATTAATGTGCTGATATCCACTCATCAGAAGTTAGCCCATTTTTAAATAAATGCCTGTTATAATATATCTTAAGAAAACTTCTGTGACACTGCCTCAATACATTATTTGAGCTTTGGCATGTCCTAGCCACAAAAATGTTGGGAACTAATGGTCTAGACAGTGGAATTTTGCACCAAGCACCAAGTAACCTTACATTATCATTGGTTAAAAACAGTCAAGGAAAATGTATAATGCAGTACTCGTGCCTTATTTTAGTCCTGTTTTCCCTTATCCTTTTTAGTATGCCTTCAAGACAGTGTATTGGCTTTTTGGAAACATGGAATGCAGGGTAAAAGCTTCAAATCAGATGAGGTAAGATTTCTCAAATTATCTCCAGTGATTCTTACCAAAGATTTTAATTGTTACAATATTCCTTTTATGCATTTTCTCTCTGAACCCACGTTGCTATGTTTAGTGACTTTAGTGCCGGTTGAACAAAATTGCCAGGATTTTCCCTTCAAAAAATGTCCACTTTTGTATTTATTGTATTCTCAGTGGCCAAAGAAATACTCAAACATGAGTTGACAAAATTTCAGTCCTCCTATTTGTAATTTATAAATGCGGTTGCTAAGCTTACTAAACTTTTCTAAAGATAGTAAGCCTTCTCCATAGTCTACAAATGTGGAGCTTCTTTTTTAATATTATATTTAAAATTCTAAGTTAATATGTATTGAATTACAGGATAAGGAAAATCTAAGAAAATTATCTCACTAAATAATATTTATTGCATACCAAATACATTTAGGATGCTGTTATTATTATAGCATTGAAGACATAATGAATATAATTATGAATAATGTCAAACCTTTGTGATGTCTATGTTCCAGGCATTTTACAAATATTAGTTTATTGAAGGCAAGTAGAATTGTAGGGTTTTTAGGTACCATTCAAAGTAAGGTTGGACTTCCCTGCTGGCTCAGACGGTAAAGAATCCACCTGTAATGTGGGAGACCTGGGTTCGATCCCTGGGTTGGAAAGATCCCCTGGAGGAAGGCATGGCAGAGCAAGGTTAGATACTGTTCATATACCCTATTTTACAGGCACAGAGAGGTTAAGTAACTTAACGAGAGTTACTGACCTAGTTCAGTGGCAGAGCCTAAATGTGAAGGGTTTCCAAAAATCACTTCTACTGAGATCATCAGCATACATTTCATGTAGGAGATGGGACTTAGGCTCCCACCTTAGATTAATTCTAGCAAAGATGTTTCCCATTTGTGTGAGTACATATGTAGTTCTTTTATATCAAGGTCTCACAAATTTATGGACTTAAAACTATTTCCACCTCTTATATGAGTGCAGAATTAGAATGCTTCCAAGTAAAAATGACATGAATCAGCTGTCTTCAGTTTATCTAGTTATAGACCTATGTCACTAAATGTCACCAGACCCCTGCATTTAATGAAGCCTGATGCTTTTGAACTGTGGTGTTGGAGAACACTCTTGAGAGACCCTTGGACTACAAGGAGATCCAACCAGTCCATTCTAAAGGAGATCAGTCCTGGGTGTTCATTGGAAGGACTGATGCTAAAGCTGAAACTGCAATACTTTGGCCACCTCATGCGACGAGTTGACTCACTGGAAAAGACTCTGATGCTGGGAGGGATTGGGGGCAGGAGGAGAAGGGGACGACAGAGAATGAGATGGCTGGATGGCATCACCAACTCGATGGACATGAGTTTGAGTGAACTCCGGGAGTTGGTGATGGACAGGGAGGCCTGGCGTGCTGTGATTCATGGGGTTGCAAAGAGTTGGACACAACTTTCATGGCTGCAGTCACCATCTGCAGTGATTTTGGAGCCCAAGAAAATAAAAGTCTGACACTGTTTCAACTGTTTCTCCATCTACTTGCCATGAAATGGTGGGACCGGATGTCATGATCTTAGTTTTCTGAATGTTGAGCTTTAAGCCAGCTTTTTCACTCTCCTCTTTCACTTTCATCAAGAGGCTCTTTAGTTCTTCACTTTCTGCCATAAGGGTGATGTCATCTGCATATCTGAGGTTATTGATATTTCTCCCGGCAATCTTGATTCCAGCTTGTGCTTCATCTAGCCCAGCGTTTCTCATGATGTCCTCTGCATATAAGTTAAATAAGCACGGTGATGATATACAGCCTTGACGTACTCCTTCTCTTATTTTGAACCAGTCTGTTGTTCCATATCCAATTCTAACTGTTGCTTCCTGACCTGCCTACAGAGATAAGAAAGCCTTCCTCAGTGATCAGTGCAAAGAAATAGAGAAAAGCAATAGAGTGGGAAAGACTAGAGATCTCTTCAAGAAAATTAGAGATACCAAGGGAACATTTCATGCAAAGATGGACTCAATAAAGAACAGAAATGGTATGGACCTAATAGAAGCAGAAGATACTAAGAAGAGGTGGCAGAAGATACTAAGAAGAGGTGGCAAGAATACACAGAAGAACTGTACAAAAAAGATCTCACAACCCAGATAATCACAGTGGTGTGATCACTCACCTAGAGCCAGACATCCTAGAATGTGAAGTCAAGTGGGCCTTCACTTAGTCAAGTGAAGTCAAGCATCACTACAAACAAAGCTAGTGGAGGTGATGGATTTCCATTTGAGGTATTTCAAATCCTAAAAGAAGATGGTGTGAAAGTGCTACACTCAATATGCCAGCAAATTTGGAAAACTCAGCAGTGGTCACAGAACTGGAAAAGGTCAGTTTTCATTCCAATCCCAAAGAAAGGCAATGCCAAAGAATGCTCAAACTACCGCACAACTGCACTCATCTCACACTCTAGCAAAGTAATGCTCAAAATTCTCCAAGCCAGGCTTCAACAGTACATGAACCATGAACTTTCATATGTTCAAGCTGGTTTTAGAAAAGGCAGAGGAACCAGAGATCAAATTGCCAACATCCGCTGGATCATGGAAAAAGCAAGAGAGTTCCAGAAAAACATCTATTTCTGCTTTATTGACTATGCCAAAGCCTTTGACTGTGTGGATCACAATAAACTGTGGAAAATTCTTAAAGAGATGGAAATACTTCACTATATCAAGTGTGACTTCTGCTTCTGTTAAGTCACCTTGCTTACCTTTTTCTTTCTATTTTTGTTCTCATCCTTCAATTTGGGCCTAGCTAGAATGTTCGTAATGTAATATTCAGCTACTCCAGTCCACAATAATTGGAACATTTCTGAACTTAATACTCTGAAAGTCATCTCCACTTAGTATAGCACCAGATTTATTTTCTTGATTCAAGTTCACTAGTTCTAGGGCTTGCCTGGTGGCTCAGTGGTAAAGAATCCACCTGCCAGTGCAGGAGCTACGTGTTCAATCCCTGATCTGGGAAGATCCCACATTCCACAGAGCAACTAAGCCCATGTACCATACCTACTGAGCCTGTGCTCTAAAACCTGTGAGCCACACCTACTGAGCCCATGTGCCACAACTACTGAAGCCTGCATTCCCCAGAACCCATGCTCCAAAACAGAAGAAGCCACCACAATGAGAAGTCTGTGTAACTAGAGAGTAGCTCCAGTACTCTTGCCTGGAAAATCCCATGGATGGAGAAGCCTGGTAGGCTACAGTCCATGGAGTCGCAAAGAGTCGGACATGACTGAGCGACTTCACTTTGATTTTCACCACTAGAGAAAAGCCCACACAACAGCAAAGACCCAGCACAGCCCCAAAAAATGAAATAAAATTTTTTTATTTTTAATGCTATTTTTAATACTTGTTTTGTATTTACATTGTCATATTTTGGGTTCCCCCAAAAGCTGACCCTGAGACAAGGATCCAAGTGGCAAGTGGTTTATTTGGGAGTAGGTCCCAGAAAACAAGTGATGAAGTGAGGACTGTAAGATGGAGAAAGGCAAAAAGCCAACAAAAGCATATTTAATAAATCCCATAGAGACTACCGAGGGACAATGTGGTACATACCTCAGAGTTAGCTCACTGTAAGGTGGAGACACCAGCTGCTGGCCCCTGTTAGTCAAGAGTTGCCCCCAGAAATACCCACACTTTGGAATAGTAGCTGTGCATGTCTGAGCACTTTCCTTAGTTTTGGAGAAGACAGAGCAGAGGAATACCACCAGTCCACAGCTGCAAGACAATGGTGCATGGGAGTCTGTCGGAGCTCTGCTGAAATCAGGTGGGCCATGAGACGCTACTCAAGCATCTGCACTATAGGGGCTGTGCAGTCTAGCAGACTTTTATTCAAATCTTGGATCTCCCAAGTTACATTAGTTCTCTGAGTCTTTAATAATATGGGAATGATAATACATATCATAAAGAGTTCTAAGTAAAGTGCCTGGCCCATACCCCATACATGCTGATTTGTTTCTAATAATAATAAGTCCAGAAAAAGTAAAATTTTTTCCATTTGAAGAATGGAATAAAAAACTATCAAAAACTATGATTCTGATCAATTATTCTTCTAGCTAAATGATTTTTTAATTATTATTTAAATAATATGGGGAATAAGATATTACTGATGGGTATTTTCTCTCATAGGTTACCCAGGAGATTTCAGATGAAACAAGAGTTTTCCGCTTATTAGGATCAGACAGGTAATGGTTTGGTTGTTTTATTACCAAAGGAGTTCAGCAATTGTATTTTTACTTGTACTGTCACCTCTGATTGTATCTCAAAACTTTTTTAAAAATATATTTATTTTCTTGAAGTAAGGTTGGTTTATAGTATTTATGTAAGTTTCATATATGCAGTTGTACATTTCTAGTTCTGTGCTCCTCAGTGTGCTCACCACCAGAAGTTTAGTTTCCTTCCATCACCATACAGTTGATCCCCTTTACCCATTTCGCTCTCCCTCCACCTCTGCCTCTTCCCTCTGGTATCCACTCTGTATTTACATGTTTGTTTTTGTTTGGGGTTTTCATTTATTTTTGTGTATGTTAAATGAAACTCTTAGAGGCCTCAGAATCTTAGAGAAATTTCCCTGTATCTTTATTGAGAGAGAAATATTTTAGTCAGTTAAGGAAGCTTTTATTAGTGTGTGAGGATCATGATTCTAGAGATAGTTATACTCAGCCAAGACAGAATGTGTTAACATAGATATTTATGTCCCTAGTTGCATGATATATTTGTGGGTCTTTTATCATTTCTTCCTGGCATGTTAACTTCTGTTAACTGTTACTACATAAACCCAACAGAATGTGCACCTTGTGACTTTAACTTTATATATCAGAAGATATTTGACTCAGTCTCTGAGCTCGTTCTAAAATGAAAGGAATTACGTGGTCTCTGTGATCAAAATGAAAGATAAGTTCCAAAACTATGCCCTCTTATGAAAAAAATCTATAGTTTTTGTTCTTCAGAATCTATATTGTGTACCTCTACAATAGTAAAATACCCATTTTTCCCACCAAGAGTTGTTAACTGCAGCAAAAGATCAAGAACCTCTGGTCTTCAAGATCGGTCTAGTCAAAATCATTGCTTAAATATAATACACTTAAGGAAAGAGTGGAGAATTGGAGTTATATCTCCATAAAAACTTTAAAGAGACTTTGTAAGGAGAAAAAGGATTTTTGGGAAATGACAGCTACCTTAGTAGTAAAGGCAAGTCCACAGAGCATAGCAACCTAGTAACTAGTCCTGCAAAGAAAGAATTTGAGGACCACCTGGTAAATGACTCTAGAATGGGAGGCTCTTTGCTTCTCCAAAAGGAAGGGCTAACAAAAGAATTGTAAATCATCCAGTAATCCTGGCACTCCAGTAAAATATAGTAAGAGAAAATTCCTTTTCATAGAGGATAGGCGTCAGAAGGCATTTCTTAGAGTTACTTGATTCCTTCCAACTCCTTCCCCTAGAATTTTCTCTTTCATCTCTTCCCTTTTTTGTCTATATTGTTTTTCCATTTTCTGTCACTGTTTGCCCTAAAAAACTACTTTTCTCAGACTATTGCCTTGTTCTGGTTATCATCTTACTTGGGCATCTCCTTGATAATAGGCTCCAGTTTCATCCACCTCATTAGAACTGATTCAGATGTATTCTTTTTTGATGCATGATACAGGATGCTCGGAGCTGCTGCACTGGGATGACCCAGAGGGATGGGATGGGGAGGGAGGTGGGAGGGGGGTTCAGGATGGGGAACACGTGAACACCCATGGTGGATTCATGTCAATGTATGGCAAAACCAATACAATATTGTAAAGTAATTAGCCTCCAATTAAAATAAATAAATTTATATTAAAAAAAAGATATGTATCTTAACCAAAGTTTTTGTTTTGTCTTAACTTTTAAAGAGATTTGTTAAACTATATTGTTTAAATATAGGTATTAGTATCTAGGAGGAAAGAAAACTAACTGTAGAATATTAATAATGGGCAGTTGAATTATAGATAATTTTATTTTCCCCTTCTGTTTTTTATAATGCATAATTCAGGTATATATTACTTTTCTGTTGTTTTCATTTAAAAGGTAATAATATGCTAGTTGTAGGAAGTTCCTGCACTAGAAAAATGCACAGTATTATGTACCTCCCCCCTCCCATTTCCCTTTCTAGACTTTTTTTCTCTGCATGGACATATTATTTTTTATTTTGTTCTCAAACCTGTCTTCCTACAGTTTAGAACCTATGATATGACACTTGATTGGTTTTTGGGTTTTCTTCCTGTTGGTCCTTTCATTGAACTCTTTTCCTGCCCTTGTTCCAGGGACAAGGGAGATGGCCCCACTTCATAGTTTTTAAAACTATTCTTTTCAGATATCTTAAAGAACAGTGTGAGCAGGTATCTCTTAAAATTCTATTTTATTTTCTTAACCCTTCTTCCAGCCTCTTCTTGTTCATGTATATTCTAAAGCTTTATTATACTTTTGTTTATATGTATGAGTAAGCAAATTTGTTTTTCGTTAGAATAAGATGAGACTATCCTGAAACGTTTTCAATATTTTTGATAGCTCAGTTGGTAAAGAATCCCCCTGCAATGCAGGAGACTCCAGTTTAATTCCTGGGTTGGGAAGATCCCCTGGAGAAGGGAAAGGCTACCCACTCCAGTATTCTGGCCTGGAGAATTCCATGGACTATATGGGTACACAAAGAGTTGGATACAACTGGGCAACTTACACTTTCACATTCATAAATCCATCAGTTCTTATTCAGTTTTGTTTTTAAGCTATAAAACATAAAGCTCAATTTTGACTATGCATCTATGATCTCTGTAATCTTGTGTGAACATGAACAATGATATTCTTTTCTCCCAGTTTGATGTTAGTATTTGAAGGTGAAATCTCTGTTCTTACTCTAACGAGATTTTTGTTTGGATTTAATTGCAGGGTTGTTGTTTTGGAAAGTAGACCAACAGAAAATCCTACTGCACACAGCAATCTTTACATCTTGGCTGGACATGAAAATAGTTACTAAGCAACAGAAACTGGTCTCAAATGACAGGAAAATGAATATACTCCACTGAAAGGAAAAATATCTTGAGGAAATTCAGTACAAACTATACTTTGCTTTAATTGTTATGAGTTATATCTCAAATGAGCTGTACTTTAAGGTAGGAGTCAATATTTTCTGTAGCTGGAAACAGCTATTCTATCTCTTGCCACTGTGTGGTGGTTTTTTTCAAGTTTGCTTAATAAAAGCTATGAGACAAATAGTCCTCTAGTTCCAGGAAACACAGTGTTTTAAAAAAAAAATAATGTTTGTAACAAGGGTGCCATTGATATTTTTAGGTAACAACTCATATGATTATCTTCAGAGAGGTAAATTTAGTGAGTTTTCTCATTTTATACCATGTTTTATTCCTTCTTAATGAACATAATTTGATAAAGAAATTATCAGATAAGCCTTTCACTTTTACATTGGCCATTCTGTATGTTTTTGTAAAATAGAATATTTAATCCTTATTTATTAATCTCTTGCTGGAGTGGTGTAATGTATCTAACTTTTAGTAAAGGAGGGTTGCAGAGCAGCTTAAATTTTTTTATAATGTGTAAAAATTTTGTTTACCTTTTAAGACTAGTACTTTGAGGGGTTAAAGGCTGTGTTTGGAGGTTCAGTACATACATGCAATTTTATTTAACACAAGTATTTTGTAATATAATGTTATCCAGAATTGCCTTAAAAGGGAGTTTTCTGTTTTCAACTACATATAGTTGTAGTGGGTCATACAGAAGATAATGATGATGGTCGAAATATTGTTAGAAAGAGTGTGTCTGTCTAGATGTGCCTACCGTGTGTATGTATTCTTGACAAGCAGTATAATATACCTGTGATTTTTTTTTTACATTAGGGATAATGCATAAGAAATTAATCTTCATATATATTACCATCCCTAATGTAGAGGGGAAAAGTATTTAACTGTCCATGATATGTATTTTACATATACTATGCCAGAGGAGAAAATGTAAAGCAACTACACATGTATTCTTCGGTTTTTTACCATACATAGATCTTCATTTTGAGTAGGTTTAAGATAAAAATCTTTAAGTGAAATTTAATTCCTGATGGGATAGTATAAAATAAGTATTATAAAAACTAGTATTCTAAAGATAAGAAAGGATAGGACCATTCTTGAGTTTTCTTCCTTTCTGCTATTGTTAATATTCAAAATTAAAGCATCACATTGGTACCTATTATCTTAATACGTTTAACAGTTACAGTTGAGATAATGAACAAGGGGTTAGTGGTAACAAACTACGGATTCTTTTTGAGCAGGTCCTTGAGAGGAAGACAGTGTAACTATCTCATTCAGTCTGTAGTGATCCTACATAGCAGGTATGATCATCATCTCCATTTTTCAGTTGAGGAAATAAGGGGTTAGCAAGGTTGAGACTTAGCCAGCTCACACAGCAAGTTAGTGATTGAGCCAGACAATGAGTCTTGTGACTCTGTTCTTTTTGCTATGCAATATGCAAACAATAAAATGTTATGCAAGTGAAATATATAAAGTTTTGTCCTTTTAAAATGTGTATATGATTTCAGTAAGTGTGTCACTGTTTATTTTGGGTATGTGAAATGGGGCCTCTGGAATGAAGGACACTGGATGCAATAGATGTCAGGGAATCCTACTCACAACAGGAAATAGTCATGTTGTGTTTACAAAGACCAACATCCTCCTTCTCTCTGAATCCTGGCTGCCAGATCTTCCCATCCAACAATATTGGAAGAGTCTTCTCTGTGCCATCTGACCAGTGCAAATGAAAAGACCTAAACAGATCCTGACATCAGAGATGTCCTGGCTAAACTGCCCAGCTGAAAAACTCTACAATGAAAATCATAGTTAATGCGCCCACCACCTCACGCATGCATCCAGACTTTCAGTTATTCTTTTAGTCCCATGCTATTAAAAATGATTAAACAACCAGGAGTTATGAAACATCCAAAGAAGCCTCTTACATGAGAGAGAGCAAACAATTAGGGAAGAAGCACCTAAAGGAAATAGACTATGAAGAAAGAAAAAAATGTCAGAAGAAAAAGTGTCTTTGGAAAGATGAATTTGCAACTGTGAATCAGGAGGTTCAGTTCAGTCGCTCAGTCATGTCCAACTCTTTGCGACCCCATGAACTGCAGCATGCCAGGCCTCCCTGTCCATCAGCAACTCCCAGAGTCCACCCAAACCCATGTCCATTGAGTCGGTGATGCCATCCAACCATCTCATCCTCCATTGTCCCCTCAATCTTTCCCAGCATCAGGGTCATATCAAATGAGTCAGCTCTTCACATCAGGTGGCCAAAGTATTGGAGTTTCAGCTTCAACATCAGTCCTACCAGTGAACACCCAGGACTGATCTCCTTGAAGTCCAAGGAACTCTCAAGAGTCTTCTTCAACACCACAGTTCAAAAGCATCAATTCTTCTGCACTCAGCTTTCTTTCTAGTCCAACTCTCGTATCCATACATGACCACTGGAAAAACCATAGCCTTGACTAGACGGACCTTTGTTGACAAAGTAATGTCTTTGCTTTTTAATATGCTGTCTAGGTTGGTCATAACTTTCCTTCCAAGGAGTAAGCATCTTTTAATTTCATGGCTACAGTCACCATCTGCAGTGATTCTGGAGCCCCAAAAAATAAAGTTGCCACTGTTTCCACTGTTTCCCCATCTATTTGCCATGAAGTGATGGAAATCAGGAGTAGGATACTTAAAAAAAGGAGTTTTCAAAAAACAGAGCTATTAGAAAAAATGTTAGCATTGCTGAAAATTCAGTAGATGATTTAGAATATAAATTTGAAGAAATTTCTCAGGAAATAAAAAGAAATTAGAATATTGGAGAAAAAAGTTAATTTTTAACAGCCCAGGAGGCTCAATATCCAATCTCCCAGAGTTCCAAAAAGAACAGAGAAAACAGGGACTCAGTGAAGTATTTCAAGAAATATTTCCAGTACTAAAGAACTTCATATTTTAGATTGAAAGAATAATACAATGGATGAAAAAAAGTCTATTATGAAATTTCAGGCACTTTGGGGTCAAAGAGAAGATATGTTTCCAAAGAAAAAGGGCAGGTCAAATACCAAGGAGTAAGAATCAGAATAGCTTCAAATTTCAACAGAAGCAGTGCCTTCAAACTTCTGAAAGAAATTTCCAACCTAAAATTCTGGATCCAAATAAACTATTAATCAAACTTAAGGGCAAAATGAAGACATTTTTATTTGTCACAAACTTCATCTCTTATATGGTCTTTCTCAAAAAACCATAGAGGATGTGTTTCATAAAAATAAGGGCACAAATCAAGCAATATGAAGATATAAGGTATAAAGACTGGGATTCAACACAAGAGAAAGATGAAGGATGTCTCCGGATGATGATGAGATAGCCAAGGATGACACCACACCAGCCATACAGAACACAGTGAAGCATATCAGAAGCTCCCACAGAGACTTTTTCAGAAAGAGTAATAAACTACCTGATGCATCTCCCAGTGCCCAAAAAAATCAGTGAGGGACTTGCGACACTGAAATGGAAAAGGAGGAAGGGTCAACATAAAGGTGCATTGTTGAGGTCATTGCTGTGTAGACAGTGGCAGGTTGATTCCACCAGGTCTCCTGTGAAGCTCTGTGATAGTTCAACAGTTGTCTTCTGAAAGACAAGTGGCTGGACTGTTTTCTTGACTCTTCCTCACTGATTGAGTTGTTGCCAGGGCATTACCTTCTGAAGTACACAGTTGTAGCTGACCATGTGGGCTTCTTGGGTATCAGAGAATGCCCTGAGGTAGAAAGCTGGAAGAGTACGAGATAAATCTGACCTCAGAACTATCCACTGCCTCTATGGCTGAAATCAGAAATGGGTTCAATTCAGTTCAGTCACTCAGTCATGTCCAACTCTTCATGACCCCGTGGACTGCAGCACACCAGGCTTCCCTGTCCATCACCAACTCCCAGAGCTTACTCAAACTCATGTCCATCGAATCAGTGATGCCATCCAACCATCTCCTCCTCTGTTGTCCCCTTCTCCTCCCGCCTTCAATCTTTCCCAGTATCAGGGTCTTTTCCAGTGAGTCAGTTCTTCGCATCAGGTGGCCAAGATACTGGAACTTCAGCATCAGTCCTTCCAATGAATGTTCAGGACTGATTTCCTTTAGGTTTGCCTGGTTTGATCTCCTTGCAGTCCAAAGGACTCTTAGGAGTCTTCTCCAACATCACAGTTCAAAAGCATCAATTCTTTGGTGCTCAGCTTTCTTTATGGTTTAACTCTCACACTCATACATGACTTTACGAATCTTTGTTGGCAAAGTAATGTCTCTGCTTTTAGGATGCAATCTGTGATGATATTATTTCTATGCAAAAACTTACCTAAGGTTGAAATCAAACCAAAAACTGCCAGGTATTAACTCCAGGAAAGCAAAATGTTATATAGGAAAGAAAAGATAAACTGTGACCAGTGGCTAAATGCCCTAAAAATGTTAACAGTAAGTAATAATCTAATCAAGTGTATAACATAATTATATTGAGAGAGGATACAGTGGTGTGGAGGTAAAGTGGAACAGTGGGAAATCAACAGAAAATTAAAAATTAAGAAGCAGCTTATTTAGTGACATGGAAATAAAATAATCTGCCAAAAAAGAAGGAAAAAGGTTTCTGAAGAGAGATGGGGAGGGGCATGCTTTTTTTTTGGTGACAAACTTATAGAACTATTCAGTTATTTATGTGTGTGCCTACAGTTTTTTTTAATGTAAAAAGTTTAAGTAAAAGCATGTTTCTGTCATATGACAGAAACAATATGAATAAACATACAAATTCAGCTTCTTATACTTTACCTTAAACATAGTGTGTGTGTATTAGTCACTCAGTCATGTCCATTCACGTCTTTGCAACCCCATAAACTTTAGCTCACCAGGCTTCTCTGTCCATGCGGATTCTCCAGGCAAGAATACTGGAGTGGGTTGCCATTCCCTTCTCCAGATCTTCCCAATCCCAGGGATTGAACCCGGGTCTCCCACATGGCAGGCATCTGAGCCACCAGGGAAGCCCTTACGCATGGTAGGTATTCCATAAATATGGACTATAGCTAATGTATGCATAGTGTAGAAGAAGGCCAGTAATTGGGGGATAGGGTGGGAAGTGGTTAAGTAAATCTAGAAGGTCTTGTGACAAAGCATTTTTATCTTTTTTTTTTTTTTTTTGGCTAAACCTCCTGTCCAGCCTTCTCACCCACTGCTCTATTAAGCACCTTGGAACACTGGCACATAGAGGTCATGATCATTCCACCTTCACTGCTCGACTCATAATGGCTCTCCCATCTGAAATTCTGATTTTTCACCAAAAATTTAAGTTCTTTATTTCACAGCACTCAGTTTACTCCACACAGGCCCTAATTTTTACATGACACTTCTGTTTATTTTCTGTTTTCCAGAATTTCTACAACACAGGTAGATTATACATCTCAACATAATGCTCAGTTGTCGCATACTGGCCAAATCCATTTGGCACTAACTACTTACTATAGGCAAATTACTCAACCTCTCCAGGCTTCCATCTCCTTATCTGTTGATTGGAAATCATGGCCACTTCATATGGTTGTTAGGAGGGTTAAGTGAGATCCTTGGCATTCAAGTTTCCCGCTTATGGGAAGGAAAAAAGAAAAAACTGACTCCCCTGTTTTTCACCAGAAAGTTCATTAAAGGCATAAAGAGTGCATTTGCATTCTTTAGTTGTTCCTCTCAGTATGTCACACATTGGTAGACTTGTCATGGAGATCTTTAAATTCTGATCTTTCAAGTTCCTTACATGTTTTTTCATTAGAAAAATAATCAGTACCTTGTGTCAAAGATTCAGGACACTATTCCTTACCAAACATAGCAGCAAGCATCATTTTAGGTTTTATTGAGAATCTCAGACTGTTCATAATGGATCTTACTTAGGAGAAGACTAAGAAACAGTGTTGACATCAGGAATGAATCAAATATTCTCACTCTCACCACTTGTTATTCATTGTACTGGAGGTCCTACCTAGTCAGTTCAATAAAAGAAAGCTAAGAAAAAAATAAAAGATTTGGAAAGGAATAAAAATGTCATTATTTGCAAGTAAACTGTTAGAACTGTCAATATAAAAACAATTATATATGCATGCACAATTATATATGCATGCAATTATATATGCATGTACCTGTAATAAACAGAAAATGAAATTTTAACAGGATACCATTTACAATATAGAAAACCATCAGGGCGCAGGCGCGGGAGACGCCCGGCTCTGGCGCAACCGACCACGTGCAGAATTGTGGCTGAGATGAGCTACCCCGCGCCCAGGGTTAGGGCGGTGGCCGAGAGGAGCTGTACCACGTTCAGGAGGCGGTGGCTGCTTGGGCACCGGAGGGCAGCAGGAGGCGCGGCTTTGAGGAGATACCCCTCCTCCAAGGTAAGGTACAGCGGCTGCGCCTTGCTGGAGCAGCTGGGAAGAGATACTCCACGACCAAGTGGAATATAAGAATCCAGTGTTCTGGGGAGGAAGGAACAAGATGGCGGAGGGATAAGACGGCGAGACCACTTTCTCCCCCACAAATTCATCAAAAGAACATTTGAACGCGGAGTAAAGTCCACAAAACAACTTCTGAATACTGGCAGAGGACATCAGGCTCCCAGAAAAGCAGCCCACTGTCTTCTAAAGGAGAGAGAAGAAATCCAGCTCCACCCACCAGATCACCGACACATGCTTCCCTAACCAGGGAACCCGGACAAGTCACCCATCCAACCCCACACACAGCGAAGAAACTACGTAATAAAGAGAACTCCACAAACTGCAAGAAGAGGGATAGGCCACCCCAAGCAAAGCAATATAAGCAAGATGAAGAGGCAGAGAAATACCCAGCAAGTAAAGGAACAAGATAATTGCCCACCAACACAAACAAAAGAAGAAGATATAGGGAATTCACCTGATAAAGAATTTCAAATTTTGATGGTGAAAATGATTCAAAATCTTGAAAGCAAAATGGAGTTACAGATAAATAACCTGGAGAAAAGGATTGAGAAGATGGAAGAAAGATTTAATAAGGACTTAGAAGAAATAAAAAAGAGTCAATATACAATGAATAATGCAATAGATGAGATCAGAAACACTCTGGAGGGAACAAACAGTAGAATAACAGAGGCAGAAGACAGGATAAGCGAACTAGAAGATAGAATTGTAGAAATAAATGAAACAGAGAGGAAAAGAGAAAAACGAATTAAAAGAAATGAGGACAATATTAGAGACCTCTGGGACAATGTTAAACGCTCCAACATTCGAATTATAGGAGTCCCAGAAGAAGAAGACAAGAAGAAAGACCATGAGAGAATACTTGAGGAGATAATAGTTGAAAACTTCCCTAAAATGGGGAAAGAAATAATCACCCAAGTCCAAGAAACCCAGAGAGTCCCCAACAGGATAAACCCAAGGTGAAATACTCCAAGACACATATTAATCAAATTAACAAAGATCAAACACAAAGAACAAATATTAAAAGCAGCAAGGGAAAAGCAGCAAATAACACATAAGGGGATTCCCATAAGGATAACAGCTGATCTTTCAACAGAAACTCTTCAGGCCAGAAGGGAGTGGCAAGACATACTTAAAGTGATGAAAGAAAATACCCTACAGCCCAGATTACTATACCCAGCAAGGATCTCATTCAAATATGAAGGAGAAATCAAAAGCTTTACAGACAAGCAAAAGCTGAGGGAATTCAGCATCACCAAACCAGCTCTCCAACAAATGCTAAAGGATCTTCTATAGACAGGATACACAGAAAGAGTGTATAAACTTGAACCCAAAGCAATAAAGAAAATGGCTACGGGATCGTACTTATCAATAATTACCTTAAACGTAAATGGGTTGAAATTTTCAAAAAGGCTAGGAAACAATTCTCATAGCCATCAATAGTTCAGTGTTGAGTTCATGAATAGTTTTTAAAGTTTAGGACAAACTGTAGTATTTGCTATTTGAAGTACTATTTGTAATTGGCATATTACGATGTAACATTGGTCTTCATTTCCATCTTAAAACGCCTAAAAATGCCTAACAGGTTTTTAGATTTGTGAATTCTAGTTGAAATGTATTTTACAATGTTACTAAACCTGCAGAAATATTGAAAAAAAAAAAAGAAAACCATCAAATGTCTAAGAAAATGAGATGGAAGATCTCTATCCTTAACAGCTGTCACTGTGGACACCAGGGGCATACATGGAGGAAAGGTCACATGAGGACACAGCAAGAAGACAGCCATCTACAAGCCAAGGAGAGAGACCTCAAGAGAAACCAACCCTGCTAACACCTTGTTTTCAGACCTTTAGCCTCCAGAACTGTGAGACAATGAATTTCTGTCCTTTAAAAAAATAAAACTACCGTTGAAAAGAATTGGGACCTAAATAAATAGCAGATAATGCCATGTTGCTGAATTAGATTTGATATTATAAAAATGTTAGTTGATTGAAAGATTCTATGTAATACAAGCAGATACTTTATGAAAATTAACAAGTTGATTATAAATTACATAAAAGGCAAAGGGCCAGGAATCTTGAAAAAGAAATTTGGGAATCTTTACCAGATTTCAAGAGTTATGATAAAGTTGCTGTAGCGATTAAGAAGAGTGACATTAGCATGAAAATAAAAAATGAAATACAACTGAGAGTCTAGAAACAGACCCACACTTAGTCACCTTATATATAAAAGATACACTGCAGTGAAGTAAAAGGATAGTCTTTTCAATAAATCCTATTGAAAATTTATTGAAAACAATAATGGAAAATCAAATGAATTTTGACTGCAGCTTCACTCGACAAAAATAAATACCAAGTAGATTTTAAATCATCTAAAATATATAAAACTATAATCCTTTTAAAATAAAACATAATATCTTCATGAACTTGGGGTAAACAAAGATTTTCTAAACAGATCATTAAAACTTTGGCTATAAAAGAAAAAGTTAATAAAATTGACTTAATTAAAATTAAGATGTTCTAAGGACACCTTTACAAGAATGAGAAGACAAGCCACGAAATGGAAAAATGGTTTGCATTACATATATGCACAAAAGACCTATGCAGAAGATATAAAGAAGGCAGAAACCCAATGAAAAAATGGGCAAAGGATTTTGAACAAGTACTCCACAAAAGGTAACATCCACATAGTCAATAAATATGTATTCACTTCCTTGATTATCAGGGAAATGCAAATTAAAAATGCAATACTTTACACATTCACTGAAATGGGAAAATAAGATAAAACCAAATACAAGGAAATTGTGAAGAAACTGGGTTGTTGCACATTGCTAGTGGGAATGATGCACACTTTAGAAAACAGTTTGGCAGTTCTTAAAAATGTTAAACAGATTCACTATCAGTTCAGTTCAGTCACTCAGTCGTGTCCGACTCTTTGCAACCCCATGAATCGCAGCACACCAGGCCTCCCTGTCCATCACCAACTCCTGGAGTTCACCCAAACTCATATGCATTGAGTCGGTGATACCATCCAGCCATCTCATTCTCTGTCGTCCCCTTCTCCTCCTGCCCCCAATCCCTCCCAGCATCAGGGTCTTTCCCAATGAATCAACTCTTTGCATGAGGTAGCCAAAGTATTGGAGTTTCAGCCTCAGCATCAGTCCTTCCAATGAACACCCAGGACGGGTCTCCTTTAGGATGACAGATTCACCATACGACCCAACAATTCCACTCCTAGGTATCTGCCCTAGAGAAAACATGTCCATGCAAAAGACTTGTATGTAAATCTCCATAGAAGCAACCCAAATGTCCACCAACTGGTAAATATGTATGCAATGGAATACTATTCGTCAGTGAAAATGAACAAAGTGCTGATACATGATACAACATGGATGAACCTTAAAAACATGTTAAGAATGGAAGAAATCAGTCACAAAAGATCATATATTTTAACGATCCTATTTATATGAACTGTCCAGAAAAGGTGATCCACAGAGACGGAAAGGAGACTATTGTTTGCACGAGGCAGGGGTTAAGGGTGAAGAATGACTGTGAGTGGGCATGAGGTTTCTTTTTGAGATGACAAAAATATTTTAAAATTAGATTGTGATGATGGTTGCATGACTGTAACCTTAACTAAAAACTATTTATTTACAGACCTAAAATGACTAAATTTTATGGTATATAAAATGTACCACAATAAAACTACACAGAGAGGAAGAGAACATCCAGAGGATCAGTAAACCCTTCACAAGGTATTTATTTGTTACCAGAGAAACTAAAACAGATGCTGCTGCAAAATAAAGTCACAGTGCAGTACCATTATACAGCCCCAGAATGACTAAAATGAAATAGCACAAAATGAAGTGTTCATGAGGGTATGGAGCAACTAGAACTCCTATATACTGTTCGCTGGAGTTGAAAAGCTAAAGATGAATAGACACACCTTATAATCCAGCATTTCCAATCCTAGGTTTGCACCTAAAAGACAGATTCATCAAAAGATATATAAGACTGTTCACAGCAGCATTATTCATAGTCACCAAAACTTAGGAAAAACACAAATGTCCATTGGTAGCAGAAAAGTAAGTTGTGGTATATTCACAGCTCAAAATGTCAATACTACAGAACCATCAAAAAGAATGAACTCCTACTGACAGCAACATGGATTTCAGTATTCCAGAATTTAAGTTATTTGTAAGAGTTCAGACATTAGGAGTATACTGTATAATTTCACTTAAATGAAGTCCAAGAACAGGCAAACCATAGTATTAAAAATCAGGATGATGGTTACCTTTGAGGAGTGAGGGAATAATGATTGATATGGGACATGAGGGGATGCTTTTAAGGTGCTGGGAATGTTCCCTTTTTAACTTCTAAGCACCCTGTACACTCACAATTGATGCATTTTTTTCTGTATGTACTTAAACTTCAACAAAAGCATTTATTAGAATCTGTGTCAAGACCTTTACTTGGGAGAAATATCTAATTTTCACATTAATCCTATGATGTAGTTGTTAAGTTTCTAAGTCATGTCCAAATCTGTGACCCCATGGACTGTAGCACACTAGGCTCATCTATGCTCCAATATCTCCTGGAGTTTGCTCAAACTCATGTTCATTGAGTTGGTGATGCTAACTATCTAGATGTAATGATCCCATCCTCTGCCACACCCTCCTTTTGCATCAAGGTCTTTTTCCAGTGAGTCAGCTATTCTTATTAGGGGACCAAAGTTTGGAGCTTCAGCATCAGTCCTTCCAATGAATACTGAGGGTTGATTTCCTTTTGAATTGACTGGTTTGATCTCCTTGCAGTCCAAAGGACTCTTGAGTCTTCTCCGGCACCACAGTTCGAAAGCATCACTTCAGTGCTCAGCCTTCTTTATGGTCCAACTCTCACATCCGTACATGACTACTGGAAACACCATAGCTTTGTCTATACGGACCTTTGTTGGCAAAATGATGCCTGTGTTTTTTAATACACTGTCTAGGTTTGCCATAGATTTCCTTCCATGGAATAAGTGTCTTAATGTCAAGGCTGCAGCGTCCATCCGCAGTGATTTTGGAGTCCCAAGAAAATAAAATCTGCCATTGTTTCCACTTTTTCCCCATCTGTCTGCCATGAAGTGATGGGACTGGATGCCATGATCTTAGTTTTTTGAATGTTGAGTTTTAAGCCAGCTTTTTCACTCTCTTTTTTTACCCTCATCAAGGTTCTGTTGTATAAATGAGAAAATCAGAGGTCAGTCATTGTCACAAATTGGCTTCTCTAGAAGCAAACATCAAGATGGAATTAGAAGTGCAGGAGATTAATTTTGGGAAATAACGCATGTGAAGACAGAAGAGAGGGTGACCGGGGTAGGCAGGAAGACTTGGTGCAGAATTGACACGTGAAATGAGAAGGGGAGGAAGGGGGACTGGATAGAGCCTGGAACTGCAGTGCAGCTCTAAGAACATCTTGGCTTGTTGATGGGGAGCTCCAGAGCAAAGATTATCCACTTAGCGGAATCCCAAGGTGAAAAGGAAACCCATATAGAAGAACCCAGTCATTAGCTGGAAGCAGCCAAGGGAAAGTTTGGCCAATGCTGAGGTGAATTACAGAACTTAACTAATTTCTTGCAGCAGATTCTCTCTCAATGCCTCACTCACACATAACATTAGTTGAAAAGTTAGGATGAATTTTGTTTAAATCCAGAGAGTCGCTTTCAGTTCAGTTCAGTTGCTCACTCGTGTCCGACTCTGCGACCCCGTGAATCACAGCACGCCAGGCCTCCCTGTTCATCACCAACTCCCGGAGTTCACTCAAACTCATGTCCATCGAGTCGCTGATGCCATCCAGCCATCTCATTCTCTGTCGTCCCCTTCTCCTCCCACCCCCAATCCTCCCCAGCATCAGAGTCTTTTCCAGTGAGTCAACTCGTCGGATTTATGCCTGCCTAAGTGGACATGGAACAACAGACTGGTTCCAAATAGGAAAAGGAGTACGTCAAGGCTGTATATTGTCACCTTGCTAATTTAACTTATATGCAGAGTACATCATGAGGAATGCTGGGCTGGAAGAAGCACCAGCTGGAATCAAGATTGCCAGGAGAAATATCAATAACCTCAGATATGCAGATGAAACTACCCTTATGGCAGAAAGTGAAGAGGAACTAAAAAGCCTCTTGATGAAAGTGAAAGAGGAGAGTGAAAAGGTTGGCTTGAAGCTCAACATTCAGAAAATGAAGATCATGGCATCTGGTCCCATCACTTCATGGGAAATAGATGGGGAAACAGTGGAAACAGTGTCAGACTTTATTTTTTTGGGCTCCAAAATCACTGCAGATGCTGATTGCAGCCATGAAATTAAAAGACGCTTACTCCTTGGAAGGAAAGTTGTGACCAACCTTGATAGTATATTAAAAAGCAGAGACATTACTTTGCCAACCAAGGTCCGTCTAATCAAGGCTATGGTTTTTCCTGTGGTCATGTATGGATGTGAGAGTTGGACTGTGAAGAAAGCTGATCGCCGAAGAATTGATGCTTTTGAACTGTGGTGCTGGAGAAGACTCTTGAGAGTCCCTTGGACTGCAAGGAGATCCAACCAGTCCAGTCTAAAGGAGATCAATCCTGGGTGTTCATTGGAAGGACTGATGCTAAAGCTGAAACTCCAATACTTTGGCCACCTCATGCGATGAGTTGACTCACTGGAAAAGACTCTGATGCTGGGAAAGGTTGGGGGCGGGAGGAGAAGGGAACGACAGAGAATGAGATGGCTGGATGACATCACCGACTCGATGGACATGAGTTTGAGTGAACTCCGGGAGTTGGTGATGGACAGGGAGGCCTGGCGTGCTGTGATTCATGGGGTCGCAGAGAGTCAGACACGACTGAGCGACTGAACTGAACTGAACTGACTGAAGTGGGGACCTATCAAGTGTAGCTCAAATATCCAAGAAAACCATTTGAAAAGTATATATTTCTAAAGGAAACATAGTCAATTGACTCAGGACTAACTGCTATTGGCCACTCTTATGTCTCCAAGAGAACTAACTAAAGCTGGAGAGACCTGACTTCTCTGCTTAATGTTGGGAAAAAATACCTGAGCTACGGAGCAAACGGAGTGGGTCGCCTCACAGGTTCTTTTCCCTCCATCAGTAAAAACTGTTAAATCAGAAGCAGGTTTTTAAGTTTGTGTGTCTGAATTAGCTTATGTAAGAATTTTGTGTTAATATTAAGAGCAATTCAAGATACTCACTTCAGAAGCTCTTTAAGTAGATTCAATGTGGGGCTGCTAATAAAGTAGTTATTTGTAGGGAATGTGCTGTTTATAGGAGTTATCCTGGTACAAGCTGAATATTTCAACATAGGGCCTTCATAATACTGTTTTGGCTCTGGGAAGGAATGACCAGTTTCTATTACTTTAAAACTGTAAAGGGGAAGTCCCACCTTCAGGTGATTCCCTTTATTCTCCTTTAAACTCAGAAAATATCACAAGATAGCTACTCCATAGCATTCCTGTGGCCTTTGTTTCTATTAAGGTTTGTATTGTATAAACCTGGTACTTGCCCAGATTACTCTGCTTTTTAAGGGTTTGAGATACTCCTTCCCCTTCACTTCTACTGTGTGAGTTTTAAGCAACTCTTCCACTTTCAGAGGGCCTCTTGGTTAGAACTGGGTGGAGAGGCAGTGCAAATCTCGGCTGTTGCCTGTGTTGAACCTACTATATGTAAGGAGATAGGAGGACAAAATTTAATGCAACTTTGTTTTAAAAACAGCTGTTCCCTGACTATAGACCAGAGTGCCTCCTAAGTCTTCCATTTTTTTTCATCACACAAAAAAAATAAAGGAAACATAGTGTTTGGAAAAATAAAGATGAGAGTAAAGGGCTTCCAGGCAGAGAAAGTTGTATCCAAAATAAACACTGAGAGTGAAGCTCCTGTATCAGTGTTCTTTGGCTGTTTGTTGGTTGTTATAGATTGAATAAAAAACTGAAAAAATGGACTCAGAGAAGACTTAGGGGCAGTAGCCACTGAACAGTTCCTTTGGGCCCTCAAAAAGAATCCACTTCAAAAGCCTTGTGTACTGTCCTTTCATGCAGGAGTCAGGTTCCTAGGGAAGAGAATGTTTGACCTAGGTTTGGTTATTCTTGGTCATAGGGGATGTGATGCCTTGAATAATAGTCCCACAGAGCCAGAAACCCAAAACAGAAGAAGGAATGGATATTGGGCTTTTGACAAGAAGGAGAAATGGATGCTGGGCTGATAAAAGAACAAGATGGCCTGTATAGTTATAAATTATCACTTCAGTTCAATTGCTCAGTTGTGTCTGACTCTTTGGGACATCATGGACTGCAGCCCGCCAGGCTTCCCTGTCCATCACCAACTCCTGGAGCTTATTCAGACTCATGTCCATCGAGTAGATGATGCCATCCAACCACCTCATCCTCTGTCATCCCCTTCTCCTTCCTCTTTCAATCTTTCCCAGCATCAGGGTCTTTTCCAATGAGTCAGTTCTTCACATCAGGTGGCCAAAGTATTGGAGTTTCAGCTTCAACATCAGTCCTTCCAATGAATATTCAGGACTGATTTCCTTTAGGATTGACTCGTTGGATCTCCTTGGAGTCCAAGGGACTCTCAAGAGTTTTCTCCAACATCACAGTTCAAAAGCATCAATTCTTCGGCACTTAGCTTTCTTTATAGTCCAACTCTCACATCCACGCATGACTACTGGAAAAACCATAGCTTTCATTACACGGACCTTTGTTGGCAAAGTAATGTCTCTGCTTCTTAATATGCTACCTAGGTTGGTCCTAGCTTTTCTTCCCAGGAGCAAGTGTCTTTTAATTTCTTGGCTGCAGTCACCATCTGCAGTGATTTTGGAGCCCAAGAAAATAAAGTCTCTCACTGGTTTCCCCATCTATTTGCCATGAAGTGAAGGGACCAAACACCATGATCTTAGTTTTCTGAATGTTGAGTTTTAAGCCAACTTTTTCAACTCTCTTCTTTCACTTTCATCAAGAGGCTCTTTAGTTCTTCTTTACTTTCTGCCATAAGGGTGGTGTCATCTGCATATCTGAAGTTATTGATATTTCTTCTGGCAATCTTGATTCCATCTTGTGGTTCATCCAGCCTGGCGTTTCACATGATGTACTCTGCGTAGAAGTAAATAAGCAGGTTGACAATATACAGCATTGACATACTCCTGTCCCAATTTGGAGCCAGTCTGTTGTTCCATGTCCAGTTCTATTGCTTCTTGACCTGCATACAGATTTCTCAGGAGGCAGGTCAGGTGGTCTCGTATTCCTATCTCTTTAAGAATTTTCCACAGTTTGTGGTGATCCACCCAGTCAAAGTCTTTGGCATAGTCAATAAAGCAAAAGTAGATGTTTTTCTGGAACTCTCTTGCTTTTTCCATGATGCAACAGATGTTTGCAATTTGATCTCTGGCTCCTCTGCCTTTTCTAAATCCAGCTTGAACATATGGAAGTTCATGGTTCATGTACTGTTGAAGCCTGGCTTGGAGAATTTTGAACATTACTTTGCTAGAGTGTGAGATGAGTGCAATTGTGTGGTAGTTTGAACATTCTTTGGCATTGCCTTTCTTTGGGATTGGAATGAAAACTGACCTTTTCCAGTCCTGTGGCCACTGCTGAGTTTTCCAGATTTGCTGGCATACTGAGTGAAACACTTTCACAGCATCATCTTTTAGGTTGAAATAGGTCAACTGGAATTCCATCACTTCCACTAGCTTTCTTTGTAGTGATGCTTCCTAAGGCCTGCTTAACTTTGAATTCCAGAATGTCTGACTTTACAGACCAGTGATCACACCATCATGATTATCTGGGTCATGAAGATCTTTTTTGTATAGTTCTTCTATGTATTCTTGCCACCTCTTCTTAATATCTTCTGCTTCTGTTAGGTCCATACCATTTCTGTCCTTTATTGTGCTCATCTTTGCATGAAATGTTCCCTTGGTATCTCTGATTTTCTTGTAAAGGCCTCTAGTCTTTCCATTCTATTGTTTTCCTCTCTTTCTTTACATTGAATACACTGAGGAAGGCTTTATCTCTCCTTGCTATTCTTTGGAACTCTGCATTCAAGTGGGTGTATCTTTCCTTTTCTCCTTTGCCTTTCGCTTCACTTCTTTTCTCAGCAATTTGAAGGCCTCGTCTGACAACCATTTTGGCTTTTTGCATTTCTTTTTCTTGGAGATGGTCTTGATCCCTGCCTCCTGTACAGTGTCACGAACCTCCATCCATAGTTCTTCAGGCACTGTCTATCAGATCTAATCCCTTGAATCTATTTGTCACTTCCACTGTATAAACGTAAGGGATTTGATTTAGGTCATACCTGAATGGTCTAGTGGTTTTCCCTACTTTCTTCAATGTAAGTCTGAATTTGGCAATAAGGAGTTCATGCTCTGAGAGCCACAGTCAACTCCCGGTCTTGTTTTTACTGACTGTATAGAGCTTCTCCATCTTTGGCTGCAAAGAATATAATCAATCTGATTTTGGTATTGATCATCTGGTAATATCCATGTGTAGAGTCATCTCTTGTGTTGTTGGAAGAGGGTGTTTGCTATGATCAGTGCATTCTCTTGGTAAAAGTCTGTTAGCCTTTGACCTGCTTTGTTTTGTACTCCAAGGCCAAATTTGTCTGTTACTGCAGGTGTTTGACTTCCTACTTTTGCATTCCAGTTCCCTATAATGAAAAGGACATCTTTTTTGGGTGTTAGTTCTAGAAGGTCTTGTAGGTCTTCATAGAACTGTTCAGTTTCTTCAGCATTACTGATTGGGGCATAGACTTGGATTACTGTAATACTGAATGGTTTGCCTTGAAAGCAAACAGAGGTCATTCTGTTGTTTTTGAGATTGCATCCAAGTACTGCGTTTCAGACTCTTTTGTTTACTATTATGGCTACTCCATTTCTTCTAAGGGATTCTTGCCCACAGTAGTAGATATAATGGCCATCTAAGTTAAATTCTCCCATTCCAGTCCATTTTAGTTCACTGATTCCTAAAATGTCGATGTTTACTCTTGCCATCTCCTGTTTGACTACTTCCAATTTGCCTGAACATTCCAGGTTACTATGCAATATTGCTCTGTTTTGCAGCATCGTACTTTACTTCCATCACCAGTCACATCTGCAACTAGGTGGTGTTTTTGCTTTGGCTCCATCTCTTCATTCTTTCTGAAGTTACATCTCCACTGATCTCCCACAGCATATTGGGCATCTACTGACCTGGAGTGTTCATCTTTCAGTGTCCTATCTTTTTGCCTTTTCATGCTGATCATGGGGTTCTCAAGGCAAGAATACTGAAGTGGTTTACAATTGCCTTCTCCAGTGGACCATGTTTTATCAGAACTCTCCACTACGACCCGTCTGTCTTGGGTAGCCCTACATGGCATGACTCATAGTTTCACTGAGTTAGACAAAACTGTGGTCCATGTGATCATTTTGGTTAGTTTTCTATGACTGTGGTTTTCATTCTGTCTGTCCTCTGATGGATGAGGATAAGAGGCTTATGGAAGCTTCCTGTTGGGAGAGACTCACTGGGGGGGAAACTGGATCTTGTTCATATGGTTAGGCTTAAAATACAAACCCATTCAGCAACTGTGAGTGAAATGGTTCATTAAATCATTATGATCTTCAACCACAAGCTCTTTCTCAGTAATTTTGATAGGTATAAGATTTAGCACATTCTAAATATGGCATTTAATTTTGGGTATTTAACTTCCTCCTTGTCATGTTTCTCAAATCGAAATCTTACTGGATTACTAACCTCAGTGTGATCATCTTGTCATGACTAGAGGACACAGACAATCCAGGTATCTGTTAGTCACTGAGCACCTGCCAGGGCATCCCAGCCATTTGACATTTAAATGCTCTATACAAAACACCGACTCTGTATCAAGCTGCCCAATATATATTTCTCAGTTTATGCTTTCTGAAAAACCCACAGTGGGTACCAGTGTCCAATTCCATTCCTTAACGCCCAGTTCCAAAGCCTCCAGGATCCCACAGCCTCTGTGCATCCTTGATCAAAGCTATTACTAAGTAATAGGTAGGTATTTCTATTCTCTTAAGGATAAGAACATGACATTAATGTTTGCATCCCCAGCACCTAACAGTTCTGACTCATAGTGAGCAGTAAATGTTTGTTGAATCAGATAATATGATGAACATTGTGTGTCAGTAATGGGGTTACCTGCTCATGAGTGTAACTCATTCATGGGTATAACTATAAGAAAATTTTTCTTTAGCTCATAGTGTGCTGCTGCTGCTGCTGCTAAGTCACTTCAGTCGTGTCCAACTCTGTGCGACCCCATAGACAGAAGCCCACCAGGCACCCCCTTCCCTGGGATTCTCCAGGCAAGAACACTGGAGTGGGTTGCCATTTCCTTCTCCAGTGTGTGAAAGTGAAAGTGAAGTCGCTCAGTCGTGTCTGACCCTTAGCGACCCCACGGATTGCAGCCTACCAGGCTCCTCCATCCATGGGATTTTCTAGGCAAGAGTACTGGAGTGGCTTGCCTTTGCCTTCTCCGTAGCTCATAGCCTAGCTCCTACAAAATGCAGATACAGTAGAAAAATGTGTCCGTTTTCTGAAAATGAGGGAAGTAGTGTGAGTTTAGAATATAGAGCCTAAGTATCTAGGCTCAGAGTCTAGGCAAAAAATTATTTTAAAATATTGAACCTTGATAATGTGGGCTCAGAATCTGTGGTTAGTCAGGGTCTAGGCAACATAACAGGAAACCCCAGTAGGAATTTTACTAGAGAATTAAAAGAATTAACATAGCCATGAAATTAAAAGATGCTTACTCCTTGGAAGGAAAGTTATGACCAACCTAGATAGTATATTAAAAAGCAGAGACATTACTTTGCCAACAAAGGTCCGTCTAGTCAAGGCTATGGTTTTTCCCGTGGTCATGTATGGATGTGAGAGTTGGACTGTGAAGAAAGCTGATCGCCGAAGAATTGATGCTTTTGAACTGTGGTGCTGGAGAAGACTCTTGAGAGTCCCTTGGACTGCAAGGAGATCCAACCAGTCCATTCTAGAGGAGATCAGTCCTGGGTGTTCATTGGAAGGACTGATGCTAAAGCTGAAACTCCAATACTTTGGCCACCTCATGAGACGAGTTGACTCACTGGAAAAGACTCTGATGCTGGGAAAGGTTGGGGGCGGGAGGAGAAGGGGACTACAGAGAATGAGATGGCTGGATGGCATCACCGACTCGATGGACATGAGTTTGAGTGAACTCCGGGAGTTGGTGATGGACAGGGAGGCCTGGCGTGCTGTGATTCATGGGGTCGCAGAGAGTCGGACACGACTGAGCGACTGAACTGAACTGAATGTTAAACAGATGTTGGAGGACTGAAAGGACAAAAATAAGACATTAAGACAACTCAGAACAACTGCACTGCAAGAAGCAGTTACCAGTGATAGGGTTAGAGGAACGAAAGGGTAAAGTCTGGGATTGCTAGAACTTGGGGAGGGGCTCAGAGAAGACCCACTGTATTAGAACTCTGGCCCTGGGGAGGGGAGGGTTTGCTACCTGGCTGCTGCGGGGCATCAAGAGCTCAGAGGAAAGTCCCATGAAGTTGGGACTCAGACCTTAAGAGGAGCTGCTGCTGGGACCTTTGACCATGTGTAGTACTGACTCTGGAAGGGCTAAAAGAAGCAGGAGTTACGGAGAACTTGCACAGTTAAGGAACAGCAAGAAATAGGAAGGAGGCTTTTTCTCCTCCTACTATCCATTCTCCTAGTGTCTCCAGGAGGTCCACCCTAACTGGAGTGGATTCTGGGAAATACAGTTTGCAGACTTCTAGCCCCAGGATAAAAGGGTTAATTTAGAGCTGAAAACATTAAATACGCAAATAATTTAACTAAGGGCATTGTTTGACCTAGATTATTATGTAGGGGCCACTTTAGATATGATCCCCTAAAGAAGGAATAACATGGCATCTAAAACAATGCAAATGGCAAGAATGTCATTTATTATATGTGTCACATTCCCATAACAATGTATTTTCTCATATCAGTTAAGCTGGGATTTTATTTCATATTGTAAATTGATTTATTTTTGGCTCAGCTGAGTCGGTTGCTGCGAGGGCTTTTCTCTATTTGTGGGGAGTGAGGGCTACTCTCTGGTTGTGGTGCTCGGGCTTCTCATTGCAGTAGCCTCTCCTGTTGTGGAGCACGAGCTCTGGGTGCTCAGACTGCAGTAGTGGCAGCACGCGGCTCAGTAGTTGTGGCTCATGGTCTGTAGAGCACAGGCTCAATAGTTGTGGCCACTGCCTTAGTTACCCCGTGGCATATGGAATCTTCCCGGACCAGGAATCTAACCTGTGTCTCCTGCATTGGCAGGGAGATTCTTAACTCACTGGACCACCAGGAAAACTCAAAGTGGGAATTTTAAAAGCACTAAATGTAAGTGTAATGCTTTACATCTATTTTACTGTGGCCCTTTAAACAGAGCTTTTTAGGAAGACTTAAAAAAGGAAGATCTGTGTGATATTTATTGTCAACTAATGTCTAAATAAATTCTCTGAAGATTACTTTTTTCATTTCCACATAATTCTCTGTACTTTTATACCACTAAGTTTTAGCAGAGCAAGCTAAAACAGAAAGTTTCAGTATCTGGTAAAGCAAGAATGAATTAACAATCTTGCCATATATCTTACAGTTAATGAAATAGCTTCTAATCCATTCTGATTAGCCAAAATACATTTACTCAGATAGCCTGCTTTTTTATTGTGGTTCCACAAAATCAAATGATAAGCTTAAACCTCTCTCAGCCTTAGAAAATGCACATGGATTCTAATTTCTAACATACAGCGTGTCCTTTGAGAAAGTCTTCCAACATTCAGCTTAACTGGGTATATTTGTATCAGTCCCCTATTATGGGGGGTGGCAATGAACTGCAGACTTGGAGAGATACAAATATGAGTAAAACAGTCAGTGAGCACAGTCTAATTTGAGATGGACACTGGCAAAACAGCTCTAATCCTGGGCAGACTAGCCATGTAGTGGAGATTGTTTCCAGCTGAAAGATCTGTAAGAATTTTTGTACAATGTGACATTTAGACCTGCCTTAAAGTTGGTTCCACTTTTTCTGAGACAAGTTGAAGAATGCTTTGCCAATGTCATCTCAATAATCTTTAATATTTATGGAGCATACTATGGCTCCCATTATTAAAGAAAGTGAAAGTGTTAGTCGCTCAGTCATGTCCAACTCTTTGTGAAGCTAAGTCTTGTTTTCCCAACTTGAAGCAGTGTGTGTGTGTGTTAGATTAACACACATATGGACTCTCCTTTATCAAACTGTCTCTGCTTGATCTTAAGACAATAGTGATGGGAACAACACCGTAAAAAACTTGCAGAATTTTTTTTAACTGTTTGTATTTCAATACATAACTCTCCAAAATGCAAATAACTTATAATACCACACTTGCTGCTTGCTTCTGTGGAATTGCCACACTGTATTCTAATTATATTTCTGTCTTCCCCTCTGGAATTAATGCCTGAAAAGGGAGGCCTGGCGTGCTGTGATTCATGGGGTCGCAAAGAGTCAGACAGGACTGAGCGACTGGACTGAACTGAACTGAACAAGCACTGTGTCAGTGCAGCTTTGTATCTACAGTATGGCACAGGAAACACTTACTGAGTAACTATTTTTTTTACTTTTTTTATACTAATTATTATTATTTTTTTAATTTTTTCCTTTTCCCTTTCCCTCCTATTTGCTTGGAGGGATTGGAGGCGGGAGGAGACGGGGACGACAGAGAATGAGATGGCTGGATGGCATCACCGACTCGATGGACATGAGTTTGAGTGAACTCCGGGAGTTGATGATGGACAGGGAGGCCTGGCGTGCTGTGATTCATGGGGTCTCAAAGAGTCGGACACGGCTGAGCGACTGAACTGAACTTCCCTCCTATAAATTTCAAGATAATTCACAAAATCTTAACTTTTATACAACTTATTCTTTAATGTTTCTACTGAGTCTCAGCTTACAGCAGCCCTTGCAGTCCAGTACTCTCTATCAGTTTGATGTCCTTTGGTATCATTTTCTTCCCCCAAGAATTATTTTACACTCTTTCAAGGAACCAGAGAATTCCTGCTTTCTCCTTTCTGCTCCACACCAAAAATCTCCTCTCAAGAGCCTCCATTCATGGCAGCATGATTCGCAGAGGAGAGAGGTCGAGAGAGGGTAAGCAACTGCCCAGGATTGTACAGTTAGTTATAAGGAGACAGGATTTGAACTCAGACCTCTTAATGTCCAAATGAGTGCTCTTTCTAACATATGATGTGGCTTTGTATTAATATTTAGTATGCATTAATAGCCTAAAATAGCACTCCCTTTTCAGGTATTTGCCTTCTCTCAAGATCAGAAATTAAGCTAAAATAATAACATGGAACTTTATTTTCAATATGATGCTGAGGGTGTTATAGAGCTCTTCTGAAGTTCCTAAAATTGTAACATACAGCAGACTCCTTGTCAGCCTTACATCACACAGGAAATAACACATTTAGTTAAAAGAAATAAGGATAACATTATTGGCATCTGCAATGTGCCAGATACTGTGTTACACATTTTCCGTATGGAATTTCATTTTTAAGGTAAGTCAATGAAGTAGCTATTACTATCTCTATTTATATTCATAAATGTATATGTTTATAATATTTTATATAATATATAAATAAGGTAGAAAAGTGAAGTGTATATGTCTCATGCTTGGTGGCTGTCTTTGAAAACACTTCCTACATCAGAGTAATTTCCCACATTATGAATCCAGACTCTCTGAGTCAGAGTCCAAACTCCCTTTCCCAGCACCTTTGCAGCTTGAGTGCAGGCTCTCCCAACCAGGCTTACTCACACAGGTCTCAGACAAAAAGAGCAGCATGAAGAAGCAAGTGCTGTGCTGAGTCCATTTTTCTGGCTTGGATGGTGAAGAACAGTCTGGTCTTCAGTGGCAGAAATGATGGAGAGGCTTGTATGTAATGTCATTCATCTATAGCCCCATTGGTAGCAGCACTGAGGTCTGGCTGAGGCAATCCTGCTTAGTGGTTTTGGTATTGTTGTTGGCTGGGTAGGCTCCAGATCTCACTGATTCTCCTAGAGATTCCAGAGATTATTTAATATTCCTTAGTAAATTCTTAAATTAGCTGAAGTGGCTTCTGTGGTTGGCAAATAAGATCCCAGTTGACAAATCAAAACCACAGTGAGATACACCTCAGTTCCATTAGGATGAGGACTATGAAAGAAAGAGAGAGAGAGAAAAGGAAAAGAGAGGAAAAGAGATCATGAGAGAAAGGGAGAGGAGGGAAAGGGAGGGAAGGGAGGGGAAGAAAAAGAAAGAGAAAAGAAGTCTTGGCAGGATGTGGAAAAATGGGAACCCCAGTGCATTGTAAAATGGTAGAGTTGCTGTGAAAAATAGTATGGTGATTCCTCAAGAAATTAAAAATATAATTACCATATGTCCCAGCAAACCCACTTCTGGGTATATACCAAAAAGATTGAAAGCAGGGTCCTGAAGAGATTTCTGTACACCTATATTTGTAGTAGAATTATTCACAGTAACTAAAATGTGAAAAGTACCTAGAAAATCATAGAGACAGAAAGTAGAATGGTGGTTGCCAGGGGCTGGCACAGGGATAATAGGAAATTGTCCTTTAATGGGTACAGAGTGTCCATTTTGCAAGATGAAAAGGGTTCCGAGATGGATGGTAGTGACGGTTGTACAACAATGTGAAAGCACTTAGTTCCACAGAACTGTCCACTTATAACTGGTTAAGATGGTATGTTATGTACATTTTACTACAATTTAAAAAAAAAATAAAAAGACAGTACCAAGTGCTCGCGTGGACCTGGAGCAACTGGTACTCTCACGTATTCCTGAGAGGAATGCCCAATGGTACAGTCATTTTGAAAAACCATATGGTAGTATCTCAAAATGTTAAACATAAATTTACCATACAGTCCAGCTGTACAAATTCTAGGTAGTATTTACCCAAGAGAAATGAACAGATATGCCCTCAGAAAAAACTTATTCACAACTGGGGTTCAGGGATGGAGGAAAGGGCAACATGAGGGATACTTGTGGTGATAGAATGTAGCTTGACTTATCAATGTGAATATCCAGTTTACTGTATTATAGTTTTGCAAGAGGTTATTATTGGAGGAAACTGGGGAAAAAATTTTAAGAGATCTCTATGCATTATTTCATACTACTGCATGTGAAACTATCTGAAATTAGAAAGGTTAATTAAAAGGAAACTTAAAAAATCCCAGACCAATACATGAAGTAATTTTCCCGGTATGACACAACCAGAAAACATAGAACCTAGAGATGAGCCAGGTCTGATTCATCCTGGTTCATCACATGCTCCTTTCTTAGAGATCATCCCATGGGCAGCATAATGTGGTGGGAAGAGAGTGCTCTACCAGTGGGAAGTACTTGGCTTTCTGAGTGGAAACCCCTGGGAATGTTGCTTAGTTCTCTGAGTGAAGAAAAAAAAATGTTTTTCCTTGATTGGCAAGTGGTGAAGTGAAGTGAAGTCGCTCAATCGTGTCTGACTCTTTGCGATCCCATGGACTGTAGTCTACCAGGCTTCTCTTTTCATGGGATTTTCCAAGCAAGAGTACTGGAGTGGGTTGCCAAGTGAGTCTAAATTTACCTATGTTGTCAGTGTTGAATACAGTTGAATGTAAATGAAATTTCCACCTGAAAACAGTACACAGAGATTATTAGTATCGTAACAGTAATAATTAAAGCCAGCATGGTTATAACTTTCATTATGTAAATGAAATTCCCACCTGAAAACAGTACAGAGATTATTAGTATCGTTAACAGTTATAATTAAAGCCAGCATGGTTATAACTTTCATTTAATATTCACAGCTTTAAGAAGTATCTGACTTCTATCTTGCAGATGACACAAATGAAGCCTAAGGAAGTTGAGTAACTTGCTTCACAGATGGTTCATAGTAGAGCTGGATTTGATCCCAGGCAGTCTGGCTCTGGAGTTCATGCTCTTACTGGGAGCATCAAGTCAGATGATACTGTAGAAAAATTAATATGCTACTGCTCAAGGGGAAAGATTTCTTATCATTTAGAGGGGATATTAGTTAATTCATCTTTTTTACAAGGACCTACACTTCATGGGAAATAGATGGGAAAACAGTGGAAACAGTGTCAGACTTTTATTTTTTGGGGCTCCAAAATCACTGCAGATGCTGATTGCAGCCAGGAAATTAAAAGACGCTTACTGCTTGGAAGGAAAGTTATGACCAACCTAGATAGTATATTAAAAAGCAGAGACATTACTTTGCCAACCAAGGTCCGTCTAGTCAAGGCTATGGTTTTTCCAGTGGTCATGTATGGATGTGAGAGTTGGACTGTGAAGAAAGCTGATCGCCGAAGAATTGATGTTTTTGAACTGTGGTGCTGGAGAAGACTCTTGAGAGTCCCTTGGATGGCAAGGAGATCCAACCAGTCCATTCTAAAGGAGATCAGTCCTGGGTGTTCATTGGAAGGACTGATGCTAAAGCTGAAATTCCAATACTTTGGCCACCTCATGCGACGAGTTGACTCACTAGAAAAGACTGATGCTGGGAAGGACTGGGAGCGGGAGGAGAAGGGGACGACAGAGAATAAGATGGCTGGATGGCATCACCAACTCTGTGGACATGAGTTTGAGTGAACTTCGGGAGTTGGTGATGGACAGGGAGGCCTGGCGTGCTGTGGTTCATGGGGTCGCAAAGAGTCGGACACGACTGAGTGACTGAACTGAACTGAACTGAACTGAACACATGGATTCATTTTAGATGCCTCACCATAATATCTTACTACTAATATTTAACAATGAGCCATTCTTATGAAAGCTATTTACAAGAATAGGATTTGCCCATGTGAGTCATAACTATGATCTTCATTTAATCCTTGGCATGCATGCAGCTTAAAGGTGATTTTATGAAACTATTCAGATCTTTTGGATCAATAAATGCCTAAAAACTCAAAGGTTGACATGGAAAATGTATCCAGGGTGCCAGAGGTTTGTGTTTGTACAAAGAGTTATTTAGACATCGATGAATAAGCATCATAAAGTTTCTGAAGAGAAGGGATAGTTGAGAAGACTTAGAGTATTAACTCCATTCAAGAAACGTATACATTTCTAAAAGAAGCTGTGTGAAAAGAGTCTCACTTTAAGAATATTTCTTAAATGCAAATAATTTCTACTTCCTGCCCCCTTCCTCCACCTTGTCTCACTCATGAATATTTGTTTTGATACTGGGTTTTGGCTCAGACGGTAAAGCATCTGACTACAGTGCGGGAGACCTGGGTTCGATCCCTGGGTCAGGAAGATCCTCTGGAGAAGGAAATGGCACCCCACTCCAGTACTCTTGCCTGGAAAATCCCATGGATAGAGGAGCGTAGTAGGCTACAGTCCATGGGGTCGCAAAGAGGCGGACAGGACTGAGCACTTCACTTTCTTAAGACAGATTTACATTTCTTTAACATGTCATTAGAGCTATCTAGTTAGAAGCCACAGTATGGGTAGAAAGGATACAATTCAGAATTGAGACCCAGGTTCTAGGTCTGTTTGTTATCTAGAACAGATTTGGTTTTTGACTGTGGGAAAAGTCATTTAGAGTTTCTGTATCTGTTTCCTCAAATGCTGGATGTGCCCTCTCTCCACAGAACCTGGTGAAGTGTTCTGAGAAGCAAAAAAATTACAATGCTAATTCTAGCCCTCCAGGTTCTCACATCTCCTTTCCTCCAGGGAAGACACTCGCCAGGAGAGACAGGCAAGCGGCTGTGAGCGCTGAGACAGTGTTTGATCTCCAGGAAGTCTCCTCTCAGCCTCCAGAGCCCAGTGTGGTGTCTGACCCAGGTCAGCCCCCAGTACAAGTCTGCTTCCCAAACAGCTATTTCTGTGTCACAGCTTTAAGCTGAGGTTAAGAAAGCAATTAGTATTCTTTCTTATTTATTGTCTCATAAATTTTTTGGAAATTTATCTTTTTCCTAGAATATAATGATTCAAAAATCATGTAAACCCAGAAATGTCCGCAGATTGCCTATAATTAAGTGTGGTTAGCAGTCATCTGTCCAAAGTGGCACAGAGATGTATACCTTGCAACCTGGAGACTTAGTCGCTGAATAAGTCTCACTTATACATTATCTTACCCACTGGTGGCCCAGAGCCAACCACATAAATCCTCCAGGGTTTCATGTTAATATTGCTGAGCTCTCACAGAATTTGAGTTCTTTGGCAAAGTACTGGTGGTTATTTTAAAATCTGAAAATGCAAAACAGTATTGACAGTGTTAAAAGCATTGACATTGTAGACTCAGAAACAAAGAAAGTCTTCAGAAGAAGAGGTGCTTTAAAAGAATGGTTTATCATGTATTAAATGCAATGAGTATTTAAAGGGAAGATACACACAAAATAAGGTTATGTTGATTAGGGATGAAAACATTTTATTCTGTTGTTGGTTGTGCCTATATAGAAAGTCAAGAATGATAGGATTTTATTTTATTTAAATTGATTTTCCAGCATTTACACTGATTCACCTTTGCTATCTCCAGATAAAGGGGAAAGTTATTTACTACCTGGTTTTGTAATGTTTAAGCAGTGATTGGTTGGGAAGAACTGGCTGACACCTGGCTTCTCTTTAGGTTGTTCACAAGATGTTCTTAGTTGTAACTCCATTTTCCAATGCCAGAGAGTGAGCTTTGAAAACAGATAAGAGTTGGGTTTGAAACCTGCCATCAATCCTGGATAGCTGGGTGGCTTCATCTATGTGGATCAACCTCTCAGAGCCTCAGCATCTTCTTTAGTAAAATGGGGTATTCATGGTTAATAATTCTGACCAATTAACAAATCCAATCGCAGAAGACTGTTATAAAGATTAGAGATAATGTGAATATTGAGCCTGAAACAGCAGTACCACTAAAGGATAGTTTTTAACTTTTCTGTATGTGCCCTGGAAACCATTTCTGCTGCTGCTGCTAAGTTGCTTCAGTCGTGTCCAACTCTGTGCGACCCCATAGACGGAAGCCCACCAGGCTCCCCCGTCCCTGGGATTCTCCAGGCAAGACCACTGGAGTGGGTTGCCATTTCCTTCTCCAATACGTGAAAGTGAAAAGTGAAAGTGAAGTCGTTCAGTCGTGTCCGACTCTTAGCGACCCCATGGACTGCAGCCTACCAGGCTCCTCCATCCATTGGATTTTCCAAGCAAGAGTACTGGAGTGGGGTGCCATTGCCTTCTCTGGAAACCATTTCTAAATCCACCTAAAGCAGAGAAAGTAAGTTCAAAGTTCCTCAAGCAGCTGTACCATGTCATTTGAAGATTACAGTGACTAAGATCCTTTCGCTTACAGGAAACATAGTGTTGTTAGTGTTAGCCGCCCAGTCGTGCCCGACTCTTTGCGACCCCATGGACTGCAGCCCACCAGGCTCCTCTGTCCATGAGATTTTCCAGGCAAGGATACTGGAGTGGGTTGCCATTTCCTTCTCCAGGGGATCTTCCCAACCCAGGGATCGAACCCGGGTCTCCTGCACTGCAGGCAGATTCTTTACTGACTGAGCTATAAGGGAAGCCCCATAAGTGAGGGGGGAAAAGCTTGAAGCATTGTCCTGGTTTTGGCACTCAGATGAGACCTCATCATTCTGCTCAACCTCACCAAGGTCTGCTCTTCAGAACTGAGAGCTGCACACAGAGGAAGTTGCTGAGCCACTGTGATAAGGAAGCATAATGACAGGACTTACTTTCCTGGTAACTTTGAAAAAAAGAAAGGTTTTTAACCTTGCATAAGAACTTGTGTCAACTCCCAATGTCCTGTACATTAACTCAAGAATCCTGACAATCACTCCTATTGTGTGAGGTGTATTTGCAAAAGGGTTAGGAGCAAAGGTTCTGGAGTCAGACTGCCTTCATTCTAATCCTCACATCACAACTCACTAGCTTTGTGTCCTGAAACACAAGACTTTTCCATTCTGAAACTCATTTTCCTCACCTGACACCCAGGATAATATTGATGCCCATCTCCTAGGGCTGTTGGAAGGCTCATTTACAATATTAGCACAATGCTTGTCACGAAGTAAGTACTAGTTAAATAATTATTGCTGTTGTTGGTCGGCCAATAATAATTCTCTTGCACAAAATCAAACACCAGTAAGAAGGTGGAAATCCTGGTCTTCTGACTCCAAATCCCAGGCTCTTTCTCTTACCATGCGTTACTCTACTGAATGTTTATTGCTTTGTTAAATGATTAAAATACCAATGTACTGTTTGTGTTATCCATTGACACTGAAGTATTCTCTCTGATTATGCAGTGCAAATCAAAGATCGCTATAAATAGAAAATAATAATGTTGTTTCACTGTTCTTTGCACTTGCTTGAGAAAAAGAACTCACATATCACACTATGTCTTACCCTCCCAGAAACCCTGCTTCCTGGGAGTTATAATTCTTTGATATGTGTGCTCAGTCGTGTCCAACTCTTTGTGACCCTATGGACTGTAGCCTGCCAGGCTCCCCAGGCTCCTCTTCTGGGACTTTTCAGGCAAGAATACTGGAGTGGGTTGCCATTTCCTACTCCAGGGGATCTTCCCAACCCAGGGATCGAACCCACATCTCTTGCATAGCCAGCTGGATACTTTACTACTGCGCCATCTGAGACGCTATAATTCTTCAATATCAAAACCAATTTCAGTCTTGCCAGCTGAAAGGACTGACTGCAGTTCGACAGTGTGGAGGTCATACTATCCCTCCATTTGGGGCCAGATGGTGACATCAACTGTTTGTCTCCCTTTCACAGTTGTTCTCTCCTATTTTGCTCCAACTTCCTGCAGATACAACAGCTGGTATAGCTGCAGATCCCACCAGCTTTCTGGTTCATTGATTGCTGCTGCTGCTGCTGCTGCTGCTAAGTCACTTCAGTCATGTCCGACTCTGTGCTACCCCATAGACGGCAGCTACCAGGCTCTGTCGTCCCTGGGATTCTCCAGGCAAGAACACTGGAGTGGGTTGCCATTTTTTTCTCCAGTGCATGAAAGTGAAAAGTGAAAGTGAAGTCACTCAGTCGTATCCGACTCTTAGCGACTCCACGGACTGCAGCCTACCAGGCTCCTCCGTCCATGGGATTTTCCAGACAAGAGTACTGGAGTGGGGTGCCATTGCCTTCTCCAGATTCATTGCTTAGTTCAGTTCAGTTCAGTCACTCAGTCGTGACTGACTCTTTGCGACCCCATGAATCATAGCATGCCAGGCCTCCCTGTCCAACACTAACTGCCAGAGTTCACTCAAACTCCTGTCCATCGAGTTGGTGATGCCATCCAGCCATCTCATTCTCTGTCTTCCCTGTCTCCTCCCGCCCCCAATCCCTCCCAGCATCAGACTCTTTTCCAGTGAGTCAACTCGTCGCATGAGGTGGCCAAAGTATTGCAGTTTCAGCTTTAGCATCAGTCCTTCCAATGAACACCCAGGATTGATCTCCTCTAGAATGGACTAGTTGGATCTCCTTGCAGTCCAAGGGACTCTCAAGAGTCTTCTCCAGCACCACAGTTCAAAAGCATCAATTCTTCGGCGATCAGCTTTCTTCACAGTCCAACTCTCACATCCATACATGACCACGGGAAAAACCATTGCTTAGTTAGGCTTAAATAACTGTATGCTTGCTTCCTACTTCACTTCTGGGCTTGGCAACACTCCAGGCTCCTTGGGTACTGAACCTTGTGAAGTCCGTAAATTAATTTTCCAGACTAGCCTGGAATGAACTTCAGACAAGGTAGCTCTGGAGAAATTCACATTAACTTTTTTCACCTCGTTTAAAAATAATTTTTCAAATTGTCAAATAGAAACATTCACCAACATAGACCATATTCTGGGCCTTAAAACAAACCTCAACACATTTCAAAGAATTTAAATCACACAAAAGGATTTCTATGAAAGCAACCAAATTAAACTAGAAATCAACAGCAGAAAGACATCTGGAAAATCTCTTTGAAAAACAGATGGTTGGAAATTAAACAACACAGTTCAAAATAACCCATGGATCAGATAGGAAGTCATGAGGGGAACTATAAAATATCAAGCTGAATGAAAATGAAAATACAACATATTAAAATGTCAGGGATGCATATAAAGTCTTGCTTAGAGGAAAAATTATGGCATTAAAGACTTATATTAGAAAAGAAAGACCTAAAATTAGTGATTTAAGCTTTCATCTTAAAAAACTAGAAAAAGCAGTTAAAAGCAAAGCAAGGAGAAGGAAGAAAATAATAAAAGAGATGAAATCAATGAAATTGAAAGACAACAGAAGAAGTCAATTAAATCAAAAGCTGTTTCTTTTTAAAAATCAATAAAACTGATAAGCCTTTGTCAAACTGATCAGGAATAAGAAGGGGAAAAAAATACCCTTCAAATTACTAATATAAAAAATGACAAGAACTTCCCTAGTGGCCCAACGGTTAGGATGCTGAGTTTCCATTGCATGAGGCAGATGTTTAATTACTGGTCAGGGAATTAAGATCCCTCATGCTTCAAGGCATGGTCAAAAAGTAGGAAAAAAAATTTCTTAATTACAGAGAGAACACTATTATATAAGGGATAATAATGTAATGCTATTATATAAGAACAACTTTATGCCCATAAATTCAAATATCTAGATGAAACAGACAAATTCCTTGAAAGACATAAACTCTCAAAGCTCACTCAAGAAGAAATAGATATCCTGAATAATGCATGCTAAGTTGCTCAGTCATGTTTGACTCTTCACGGCCTTTTGAACTGTTGCCCACCAAGTTCCTCTGTCCATGGGATTCTCCAGGCAAGATTACTGAAATGAGTTGTCATGCCCTCCTCCAGGGGATCTTGCTGACCCAAGGATCAAATTCTCATCTGAATAGTACTATATTTTAATAAGGAAGTAAAATTTGTAATGAAAAACATTTCAACAATGAAAATTCCAGGTGACTCTACTAGCAAATTCTACCAAACGTGTAAGAACTAAATAATACCAATTTAATAAAAACTTTTCCAACTCATTTTATAAGATCAGTATTACGTTGATACCCAAACAGACAAAAACATGAAAATAAAACGATAGATATCTCTCAGAAACAAGGTAAAATTATTAATAAAATATTATTAGTAAACTCCAGGAATGCATCAAAGTGATAGAACACTATAACCAAGCTTGTTTTATCCCAGGAACATAAGGTTGATTCAACATTTTAAAATCAAAGTAATTCACTACATCTAGAGACTAAGCACAGAGAAGGCAATGGCAAGCCACTCCAGTACTCTTGCCTAGAAAATCCCATGGACGGAGGAGCCTGGTGGGCCACAGTCCATGGGTCGCTACTAGTCGGACGTGACTGAGTGACTTCACTTTCACTTTCCACTTTCACGTATTGGAGAAGGAAATGGCAACCTACTCCAGTGTTCTTGCCTGGAGAATCCCAGGGACGGGGAAGCCTGGTGGGCTGCCGTCTATGGGGTCGCACAGAGTCAGACACGACTGAAGCGACTTAGCAGCAGCAGCAGCAGCAGAGACTAAGCAAGAAAAATCATATTATTATTTCAATAGATGCAGCAAAGTATTTGACGAATTCACCATACATTCATTATTCAAACAAAACAAACAAAAAACATCTTTCAGCCAATTGGAATTTTTCCCAATCTAATAAATAGCTTCTCTGTTAGTTATTTACTGCTGTGTAACAACCCCCAAACATATATACCAAACAATTATTGTCTTACAGTTTATGGAGGTTAGGAGTCTGGGTATGACTTAGCTGGTGCCTCTAAACCAAAGCTTCTCACAAAAATGAACTCACATTGTCTGCTGGGGCTACAATGTCATCTGTAGGCTCACTGGAGTGGGGATGGTGGTAGGGAGATCCACTTCCAAGCTCATTCACAAGATGGTTGGCAGGATTCAGTTCCTCACAGAATGCTGGATTGAGTGCCTACCGTCTTCTTGGCTATTGGTCTCCTCAATTCCTTGCCATAGGGCAGTTCACATCACGGCATTTGGATTCCCTCAGAGGAAGTGAGTGAGAGAGTACAAGAGAAAACTCAAGGCAGAAGTCATAGTCTGTTTTTAAGCTAATCTCAGAAATGATATGCCATTACTTTAAACATATTTTATTCCTTAGAAGCGAGTCACCAGGTCAAGCCTACATTGAATGGAAGGGCATGAATACCATGAAGCAGAGATCATTGCGGGCCATCTTAGAGACTGCCTACAGGGAAATCTAGTTAGTGCAAGATACTTGGTGGTGCAAGATTGAATGTTTTCATCCTAAGATCAGTAGTAGGCACATATGCTCTCACCACTCGTATTTGATATCACACTGGAGGACGTACTAAGTGCAAGAAGGCAAGGAAAATAAATAAGAAGCATACCACTTAGGAAGAACAAAAACTGTCCCTATTCAGAGATGACATGATTGTCTACAGAGAAAACCTCAAGGAATTTACAAAAACCTTCCGGAACTTTTAAGTGAGAAAACAGCTGACAAATTAGCATATGAAAAACTGCTCAGTGTTAGTCATTCAGCTCAGTTCAGTCGCTCAGTTGTGTCCGATTCTTTGCGATCCCATGAATCACAGCACGCCAGGCCTCCCTGTCCATCACCAATTCCCGGAGTTCACTCAAACTCATGTCCATCGAGTCGGTGATGCCATCCAGCCATCTCATTCTCTGTCGTCCCCGTCTCCTCCCGCCCACAATCCTTCCCAGCATCAGAGTCTTTTCCAGTGAGTCAACTCGTCGCATGAGGTGGCCAAAGTATTGCAGTTTCAGCTTTAGCATCAGTCCTTCCAATGAACACCCAGGACTGATCTCCTTTAGAATGTACTGGTTGGATCTCGTTGCAGTCCAAGGGACTCTCAAGAGTCTTCTCCAGCACCACAGTTCAAAAGCATCAATTCTTCGGCGATCAGCTTTCTTCACAGTCCAACTCTCACATCCATACATGACCACTGGAAAAACCATAGCCTTGACTAGACAGACCCTGGGGAAATGCAAATTAAAACCACAAGAAGAAGTGAATACCAAGTGTTGGCAAAGATGTAGAGTAATTGGAACACTGCTGGCAGGAATGTAAAATGGTAGAGTCACTTTATTTTGTCAGTCACTTACAGTAATATATACTTAACATATGACCCAGCAGTACTCCTCCTATGCATTATTTTCTCAAGAGAAGTGAAAACATATGTTCTCACAAAAGACCATACACTAATATTTATAGTGGTTTGGTTTATAATCACCAAAACTGGAAACAACTCAAATGTTCAGTTGGGAATGGATAAACAATATCCATACAATGGACTACTACTCAGTAATAAAAAGGAAGGAACTAGTGATAAATGCAACATGGATGAATCTCAAATATATTAAATGAAAGAAGCTTAGCCTCAAAAGGCTATATAATGTATAATTCCATTTATATGACATGCTGGAAGAGGCATAACTATGGAGTCAGAAAACACAATTTGCAAACAATTTTGGGGGGTTCACAGACCACCTCTAGCCCATCCCTGAACCCCATCCATATGCCACTCCATTTTCAAGGCAGCCACCAAACTCTTTCCTCCTAACTGCAGCTCCTTCCTGAACCCTATCCAGATTTACATTTAGTGACATTCTGCTTGGCACAGGATTGGTCCCCATTTCATAGACAGTATGAAAATATTCTGTCTTCAGCTATTGTTTCCAGGGCAACATTTATCTTGATCCTGGGCATATGGAATGGAAAAGATGATAAAGTACTGAGGCAATGTGCCCAGTGGCAAGTTAGCATATTTTGAGATTTCTCCCAGGTCCATTCATTTTCCTTTACTGTGCTCAGACCAGAGCAAGTAGGAGCCAGTTGGGAGAAGGATGTAAATAAGGACTGTTAAGACAAGGCAGGCTCTATGAGCCTCCATCTCCCAAGTTATAAGCCCAGCTCTAGTGGAACCGTCCCCCCACCTCCACCGCCCTGCAAGCTTGTGTGAACGAAGTGTAGACTGTTGCAGTCACCATTCTTCCACTTTTCCTCTATCCCTTTCTCTCACTCATTCATTCCTCACCGGCTGCTACAGCACTGACCAGGACAGACACAGAGCCTGCCCTAAAGGCGTTTACAGTCCCGCAATAGGAGGTCAGAGTTATCACCCCGCGCGGAACAGGCTGCGAGGGAAGTGGGAGTGGGGCGTGGGGTGGGGGGTGCGGCTCCCAGCGCAGGCGTCTTTGCAGCAGACTGCCAGAGCTGCGTTTTCCACGACCTGCTGGAGTTTGCCATCTTGCAGTCCTCCTCTCCCGGGGCAGAAGGCCACGCACAGCTCCTCCCGGGTCCCGAGGGCCGCCCACCCGGGCCTCTGGCCGCAGAGCTCGGCGGCCGGGTCTAGGAGGGACGCCTCTGGGCGCGGCGGCCCCGCCCTGGCCAGCCTGGGGCGGAGGCCGGTTCCCATAGGGATCGCGGGCCGGCGGGCTGCGACAGAGCGGGGCCAGAGTCGGCGAGGCTGGAGCGAGGCCGGCGGGGCGGCCGCGGCGCCGTGAGTCCCGGGCGGGGAGGGAGGCGCGAGCCAGGCCGCCACGTGGCGCCGCACGAGGCTGCGCGGCGCCGGCCAGAGCTCGGGTGCGGAGCGGGGGCGACGTAGGAGGGTCTCCCCCCGGCCCCGCGCGGCGGCAGGACGGCGTTGCCGGGCCCCCTGCGGCCCTACCTCGCGGGGCTCTCCCCTCCCGCCCCGCCGCCCCCGCGGGGACTCGGGCGGTGTCTTCTTGCCGAAAGGAAACGAGACCCGATTTTAGAACCGGGGAAGCCCTTAACCTTCCAGGTCCTCCAGCCAGCTCATGTGTCTTAGATCGGATGAACCTGACATTGAAAAGATAGTCTTACCACTCGGCTCGTTTTAGGATGACAGTTTACATTTTAACTTTCAGGGTATACAACAGAGGATTAAAGTTGAATTACCAAAGGCAGCTGACTCCAGGCTGTTGTCTGACCGAGTGGCCACGGCTGAGGGGCGAGGGTTTAAGGGCTGGGTTGATTCCTAAGTGTGTAACAACTGCAGTCTTCTGTCTTAGGTCCTTGACAAAGACCCATCTTTGAGTGGGGCTGTTCATGCCAGTATTTACTAAGAGACGTTTTCAAACTATGTGAAGATCCATTTTAAGAATTTATTCATCAGTGATGGAGAAGTATGAAAAAATTGGGAAAATTGGTGAAGGATCCTATGGAGTTGTTTTCAAATGCCGAAACAGGGACACAGGTCAGATTGTGGCCATCAAGAGGTTTCTGGAATCAGAAGATGACCCTGTCATAAAGAAAATCGCCCTTCGAGAAATCCGCATGCTCAAGGTAATTTGTTTAAGGTGAATTTTCAGGAACTAAAAAAAAAAAATAAAGTGAGTCATGTTATATGAAATAAATGCGTTGCGATGTGCTCACATCTTCCTTCACAGACTTTTGTCCTCAGTGATACAGATGGGGTGTCTGTGCACCAGTCATCAATTGTATAATGAATTAGAAAGTCATAGGTGTGGGGAAAGATGTTGTTCACTTTCAGACTTGCTGTGGGATATTTTATTTTTCTTCCCGGTAGCTTCTTTCACATGTCACCTATAGATCTGGTTCCTCAAGAATCATCAACTTTAACAGTACAGGAACTTTCCACAACTCCAGTCTGCTGGTGTGCATGATTTTTAAACTTCTGGGCTAGCGTCTGTTGATATTATTAGTCTGTGAAGAGAATTAATCATTCACCTGTTTTCAAACTCCCAGGAAGCTGACAGGTTCTCATTACACCTCGCATTGATGTACTGCTGAGCTTCATAATGTCTTTGTCTTGTCTCTAGAAGAAAGATTTTTCTGTAAGTGAAATGATTGCTTTAAAAATGTTTACTAGTTAGCTCTTGGAGACCATGATACTTGGAGGGGGTGAGTGTTTATTACAAGCTGAAAGTATCTTTTTCCTGAAATGGAAATGAAGAAGGAAAGTATTTTTCCTTCATGTTTTTATTTCTGTGAAGATGAACTCCAAATCCTGCCTTATGTGGACCTGCAGTGAACACAGTGGAGGTTAACTTTCAACAGATTAACTTTCTCTGTTGGGTCTGGTTTTAAACAGGACCTCTGTGTTCTGACAAGTGTAAGTGACTATCCAACAAGGAAGAGCAGCCTCATGGGGGCTGAGTGGAATATCTGGGGAGTCTCCTCTTACCTCTGCTTCTCCCTTTTCTCCAGGGCTCTCTAAATTCTTCTCTCCTGTGAATTAAGTGGGTGGGGTTATCGCTGGACCCCGAATAGGAAGTAGCAGGGTTCAGATAAATTAAAACGGGTGGATAACAGGAAAACGTTCTCTATTTAGGTCTAGGACATTTTCACCAGCAGAATGTTTTCAGTTCGAGAAGACACTTCTAAAGCCCCGGTGCAATGCTCCCTAGGGCAGAGTGAGACAGCAGTGTTTGCCCATCTCCCTGGACTCCCTGCGCTCCCCCCTCTCTACACAGGGAGATGGTCTCATGGTTTTTCTGGGGCCCATGGGCGTTTTTCACTTTCTCAGGCTTTCCCTAGAGGAGAAGGTGATCATTGAATTTCAAAGGGGTTCATTTACTCCAAAGAAAAGTCAGTCTGTTTCTAGTGGAGAGATACTCTTTTTCTGATTCTGAAGGTCACCTGCGGGTGCCTCTCTGAAGCCTCTCACTGTTCTCTAGCAGTATGGTGTTTATAAGTTTAGTCTCTGAATTAATTCACTTTTTCCAGGATGGGGGCCTCGCCTCTCCAGGATCTGAGGGCCTCACCTCAGATCTCTGTGTCAACCACTTGGCATGTAATACACTTCCAATAAATGTTATTGTTGAATTGAAAAAAAGATGTTAACAAAATAAGCTCCTAGAAACTGTAGGTTGGGACTTCCCTGGTAATCTAGTGATTCAGGCTCTGTGCTTCCACCGCAGGAGTTGGGGATTCGATTCCTGGCCTGGGAACTAAGGTCCCATATGCCCTATGGCACAACCGAAAAAGGAAGCGTAGGTGTTGCCAATAAATGAGGAAGTCAGATGTGTTTTCTTGAATAACTGAATCTTGATGTCCTCTGAAGGATAGGTGTGTATGCAGGACCCTGATTTCAAGGCACACAACACTCCATTCCCCAAACTCAAGGGCACAGCTGTAGACTCCCCTGGTCTGTATGAATTGATGGGACTAGATTATCAGTAGAACCTGTCCCTTCAAACCCTAACTTGTCTGAATTCTTGATATTCTTAACACATAATGGGTGCTTAAATATTTGCTGATTAAATGAATTGAGGGTTTGTTAAATCAAGTCATATTTTTTCCATGTATTTATTCAGTAAATATTTATGGAGTCTCATTATACCTAAAATAATGCTTGCATTAAAGTGTACATCCTGTCTTACAGATGTTTAACTGGTGGGAGATGAATTCTCCCTCAGCTTTCACTCCCAGTAGACTGAGTTCCTCATGGGCAGGGCCTGTGTCTTTCACCTTGTGTTCCCATGCCTGGCATGAGCCCTCTAAATAAAGTGCTTGGAGGCTTGTTTGAACTAGACTTTGAAATGTTTAGGGAAGCATGGAATGAGAGATAAGGTGTTCAGGGCAGACAGTCCCTGCTAGGGAGAAAAAAAAAGGTGCATAGTGGAAAGCAGTATATGGAGGGAACACAAGTAATAACCCCAAAGTCTTAGCCAAAATCCTGCTGGGTGCTAACAGGCCTGGGAGAAAGGAGAAGGAAAGGAAGCCTGTATCCATTAAGAAGGGGTGTGAGGAATTTCCTGGAATACAGATCTGGCCCTGGGATAAGTGATGGTTTGCACGTCCATGTACCTGGGTCCCAGATGGCTTTGGGGTTTGGAACCTGCCTTGGGGACATGTTGTTGTCCATGAGAACAGGAAATTGGTAAGGTCTAGTTTCGTGCTTAGGGCCCCGTCTGAGCTGTATTGAAGGCATTGCTGCATTGACCACGGAAGGGGAATACTAAACTGGGAACGAAGCACAGTTCTGTGAACTCAAGGGCTTACTGAATGTACATTCCTAGGGTTTTCCTTGCATACCCCTCACAGAGTTGAGGCTGTTAATGACCTTTGCTAAGGTCAGGAACTAGGACAACTGAGGCTAAAGGTATCTTAGTGACCTTAGTGGGTGAGATTGGTCAAGGGCTGAACCCCAGACTGCCTTTATTGTGATAAGGAAAAGCAGATATAGAAGACCAGATATAGAAGGCTTCAAATGCCAGGCTGAAGAGTTAGGCTTTCACCTGAAAAGAGGGAAACCAGCAAAGATTTTTTTAGTAGAAAGTTATCATTTGCAGACTTTTAAATTTCATGAATCAATAAACTTCAAAAAAAATTTTTTTTACAGATTGGGTGGTCAACATTTGAAGAAACTAGTTTATCACCATTACTTCATAAACAAAAGGACATTTTGATATTTTTTAAAAACTAGGAACAGTATAACTTTAGGAAAAATCAGTCTTCCTGAGAGAGTAGTTGATAACTAAGACGTCTCTCTGTATATACGTTTCTCTGGCATATGAGAGTATACAAGTACAACAGTGTATGTGTGTTTGAGAGAGAGATCATTGCCCCTATTTTCCCCATTTCACTATCCACTGATGAAAATGCAGACTTCATTTGTTTTGTGCAGCCTAAATGTCACAAAAGTTATTACTATGTCTGAGAACAAAACTACCTGGATCAGATGATGTCTTACTCTTAGATCTATCTATCTGATACAACAAAATTCTAATACTATAGAAGAAACGAATGGCCCCTTGGATTTTATAGTATAGTAGAGTTTGGCATGTGTCTATCCTCAGAGAATTGTATGTTTTTAAAACCATTTATTTAATGACTTAAAGCAACTCCTAATAATTGCTACTGGACTCTTTTAAAAATTACAGTTGTTTCCATTAAGCAGATAAGATCATGGGAGTGAACTGTCCAGCAGTCAATTGCTTAATTATTAAGGCAGCACATCTATAGTGTTTCCTGTTCTTGATGTGAAGCGTATATGAAGATGTAACCATCCACTGGTAAATGGTTTTAAGGATGAAAATTATTATCAAGAAACCAAATTTGCTAATATTTTTAGAAAACATATTTTTCTGAACATTTGAAACACTTTTCAAAGAGCATTACTTCATGCCACTTGGGGAAAAATAAGTATGACACGTTTTTATGAGATAAATTCAGTATTTGTGCTCATAAATTGCTTTCTAAATGTAATCCACTCTTCACCAAAAAGTCCTATTGCAGTCAACCCTTTAATGTTTTCATTTTGAATCTTATTTTTTCCAGGTTACATAATCAGGCTTTTAGAAAAATAAACAATGGCTCCAGTTAAAATTAGTGAGCCCAGGAACTTCCCTGGTGGTCCAGTGATAAAGAATCCACCTTGCAATGCAGGGGATTGAGCGTTTGATGCCTGGTCGGGGAACTAAAGTCTTACATGCTGAGGAGCTTGTAAGCCGGGGTGCCACAACTAGAGAATCCATGCGCCTCATGGAAAGATGCCATATGACACAGTGAAGTTCCAGTGTGCCGCAACTAAGGCTTGACACAGCCAAATAAATACATAAACTAAAGTAGTCAGCTCACACTCTAAAACAGCAGTGACAGAAATAAAATTATACTGCAGTGCCCAAGCACAAAGCAACTATCCCACCCTTTCTCAAACTCACTTTCCACTGTGGAAAAAAAAAGAAGTCAATATTTTCAGTCAGTGTTTTTTTGTTTGTTTATTTTTTAGTATTTATTTATCTGGCTGCACTGGGTCTTAGCTGCAGCATGTGAGACCTTTTAGTTGCAGCATATGAACTCTTAGGTGTGGCATGTGGGATCTAGTTCCCTGACCAGGGATTGAACTCAGGCCCCCTGCATTGGGAGCATGGAGTCTTAGCCACTGGACAACCATGGAAGTCCCTCAGTCAGTGGTTTTGATGGGACACGTGTGTGTAAGACAGTTGACTTGTGTTCATTTGGCATGAGCACAGGGATTTCTCCAGAACTCCTGCCATGCCCCAGGCACTGTTCTAGGTGTCTGTCCTCACAAATGAGAGACTCACAGTAAACAAATATGTCACGTGGTGAAAAATGAAGCAGGGGAAGGGGTTAAGGTGAGGGAAGGGCTTGCTTTTTTATACAGAGTGGTTAGGGAAAGCCTTCCTGATGAATGACATTTGAAGACATTCCAGAGGAGATGTGAAGGGGTGACTCTTGCAGCTCTTCAGGGAGAAAACATTCTAGGCAGGTGGAGGGTAGGACAGAGGCCCCAAGGGAAGATCAAGTGATGTGTTCTAGGTGTGGTCTGGTGTGTTGTAGAGCAAAGAGGAGAGTGTGCCTGGAGCAGGGTAAGCGGGGATGAGGGTCATGGAAGAAGATGTTACAGGGATGAGTGGGTCAGACGTGAGGGCCTTGTGGGCCATGGTAGGAACTGTGGGTTTTACTCCGAGTGAGATGGGAGCCATCAGAGAGTTTTGAGCAGAGGGGTGCCCAGGCATGTCTTATCCCAGAAGGGTTCGTCTAGCTGCTGGTTACCCCAGCTTCATGAGCAGGAAGCTCCGTTAGCAGACTGCTCGTGTGACTCAGGTGTGCGATGTTGGGGTTTGGGTCAGAGAGGCAGCAGTGGAGGTGGTCAGATTCAAGATATATTCAGAGAGGAGAGCACATAGGAATCTGATGGTTGGATGGGGAATCAAGAATGACTCCAGAGTTCTTCACTTGAAGCCCTGGAAGAACAAAGAGATCATTCACTGGTGGGGAGACCCAGGTGCAAATTTAGGGGAAAGAAAATCAAGAATTCTGTTTTGGAAATGTAATATTTGAGATGCAGACCCGCTGTAAAGTGGGTAATTAAATGCACAAGTCTGGCATTCAGGGAATAGTCTGGGGACCTTTCCACCATGGGGAGCAGAGAGACAAATACCAAAGATTGAGCCCTGGAGCTCCAGCATCTGGAGGTCAATAAGCTGAGGAACCAGCGAAAGAGGTAAGAAGGGGTGCTCTTTGAGGCAGGAAAATTTGAGGTCACTGTCCTTATGAGCTGAGGGAAGGGATTTTCCTGGGGTTCAGTGGTTCGGACTCCGTGCTTCCACTGCAGGGGGTTGGTTTCAGTCGTAAGATCCCACAAGCTCCATGGTGTGGCAAACAAAAGGCTGAAGGAAGCGAATGTTTCAAGAATGAGGCGCATTTGTTGAAGGTCACCTTTTGTACAGACTTAGAATTTGCCATTGGCTTTGAAAATATGAGGGTCATTTGAGATCTTAACGAGAGCTGTTTGGGTAGAGAGGTAGGAATGAAAGCTTTATCAGGGAGGGTTCCAGAGAAGAGCAGAAGAACAAAGTGAAGACAGTGATAGAGACAACTCTTCTGAGAAGTTTTATTAGAAAAGGAAACTGAGAAATGGGGCAGTATGTGCTGAGAAGGATGTGGCATCAAGGGAGAGGTTTTGAAGTTGTTTGTAATATGGAAGAAGTGAGTATGCTAATGGAGGGAGAGAACTCCTGGAGCCATGACCTTGGCTCTAGTCAAGGTAACTCACCTTGAGTTACCAACCGGGACTATGACCAAAACCAGCTATTATAGCATAATAAAAGACCAATTCAGGGACCAGTTAGGAGATTAGGCTACCTTTTCTTTTATTTGGAATGTTGCTATGTTCTTTCCCTGCTGCTGCTGCTGCTAAGTCACTTCAGTCGTGTCCGACTCTGTGCGACCCCATAGACGGCAGCCCACCAGGCTTCCCCGTCCCTGAAATTCTCCAGGCAAGAACACTGGAGTGGGTTGCCATTTCCTTCTCCGAGGTATGAAAGTGAAAATTGAAAGTGAAGTTGCTCAGTCATGTCCGACTCTCAGCGACCCCATGGACTGCAGCCCATCAGGCTCCTCCGTCCATGGGATTTTCCAGGCAAGAGCACTGGAGTGGGTTGCCAGTGCCTTCTCCGATGTTCTTTCCCTACACTCTCCTTAATCTTTAGGTAACAGGCCTAGAACTTCTTCTACCAGGATGTACAACAGCTGATTTGTGCTATGACACATGAACCCTTCAGGAAAGAATTCAACCCTTTTGCATAACTAGGGTTCAAACATACAAAGATATTTTAGATAGGAGGTCATGAGAGAGGCCAGGTTACAAAGCCAGGTTACAGAGAGAGAGACAACATTCCTGAAAGGAAATCATCTAAAATCAAGAAGGCTGGGACTTCCCTGGTGATCCAGTGGTTAAGAATCCGCCTGTCAATGCAGGGTACAGGGTTTCAATCCCTGGTCTGGGAAGTTCCCGTGTGCCATGGAGCAGCTAAGCCTGTGCACCACAACTCCAGAGCCCACCCACTGCAACTACTGAAGCCCATGCACCTAGAGCCTGTGTGCCTCAACAAGAGATGCCACTGCAATGAGAAGCCTGTGCACCACAATTGGAGAGTAGCCCCCGTTTGCCACAACTAGAGAAAAGCCATGTGCAGCAACAAAAACCCAGTGCAGCCATAAATGAAAAAATAAGATTTTGAAATATCCAAGACTACAGATTAGTTTTTTTTTTTTTTAAATGTCTGGCATCACAGACCTGTGGTGGGAAGTGGTCACTGCTTCTACATAAAGCAGGTGGCTGTACTTGAACCCAACCCAGCCCCTTGGGGAATATCTATGTGTCCAGTAGGAAAAAAGCTGTGTGGTTCGAAGCAAACATGAGCCAACTGGCCCAGAATCATTGGATTGCTAAGGTCCCAAGTCTCTAGGTTGCAGAAGCTTCTCTCTGTGGAATGCAAATGGTAGAAAGAATGTCAGCCAGCAGCTATGAGGTGCCAGCAGATGGTACAGGGGCCTATAAGTAGATCAGACCAATATCAGTCAAAATTTGTGATCACCCTCCTTCCCTGGTGGTTCGCATGGTAGAGTCTACCTGCAATGCGGGAGATCTGGGTTCTATCCCTGGGTTGGGAAGATCCCCTGGAGGAAGGCATGGCAATACACTCCAGCATTCTTGCCTGGAGAATCCCCATGGACAGGGGAGCCTGGTGGGCTATAGTCCATGGGATCGCAAAGAGTCAGATGAGACTGAGTGACTAAGCACTGCACAGCACACACACCCTCCTTCCAAAAGGTGAGAAAAGTTAGTGTGAGTGACAACGTGGAGAAGGAATCGTATTCCCATTTGGTGACCCAGTGGTCTTGGGTGAAACCCCAAGGATTGTTACCTAAGAAGCACAAATTACACTTTCAACAACCCTAGGAGGCAGACATTGCTATCCCATTTTACTGAAGGATGTAGGATGGTCAGTGCCTTGCTGTGGCCTCCTGGTAAGTGAGCTGGATGCAGACACAGTTCTATTGGTCCCCACATCCATGCCCTGCTGCTCCCACACCTTGCCAAACACTGTACTATTTCTGAAGTCTCCCAGTAACTGGTCCTCAGGATTTATCCTGCTCTTGCCTCCAGTGAGCCTTAGTTCAGAGACTCATGGAAACCTGGGGTTCTTACTGGAATATCAGTTCTTTCCAATTTTTGTTCTTTAACCCTATAGATTATTTTAGTAGGTACAAAGTTATGGTTTGCAACCCACAAAGGTGAGGATAAACATGGGGGTAAATGTCCATTTAAAACTTTACTGTGAACACTACAGTAAAGTTCATTGATTTTTTAAATGTGTATTTTAATTAATTAATTTATTGCTGCACTGTGTCTTCGTTGCTCTGTGGGCTACTCAGTAGTTGCAGTGCTCGAGCTTCTCATTGCCATGGCTTCTCTTGCAGTGGAGCACGAGCTCCAGGGCACACGGGGCTCAGTAGTTGTGGCACGTGGGCTCAGTAGTTGCAGCTCCCCAGCTCTAGAGCATAGGCTCAGTAGTTGTGGTGCACGGGCTTAGCTGCCCTGTGGCATGTCGGATCTTCCTGGATCAGGGATTAAACCTGTGTCTGCTGCATTGGCAGGATTCTTTACCACGGAGCCACCAGGAAAGCCCAAGTTCATTCATTCTTTTTTTTCCCTTAGTATATATATTTTAATGAAGCACAGTTGACCTATAATGGTTCGGGTGCACATCAAAGTGATTCAGTTATACATATACATATATATTATTTTTGAGATTATTTTAAATTATAATGTAATATTATATTATAATGTATATTATTATATTACATAATGTAATATTATAAGATATTGACTATAGTTCCCTGTGCTATACAGTAAACTTTTGTTGCTTGTTTGCATATCCATTTTTTTAAATTAGAAATCTATCATTCTATTCATACTAAGTCAAACAAGTGGAATCAAAATGTCATAAATGTTTTAATTAGGCAAAAATCCGTAAGTTTTCTAAAATATATGTATTATACCTACTATTTTTATATATGTATACAAAAGCTTTTCTACTATGCTTGATAAAGACTTGAGAAAGAACATCAAAAAAAAAGAAGAGATGGAGAAATTGGAAAACATAAACTAAATGAAATGGGAGCACTGAATATGAACTAGAAAAAGTGAAACAGACTAGATAAAAGTAAAAGATCATCATTTAGTCCAGTTGTTTTTAAACCCAGCTGCTCATTAGAAACATATCTGGAGCTTTGGAGAAATACTGGGCATTTGTATTTTTCAAAAAATTCCAGGATAATTCTGATGTGCATCTAGATTTTAAAAAGTTATTACAGGTTTTTCTATTAAATGATAGTTTTGGTGATATAGGATTCATTTATTTTTCTGTTGACAAATCATGATACAATGGTATTAAGTGAGTATTAGTTACATAATCACAATAGTAGAAGATGTTTATCAGTTTTCACAATCAATAACCAGACAAAAAATAAAAGTTAATTACAATTGCAAGCCATAATATGAACATGATTAACTTAACAATATAAAATAATTACAAACAATTTGGGAGGTCAAGCAAAGTGATGTGGTAAGTGGAAGTGCAGTTCATTCATTGTTAATGAGCAGTGTCACCCGCAAGAGGGTGAAAGTTGGTTCTTGGGAATTGGGGGTCCTAACTTTTTATTGTATAAAGCACGTATACATACAGTACATATATAGATGTACAATATATTTGTGGAGTTAAAATTTCATTGAGGGATGATTAAGAAAAGCTGTGTAAAAAGACTTATTTGAGTAATAAGAAAAGGAAAAAAAAAGGTCCATGGGGTATAGGAGGGTAAGAATGTGCCAGAAACATGCTCTCATTTGACTGTAATTAGACATGAAGAGTAACAACCTACCACATGTTCAGAGCATTCCATTTTTTCCTAGTCTCCTCACTTTCAATAAATTCCAGTGAGGCTGTGGGCTGTGAGACTGCCTGGGAATAGGAGCTGCAGTTAGGAGCTTCAGTTTCTGATCCGGATCAAAGCTGTTGGGTAACCTTGGGCAAGCTCCAGTGCCTCCTGGAACCCGGCCCACCTTATCGCCATGATTTATGTCTCTGTTTGGCATTGCTCTGCTGACTCACTGCTGAGGGGAGCAGAGTGCTTTGGGGACAAACACCTTACAGCGGTCAGGCACCTTAAGGATGCAAGGGCAGGAAAGCAGAGGTTCAAAAAGAGAAGCAGCAAAGGACAGAGTAGGAGAAAGGAGGAGCAGTAGAGAAAGGAGAGAGAGGTTGGCAGAAAGGTGAGCGACCAAGAGGAGAAGCTGGAGGGGATAGCACTTCACATGGTCTCTCCTGTCTTAAAACATCAGACAGAAACACTGCTGAGCAAATTACCGTCCTGATGACTGTAAATTGCTGTGGGGAGCAGGACGGTCATGGTTCCCTGTTTTTCAGTATTTATTCAGCGCTTAATTCCATGTGCTCTTGTGCCAAGGCCCCATTCCACAGAATGCTGGCAGAGTACCATGTGAATGCTCACCAGCATTAGAATCTAATCAGAGTATTCATAATTTCTAAAGGTGTCTGCCCCCATAGTACTTGTTGAATTATTGTTTGAGTAATATTTCCCAACTCAATAAAAGTCTCCTTGGGAAATCCTGTGACATCTTTAAGAATTTAATCCTGCTGTTGCTAATCAGTGCCATTTCTAGGTCCATTTTCTTAATCTTGCTTAATTGGCTTATTGAAATAGACTAGTAACATATCTCTGTACGTTGTTTTAACCATGTTCGGCATTCTTTGTTATGGTTTACAAACTCAGATGTCTGTGGGGACACGCTGGTAATGTAAACCAGTGAAACAGGCTGAATGCAAGACAGATGGAGCAGTGGAGACTAGAGCAAACTGGAGACTGTCTTGTGAGAAGCAGATGGCTGCATGCTACTCTTTCTGAGACTTTTTCTTAAAGACAGAGATCAAAGTTTGTGTAAAATCTCCTGGGTTCTCCCCCATAACTCTTTATTTTGAAAAAGTTATACACACATAAGTGGAAAGACTAATACAATGAATACTTGTGTATCTTTAACAAGATTCATTAATCTAGCTAATTCTTAGAATTCCACTTCATTTCTATCTCTGACTTCCCTGGTGGCTCAGACGGTAAAGCATCTGCTTGCAATGCAGGATACCCTGGTTCAACCCCTGGTTTGGGAAGATCCCCTGGAGAAGGAAATGGCAACCCAGTCCAGTACTCTCGCCTGGAAAATCCCATGGATAGAGGAGCCTGGTAGGCTACAGTCCATGGGGTTGCAAAGAGTCGGACACGGCTGAGTGACTTCACTTTCACTTCTCTTTCTATCTCTATCTCTCACACACACACACACACACTTTTCTGGCTGATGCACACACATTTTTCCAAACTATGCAGCATGAATCTCCTAGAAGAAAGAAATTTTTCTATGTACCACAATATGATTTCCACATCTAGAAATGTATCATTGATTCAGTACTATTATCTAATATATAGTCTGTGTTCAAATTTTTCATATCGTCTCAATAATATATATAATAATGTTTATGACAAAATGCATATATACATGTATATTATATGTTTATTTTAGTACATGATTAATAACTGAGCACACATTGCATTTAATTGTCATGTTTTTGTCACCTCCTTTAATCTAAAACAGTATTCTTTTCTTAATTGAAGTATAGTTGATTTACAATGTTGTGTTAATTATTACTGTACAGCAAAGTGATTCAGTTTTACATATATATGTTTTACATATATTTATATATTCTTTTTTATATTCTTTTCCATTATGGTTTATCATAGGATGTTGAATATAGTTCTCTGTGCTATCCATTAGGACCTTGTTGTTTATCCATTCTGTATACAAAAACTTACATCTGCTAATCCCAATCTCCTGCTCCACTCCTCCCCCAACACCCTGCCCTTTGAGAACCACAAGTCTGTTCTCTATGTTCGTGATTCTGTTTCTGTTTCGTAGATATGTTCATTTGTGTCATATTTTAGATTTCACATATAAGTGATATCATATGGCATTTGTCTTTCTGACAATGTGATAATCTCTGCTTGCATCAGTGTTGCTGCAAATGGCATAATTTTATTCTTTTTTAGAAGTAGTATTTATTCCATTGTATATATGTACCACATTTTCTTTATCCATTTATCTACAAATGGATACACATTTAGGTTGTTTCCATGTCTTGGCTAGGCGTCCCTGGTGGCTCAGAGAGTAAAGAATCTGCCTGCAATGCAGGAGACCTGGGTTTGATTCCTGGGTCAGGAAGATCCCCTGGAGAAGGAAATGGCAACCCACCCCAGTATTCTTGCCTGGCAAATTCCATGGACAGAGGAGCCTTGCAGAGTCCATGGGGTCACAAAGAGTAGGACACAATTGAACGACTAACACACACACACCTTGGCTATTGTGGAGAGTGTTGCTATGAACATAGGGGTGAAATATCTTTTTGAATGATATTAATAGTTTTGTCCAAAGAATTGATGCTTTTGAACTGTGGTGTTGGAGAAGACTCTTGAGAGTCCCTTGGACTGCAAGGAGATCCAACCAGTCCATTCTAAAGGAGATTAGTCCTGGGTGTTCACTGGAAGGACTGATGCTAAAGCTGAAACTCCAATACTTTGGCCACCTCATGCGACGAGTTGACTCACTGGAAAAGACTCTGATGCTGGGAGGGATTGGGGGCAGGAGGAGAAGGGGATAACAGAGAATGAAATGGCTGGATGGCATCACCAACTCAATGGACATGAGGTTGAGTGAACTCCGGGCGTTGGTGATAGACAGGGAGGCCTGGCGTGCTGTGATTCATGGGGTCACAAAGAGTCGGACACAACTGAGTGACTGAACTGAACTGAACTGAATAGTTCTTTTCACATGCTTGTTAGCCATCTGTATTTCTTCTTTGGTGAAATAGGTCTTCTGCCCATTTCTCAATTGGGTTGTTTGTTTTTCGTTGTTTAGTTGTATGAGCTATTTATATATTTTGGAAATTAATCCTTTGTTGGTCACATCATTTGCAATTATTTTCTCTCATTCTGTTGGTTGTCTTTTCATTTTGTTTATGGTTTCACTTGCTGTGCAAAAGCATGTAAGTTTGATTAGGTCTCATTTGTTTATTTTTGTTTTTATTTCTGTTGCCTTGGTTGGGGGGAAACACTGACCTAAGAAAACATTGGTACAATTTATGTCAGAGAATCTTTAGCCTATTTTCTCTTCTAAGAGTTTTATGATGTCACATCTTATGTGTAAGTCTTTAAGCAAATTTTGAGTTTTGTGTGTGGTGAGAGGGTGTGTTCTAACTTCATTGCTTTACGTGCGGCTCTCCAATGGTTCTCTAACTTTTAAATTCTTTTTTCAGTCTTTCATGGTATTGACATTTTGGAAGAGTCTACATCAGTTATTTTGCCAGATGTGCCTCCACACAAGTCTGACTGTTTCCACATGATTTGATACAGGGTAAATGATTTCAGCATGTTTAAGGCTGTGTCCATCTCACTGTTTCTAATCAGGAAATACATGATGTCATTTTGTCATGTAACTGGTGCTCTCAGTTTTAATCTCTTGATTAAGATGGGTCTGTCATATTCCTCAATTGTAAAGAAACACTTTTCCCTTTTATAATTAGTAAGTAATCTGTGCGGTGATTCTTTGAAACAGTGTGACTGCCTTATTCCCCAAGAACTGTCACCCAAAGTTCCTTACCTGAATTAATTACAGTAAGAGTTATTGTAAAGTGGTGGCTTTCAACAATTCTTGCTATATTCATTGGTTTTAATTTTTCTTTTAAAAAATGCTTTTTGCACCCACACTCCTACACTCCAGTACACACAGTTTTTAGTATCACTGTGGATTCTGGATTTTTAAAAAATTCAACATGTTATAAACCATCACTGTCATTCTTTTTGTCTCAAATTGTCACACATTTGGCTACTTGGGGATCCTTGGAGCCTGCTCCTCAGTCTTACAGATGCCCATCATTCCTTGTATGCGTCTTTACTGTGGGGCACAACAAAATGTTCCAGGCCCACCTGCCCCAGCTCTAGAATCGGCCATTTCTCCAAGGATTCCTCATATCTTTAAGTGAGAGTGAAACCTGACTTTAAAGCATTGACAAATAATTTTTTAAAAAAATTTTAAATAGCATTCAGGCCAAAGAAAACATCCATAGACAGTATTTGGCCTATAGGCTCAGTTTGGAGCCTTCCGATTATACAGCTTTCATTGTTTGCAGATATTCACACTGGAGACTGGCAGATCTGACCTCTCAAGGTTCATTGCTAATGTATGTAGGTACTGGGACTTCGTAGAGACTGGTTGTCAGTAGCATGGAGGACAAAGGGGAGCATTCCCTGGCCCACAATGATAGAAACCAAACAAACCCCCTTATCATCCTCTCTCCCTATTTATTCAACAAGTGGAGACCTGTTTGATTTTATTTTTACAAGATAACATACTAAATGCAAATAGTAACAGACTCTTTTGTTTGTTTATTAGAAGAATTTTTTGGCTTAGCTTACAGTGTGTTTGTCTAGAAAGATTGTGTTCCTGCTGTGTAGTGAACTCCTAAGTGATAAAGCTGCCATGGTTGTACTTCAAGAACAAAAGAAGCAGACATCAACAAACAGACTCCTTACTTTTTAAAAATACCCAATTTGCAAGGAGATTAAGCACATGCCACCATCTGTCAGCACTCTAAATGCTTTTATACATACCCTGCCATACACCTTACTCTAGAAAATATCATAGAGCAGGAGAAGGAGGCTGAATAAATGATTTTATAAAGCACATTGATAAGAAATATAATTATACTATTGCTTTTTTGCCATTTGTTTTTAATTTCCAGCCAAAAAAAAAAAAGTTTATAGGTAGACAACTGTGTTATATATAGTTATCAAACATTCAAACCACACTGGAAAGTAGAACTTTTTGTATGGAATGAAAATATTTTTAATGGCCAGCCTTGTGTCTTTCACATTAATTTTTTAAAATGTTTTAACTCACCTTGTTATTTGGCAGAATAGATGTTTTAGGCCACAGATTTGCTTTCAACAGGCATATTTTCTTGCTAATCATTAATCTTCTTTATTATTTATTAACTTTAACCACACTGTGATAAAAATGATTTGGAAAAAAATTGCCTGATAGAAAATCTCTGAATTCCATTTCCCTTTTTGTTAGAAGAGTGAAAGGTGAATTTTTAAAACAAATCATGCTATCAACTGTATATAAAAACCTAACAAATACTTTGTTTTATAACTATCAGTACATTGAAAGTGAAAGTTGCTCAGTTATGTCTGACTCTTTGTGACGCCATGGACTGTATAGTCCATGGAATTCTCCAGGCCAGAATACTGGATTGGGTAGCCTTTCCCTTCTCCAGGGGATCTTCCCAACCCAGGAGTCGAACCCAGGCCTCCCGCATTGCAGGTGGATTCCTTACCAGCTGAACCATAAGGGAAGCCGAAGAATACTGGAGTGGGTAGCCTCTCCCTTCCCCAGTGGATCTTCCCAACCCAGGAATCGAAACCAGGTCTCCTGCATTGCAGGTGAATTCTTTACCAGCTGAGCTACTGCATGAATTTTTGGCTGTGTCATGGTTTATCCTCATTTTGATCACATTGGTGCTATTGCTTCTTTCCTAGTACTTTTGAAAAACTTCATTAACCAATAAAACAAACTGAGCATCTGCTGTGCACATCCTTAGCCTACCTGTGATGGGTCTTGAGAGGAATGCAGAAGAGATTTCAGCCCAGGTCTCTGGCCAGAGGACCAGCCTGGCACATTCTGTCCTGTCCATGCTGTCTACAGCAGACCTAATGTAGATTAACTTCACCTCTCCACCTGTGATTCCAGCTTTTTCAGTTCTCCCTCCTCCCCCAAATGTCACACCCTTTCCTTCTCTGAAAGTGTTAGTTGCTCAGTTGTGTCCGACTCTTTGTGACCCCATGGACTGTAACCCACCAAGCTTCTCAGTCCATGGAATTCTCCAGGCAAGAATACGGGAGTGGGTTGCTGTGCCCTTCTCCAGGATATCTTCCAGACCCAGGGGTCGAACCCAGGTCTCCTGCATTGAAGGCAGATTCTTTACTGCCTGAACCACCGGGGCCCCTTCTCTAGCCGTCCCCAAAACTAAGCTGTTAGCCAGGGTATCTACCATGTGTTTCTGGGCATTTAAAGGAAATGTGGGATCAAGACAGCTTTCCTTTTCCAAAAGTGTTAAAGAGCAATTCCTCAACAGCACTGTGAGGGGTGTGGAATATTTTCCTCTAGGTCGGAGATGGTAGTAATAATTAAATAGCTTTTAAAATCATGAAAATAGCTCCCCCTGCCACAAAGTTGATGTATTAACTAACTAGCTCTCTGAAACTAACTTCAAAATATTTATCTTGGTTTTACAATATAGTGAAGAGACTTATGCAAATCTTTTAAAACTATTTTTTATGATAAAGTAAATATCATGCTTACATAAGTAAGTATGCTTATGTAAGAAAACAAAATGGAAGGTACAGAAGAACGTGTAGTGGAAAGGAAATCTCCCTATCCCTCACTCTCCATTCTAATCCCCCGAACAATGGCGGTCTCTGCAGAGGATGCCTGTGCTTATGCAAGGACATGTGTTTCCTTCTAAAACATAGACACAAATACCATTGTATATGTATATACTATCCAATCATTTCTTTTTTACACTTAACACAGTTGACCCTTGAACAACATGGGTTTGAACTGCCTGTTCTATGTGTAAATTTGTATTCACTTACATGTGAATTTTTTCAATAAATATGTTAGAAAAAATTTTGGAGATTTGCAACTGTTGAAGAAACTCACAGATGACCTATATAACCTAGAAATAATAAAGAACAATTATGGAAAAGTTACATGTGTCATGAATGTATAAAATATATGTAAAGGTTAGTCTATCCTTCCTTACATAAGCATAATAAGGTGGGTGACATTTAATATAAAATTATGTTAGTTCTCACAGCTTTATAACTTTGCTTTCAAAATATCATGTTATGTACAGTATATCTCTCCCTCTCTTTAAAGGGAGAAACTGAATATCAGTCTATCATCTCAGGTAAGTGATTTTTTAAAAAAATCTAACAATGTTTCCAATACTGTGTTATGAATATAACTGTAATACCGTATGTGATAAAAATTTTATAATGGTTCATTCATTAGTATATAGGCTAGGCTACTTTGAAAAAATTCTATCAATTATTCTGTTCTGTTCTTCTGTTCTGTTCAGTCGCTCAGTCGTGTCCGACTCTTTGTGACCCCGTGGACTGTAGTCTACCAGGCTTCTCCATTCATGGGATTCTCCAGGCAAGAATACTGGAGTGGGTTACCATTTCCTTCTCCAGGGGATCTTCCCAACCCAGGGATTGAACCCGGGTCTCCCACATTGGAGGCAGACGCGTTAACCTCTGAGCCACCAGGGAAGCCCATCAATTATTCTAGGCTACTATAAAGTGGGGTTTCCCAGGTGATAAAGAATCTATCTGCCAATGCAGGAGACGTAGTTTTGATCCCTGGGTCAGGAAGATTCCCCTGGAGAAGGAAATAGCAACTGCAGTATTCTTGCCTGGGAAATTCCAGGGACAGAAGATCCTGGCAGGCTAAAGTCCTTGGGGTCACACAGAGTCAGACATGAGTGGGTGACTGAGCACCACCACAAACCTCGCTGGGTCTCAAGCCCTTGAGAGTATTATCATATGCTGACCTGGGAATCCTTGGGATGTACCCAGGATTAATTATTATAAAGGAGGGGGACTTCACTTTTCTCCATTCTGGGTGAATATTAACTGATAAAAAATTCCTGCAACAGGATCTTTGTATCTGTGACTAAGAGTCAAGTTCAAAAATTGCAAAGGCTTGTGAAAAACATTTTACTGGGACAGCTCTCACTTTCTAAATTTTAATCCTTGTTCTTTTGTTATTTACCACAAATTTGTGGGAAAAGAACAATGTTTTTGGAAGGAAAACAGGATATGGTCATTGAAAAAATAGTCTGTTTGTTTTCTCTAAAGCACAGACAGGATAAATATCCCCCCATTCTCCCCACAAGGAACAGAGACCAGAGACTCTGGCACTTGAGGGATAGGAGAGACCACAGATGTAGTGGTCCGTGTACTGATCAATCCAGAAGGTGCGAGTGTTGAGGCGTTCACAGGGCAGAGGTTCCAAACCCAGTATCTGCAGGGGCCAGCAGGTAGGGGAGAAATGATTTGCTTTCATAAACAAATCTGTTATTTGCCTTAAAATATGCAGTTATTTCTATCGCTTATACATTTTCCCACTTTTGATAGAAACTTGGGCATATTAAATATCTCACTTTTAAGAAAATTAATAATGAAGAGTGATGTTAAAGGTCCTTCGTGTCAGGGCATGGTAGGGACTGTGATAAACTCAGGTATCCAGGGCTTATCTAACATGGACAGCTGCTTCTCGGCCCCAGCCCACTGATGCCAGAGACTGCAGGCTCAGCATACATCACCAGCGTTTTCAAGAGAATCTTGGTAACCAAGGCTTTAAAGTAACATTTCCTGATCTGAAATGTCGGCAGCTAGGTCAAAAATCCTTCAGAATGCTAAGGCCAAACATTTGACCTTAGAAGGTGTAGAAAAGCCTGAGCTTATGACAAAGGCTCAGGTTAAATCCAGCGGATAAAACACAGTTCTTTTTTAAGGTCAGAGAAAAACGCTTCACTTTGCAGCTTAATAGGAATATTTCAAAATGCAGAGAAAATTTAAAAAAAAAGAGAGACCAAAATAAAATAGCAGCAAAGGCAGAAACTTTTATATAAGAGAAACTAAATCTGAGCGTGAGCCAACCCAGGCTTCTAGATATAGAATAACTGAAGGATGGTGACTGATGTGGGAAGAAGCACTGAGATCCTCAGGATTGGGCCAGCACGAATCAGAGTGCTGAGGAATGAGGCCAGGCCTGGGGCTTTGGCTTCACATACTCATAAACAGGAAGGAATTTTAATTAGAAGAGCCCTGAACTACATCTTCATAGTATGTATGGTGGTTTAGTCTATTCCATTAAGACTTCTTATATAATAAACACGTTGAATAAACCTGTGACAGTCCATCCAGATTGCTGCTTGATTCTTCTCATCTAATTCCTCCCAATGCCCCTAAAAGAACCCATTCAGCTTTGAGGTAGAAACATCCAGACTCTCGTCAATGCAAACATTCACAATATTGGAGCTCTGGTCAAGACCTCTAGGCAACCAATTGCAAACTGGATTCAGGACCACAGGTGCCCCTCTGAGTTCGGCCCCTAGCGTCAGGGGAGTCAATAGAGAAAGGAGAGAGGTGGTTTGGGGATGCTAAATTCACGACATCTGGCTCCTGGGCTCACTGCTGCTTCCAGTGAGGTCACACAAACCCCTTCTCCCCAACTTGACCTTTAAGCAGCAGCATCTTCGTGGAGTAAGTGTACTCTTATCACGGTGTCTCCATCGTGTTATGTTCTGCTGTTTTCTCTCTTACCTTGGGGCACCATCTTCCCTTTCCCCTTCTCTACTTCCTCCTCATCTACCACTTATCTGGGTGCTGGGCTCCTTGGGCCTCTCTCTTCTCACTCATTCTTCTGGGCATCACTTCTCACCATGGCTTTGCTTACACTCACACTGATGCCCCAGCTTTTATCTTCAGCTCAAACTCCAGCCAACCTGACACCTCTGCTTTGGTGTCTGAGTCCCTGTCAGCCCAGTGTGCCAAAGCAGTAGTTCCTTCCCTTCAAAACCTGCTTTTTCTCTCAGTCATGGCACCACCATCCACCCCGTTACACAAGCCTTTGATCATCACTCTCTCCTCCATCCCTCAGCTGCAGTCCATCACCACAACCTGACTATTCTATTTTTTTTAATTTATTTTTTTTATTGGAGGCTAATTATTTTACAATATTATATTGGTTGGTTTTGCCATACATTGACATGAATCCGCCCTGGGTGTACATGAGTTCCCCCTCCCGAACCCCCCTACCACCTCCCTCCTCCCTTTATCCTCCCTCTGGGTCATCCCCGCACACCAGCCCCGAGCATCCTGTAACATGCATCGACCCTGAACTGGTGATTCATTTCACATATGATAACATACATGTTTCAGTGCCATTCTCCCAAATCATCCCACCCTCACCCTCTCCCACAGAGTCCCCAAGATTGTTCTATACATCTGTGTCTATTTTGCTGTCTCGTATACAGGGTTATCATTTTCATCTTTCTAAATTCCATATATATGCGTTAGTATACTGTATTAGTGTTTTTCTTTCTGGCTTATTTCACTCTATAATAGGCTCCAGTTTCCTGACTATTCTAATAATAAAGTCTGTCTCCAAACAGTGCCTTTCTCCCTATCTCCCCTGCCTCTTCTCTGGTCCAAGCTCTCAGGCTCCTTACCAGGCTCCTCTAGTCATGTTGCCTCCTCTGAGCCATTCTGTGTCTTGCCACCATAGTGAGCTTTAAAACACCCAGATGGTGGGATTTCTGGTGGTTCAGTGGTAAAGAATCTGCCTGTCAATGCAGGAGACATGGGTTCAAACCCTGATCTGGGAAGATCCCATGTACCACAGAGCAACTAAGTTCGTGCACCACAATTATTGAGCCTGTGCCCTAGAGCCTGGGAACAGCAACTGCTGACATCCATGCACCCTAAAGCTCTTGTTTTGCAACAAGAGAAGCCACTGCAATGAGAAGCCTGCACACAGCAACTGGAGAGTAGCCCCCGCTCAATGCAGCTAGAGAAAAGCCCACATAGCAACAAAGACTCAAATGGTATCCATGTCACCTCTTGTTAAAATTCCTTCCAGTAGCTTCTCATTGCATTTAGGGTGAAGTGTAAATTTCTTAGCATGCCCTGCAATGCCCCGGGGAACCTGCCTTCTGCCTGTCTCTCTGGTATCGGTTCCATGTGTTTGACATTCAGACCACACTGTCTTACAGTTCCTTAGGTGTCATAAGTTCCCTCCTAGCTCAAAGCCAATCCTCTGCCAGGAAAGCCACCATCCCTCTACCACCACCACCCCTGCCCTTGGTCTGGTCAGACCTTTCTCACCCTCCGGGACTCCATTTCAGAGTCATTTCCTAAGAACAGTTTCCTAAGGCAGCCTAGATTCTTATACATGGAGGGCTCTGTGGCACTTCTCTGCTTAATGCTTGAGTCCTTTATCCCCTTGGCCACTGTTTCCCTAGTGCCTTGAACAGTGCCTGAGGCTGAGCAGACACTCTGGAGACCTTTGTTGAATAAATGAACACAGCCTGGACAGGAGCTGTCTCCCAGATATCTGCTGCTCTAGCTTGTTTTCAGGTAAACCCAGAATCCTGGCAACCTACAGAGAGTTAATAATTTATTTAAAAATATTTACAAAAAATATTTACAATTTAAGGTTTGTGAGCCCTAATTGGGATTTAGTTTTAGTGATTGACTTCTCTAAATGAACAATTTTCTGAAAATAGGTGGAGAAATAAGTTATTGGCTATTTACAACTATGTACTTGAGAAACCTATATGCAGGTCAGGAAGCAACAGTTAGAACTGGACATGGAACAACAGACTGGTTCCAAATAGGAAAAGGAGTACGTCAAGGTTGTATATTGTCACCCTGCTTATTTAACTTATATGCAGAGTACATCATGAGGAATGCTGGGCTGGAAGAAGCACGAGGTGGAATCAAGATTGCCGGGAGAAATATCAATAACCTCAGATATGCAGATGACACCACCCTTATGGCAGAAAGTGAAGAGGAACTCAAAAGCCTCTTGATGAAAGTGAAAGAGGAGAGTGAAAAGGTTGGCTTGAAGCTCAACATTCAGAAAACAAAGATCATGGCATCTGGTCCCATCACTTCATGGGAAATAGATGGAAAAACAGTGGAAACAGTTTCAGACTTTATTTTTTTGGTCTCCAAAATCACTGCAGATGCTGATTGCAGCCATGAAATTAAAAGACGCTTACTCCTTGGAAGGAAAGTTATGACCAACCTGCTGCTGCTGCTGCTAAGTCACTTCAGTTGTGTCCGACTCTGTGTGACTCCATAGACAGAAGCCCACCAGGCTCTCCCATCCCTGGGATTCTCCAGGCAAGAACACTGGAGTGGGTTGCCATTTCCTTCTCCAATGTGTGAAAGTGAAAAGTGAAGTCACTCAGTCGTGTCCGACCCTTAGTGACCCCACGGACTGCAGCCTACCAGGCTCCTCCATCCATGGGATTTTCTAGGTAAAAGTACTGTAGTGGCTTGCCATGACCAACCTAGATAACATATTAAAAAGCAGAGACATTACTTTGCCAACAAAGGTCCGTCTAGTCAAGGCTATGGTTTTTCCCGTGGTCATGTATGGATGTGAGAGTTGGACTGTGAAGAAAGTTGATCGCCGAAGAATTGATGCTTTTGAACTGTGGTGTTGGAGAAGACTCTTGAGAGTCCCTTGGACTGCAAGGAGGTCCAACCAGTCCATTCTAAAGGAGATCAATCCTGGGTGTTCATTGGAAGGACTGATGCTAAAGCTGAAACTCCAATACTTTGGCCACCTCATGCGACGAGTTGACTCCCTGGAAAAGAGTCTGATGCTAGGAGGGATTAGGGGTGGGAGGAGAAGGGGACGACAGAGAATGAGATGGCTGGATGGCATCACCGACTCGATGGACATGAGTTTGAGTGAACTCTGGGAGTTGGTGATGGACAGGGAGGCCTGGCGTGCTGTGATTCATGGGGTTGCAGAGAGTCGGACACGACTGAGCGACTGAACTGAACTGAACTGAACTGAACGGAGGAGCCTGGTAGGCTGCAGTCCATGGGATCGCTAGGAGTCGGACACGACTGAGCGACTTCACTTTCACTTTCATGCATTGGAGAAGGAAATGGCAACCCACTCCAGTGTTCTTGCCTGGAGAATCCCAGGGACAGGGGAACCTGGTGGGCTGCTGTCTATGGGGTCGCACAGTCGGACACGACTCAAGTGACTTAGCAGCAGCAGCAGCAAAGGTTATCTTACGGCAGAAAATAGGAGAGATCAGTGGTTTAAATATCATGTGACGCTTTCCTTTGTTGCTGGAGGCATTGTAAGCCCTCTTGGGAAGTAATTACCAATCTACGTCACAAACCTTAAATATCTATTAATGCCTCAATGGTATGGTAAAATGTACTCTCACACTCCTGGCAGAGGTGTAAGTATGTTTGATCCTTTCGGAAAGCAATGTGGCCATGTCTATTTCGAGACTTATGTCGTATTCCTGGGGCTCTAAATGGTGTCCAACTAACTTCTTAAATGGCCACCTTCCTCAGGAACCACTCAACACCCTCAAGCCGGGTACCCTTTCCCTGGCTTTTTGTGACACCATGTCTGTAATTACTTGTTCAACATCTGTCTCCCCTTCTAGTTTCTAAGCTTCATGAGAATAGGTTTGGTACTTGCTTTATTATCTCTGTATCATTAGGACTATCAGAGTGCCTTATGCACATTAAGATAGATAAATACTTGTTGAATAAAATGAATTGAGAAAGTCAGCCTAGATAGATTGAACTCCCAATAACAATATTAACAGGCCTTCCTTGGTGGCACATTGGATAAGAAGCCACCTGCTAATGCAGGGGACACAGTTTTGATCCCTGGTCCGGGAGAATCCCATATCCCCGTGGAGCAGCTAAGCCCATGTGTCACAACTGAGCCTGTGTGTGCGGCCTCTGCTGAAGCCCTTGAGTCTAGAGCCTGTGCTGCCCAACGAGAGAAGCCACGGCTGTGAGAGGCTGAGCACTCCAGTGAAGAGCAGCCCCCCTCTCCGCAACTAGAGAAAGCCTGTGGGCAACAACGAAGATCCAGCACAACCAAAAATAAAATTAAAAAATAATAAAAAATTATTAAAAAATATTAACAGTTAAACTTTCTGGAGAGGAGGACGTGGCCTGACACTGCTGCATATGCTTTGTTACAGCAGCCCTTGAGCTTCCTCCTCTCACAAATGGTAAACCTAAAGACGTTAACTAAACATGTCCAAGCAAAAGTCACCCAGTCCTGTCTGACTCTTTGCGACCCCATGGACTAAATAATCCATGAAATTCTCTAGACTGGAATACCGGAGTGGATTGCCATTCCCTTCTGCGGGGGATCTTCCCAACCCAGGGATCAGACCCATGTCTCCCGCACTGCAGGTGGATTCTTTACCAGCTGAGCCATCAGGGAAGCCCAAGTTAACGTCAATCAGCTAGTAGGTTGTTTATCAAACGTTGTTTATAATGCTCAAAAATTGGAGAATCTATATGTTATTAGAATAGCTTACAGTGTAGTTATTAGAATCTTAACTTTTCAAAAGTTGTGCAGTAACAGAAGGATGGGTGTAATGTAGTATTTAGTCCATGCAGTTCAGTGGGTCCTGCTGTGACAATGCTTTCTACCTGCTGCATGGCACCCATGGTTCCAGGGTTATACCCTTTTAGCTCATACAGGTGTGTTGAGCAGGGCTGAGGTGGCCGGAGAGAAAAAAAATTCATCTGGAAGATGGGAAACAACTGGGTGAGCAGGTCCGGAAGCGAGAGTGAGGAAGTGAGAGAAGTTCAGTGAGTCTGGGGGAAGTTATAAGAGATGAGGCTGCAGCTGTAAGCAAAGGTCAAGTGGAGAGGATCTTTGGGTTTTATCCTGAGGCAACAGTGCCCCTGGCAATTTCTGCACATATGAATGGGACAAGTTGGAGGTGTCAATCTTGGCATCTGAGAAGCTCCAGGTATTTGTTTCAGTAGAATTGAGAACTATATATGGAACATGGAAAATTAAAAGAATCTGAGGTCTGGGCCTACAGACAATTATTTTTCAGAGCTTATAAGAAAATTTCTGCTTTCCCCTAATTGCCTGCTATCTAAACTGCCTCCCCCCCCCAACTTTAAAGTTGGTTGATTGCTTTCTGTTTGAGACATTTGAGCCAATGCACTTCTTTGGCTGAAACAGTAGTCAGTTCTGTCCTCTTAGTGCAGAACTAACTGTTCTGTTAGTTCAGGCTAAATGTTTCCAGATGTGTGTGTGTTAGTCACTCAGTCATGTCCAACTCTTTGCAAACCCATGGACTGTAGCCTACCAGGCTCTTCTGTCCGTGGAATTCTCCAGGCAAGATTACTTGAGTGAGTAGCCATTCCCTTCTCCAGGGGATCTTCCTGACCCAGGGATCAAACCCAGGTCTCCCACATTGCAGGCAGATTCTTTACCATCTGAGCGACCAGGGAGGTCCCTAATTTTCCAGATACGGGAATATAAGTGTGGGGCTTTATAGCTTGGAATGCCTTCTGTTCTAAGGCCCAGATGTGACTAATGGGCTCTAAGAGTGTCTTGGCTGTTTTATTTTACTTCACAAGTGTAATGTCTGGAGCAGGAAGTTCACATCATGAAGACAAAGGTGTTAGACAAAATGAGAAGATAATTGTCTTTTTTGGTATTTTCCTTGCTGGGTTCTTCTTTTCTCATTGTCCATACAAATATACAATAGTGTGCAGTTCAAGTTCAGTTTTTCTCCTGCCTTTTATCGTGTCTGAAATATCTGTTTGCCTATGATTAATACTTCTATCTATGTATTAAATCACCTGGACAGTTTTGGGGATAAAATAGATGGCTGGCCCTTGCCTAAGACCAATTCAGGATCTCTGGGAGTGGGTGAAATATCTGTTTGCCTATGATTAATACTTCTATCTATGTATTAAATCACCTGGACAGTTTTGGGGATAAAATAGATGGCTGGCCCTTGCCTAAGACCAATTCAGGATCTCTGGGAGTGGGGCTCGGGCATCCCTGGTTTTCAAAAGTTCCCCTGGTAGTTCTACTACTGAGTTATCTAGTGCTGTATTAACAGAGCTCCCCCAAACTCAGTAGCTTAAAGAAGAATGATTTCTTATTTCTCACAACTGTGGCTTGGCTGACTGCTCCTTCGGCTGGTCTTGCCTGAGCTTGCTCATGTGGCTGAATTAAGTGGGGGTGGTCAGCAGGAGCTGAGCTTGGCTGGGACACCTGGGCCCTGCTCTCCTCGTAGTACTGGGTTGGCCAAAAAGATCATTCAGGTTTTTATAATGTCTTGTGGGAAATCTGAACAAACTTTTTGCCAGTTCTATATTTTATTGTGGGCTGAATCTGGATGGGTCTCATGATTTGCTGTGACCAGTAGAATGAGGCTGAAGTTATATTACCTGATTTCTGAGACTGGAGCCTTAAGAAGCTTTTCAGCCTCCTCTTTTGTTCTCTTAGATCACTGCCTGGAGGCCTTCAAGCCCTGAAGAATGTTAACCATTTTTGCTCTCTTCACAGTAGTTAGTTTGCTTAGTTGTGGGTATTTCCAGTCAGATTATAGACAGAAGGGGCCAGAAAGCTAAGTACAAGATTTATCTCTGCCAACACCAAGATTCATTCCTGCCTGTTCTTTCTAGATGCAGCCCTCCAGGCATGTCAGATTGAAGAGTCTTCTGCTTTTTCTGTTTTAAAATGTTTCATCAGCCTAGGAATCCTGATTTACTCATTCATTCCCAAATAATGATCAGATGCCTATTATGTGCAAGGCTCTGTGCTGGGTGTACGACATCATTTTGAGGAAACGAGAACACAGACCCTGATCTGTCATGAATCTTACATTCTGTGTATCTATTATATCTATCAACAACAGAGGACATTAAAAAAATCAATTGAACAATTAGTAATTTTGAAGGATTCCAAAGGATTCATACTTCAGGGAGCTACAGGAGACACGGAACCAGTCTGGGGAGATTAGGGAGACACCTTTAGGAAAGGACACTTGATCTGAGCCTTAAGGATGAGTTCATGTTAACTAACCACTGCCCCCCTCTTTTTCATTCTCCTTTCCCAGCCTTCTCATATTTGCCTTCACCAGCCACCAGGGTTATGATCATTTTTTACATGTGTGTGTGCTCAGTTGCTCTGTCTTGTCCAGCTTTTTGCTACCCCATGGACTATATAACCCACCAGGCTCCATTGTCCATGGGACTTCCCAGGCAAGAATGCTGGAGTGGGTTGCCATTTCCTTCTCCAGGGGATCTTCCCGACCCAGGGATCAAACCTGCATCTTTTGCATCTCCTACAATGGCAGGTGGATTCTTTACCACTGTGCCACCTGGGAAGCCCAAATAGCTCATCAAGAGAAGTTAAGATTGTACTATCTACAGCCTTCTTCAATCCAAGACAAGAATTTTTCTAAAGGACAAACATCTTTCTTCTCTTGGACCAACATTAAAGAAAACTGTCTTTCACAGCTCCAGTTTAGCACCTCGCTTTTTGTGTTTTCAGCAACTCAAGCATCCCAACCTCGTCAACCTCATCGAAGTCTTCAGGAGGAAGCGGAGGCTTCACCTGGTGTTTGAGTACTGTGACCACACGGTGCTCCATGAGCTGGACAGACACCAAAGAGGGTGAGTGACCTGTCCTTTATAAACAAAACCCAACAAAACACACGAGGGTTTGTGAGGGAAGATGAGCTATGACCTTTTTTCATGGTAGGCAGGGACAGCCAGTGTTTGGTCAGCATACTCTGCTGCTGAGGGGTTGTCAGAAATGTTAGGAAAGAGATCATAACTAGTCATTTTCGTGAAGAAAGCACCAACTATGTTATTAGGTTGAACTTGATTTCTTTGGTATATTATCTCTACACAGATGCTATATCAGTCTCTAGGAAAGAAAAGGAAGTTTATCAATTATTCCACACCAGCCTAGGGAAGCATAAGGACTTGGAGGTTGAAAAGAAGACTTCAAAGACAATGGCACATAGGAAATTTAAGGCTAAAACAAACATGGTGTTTTTATAAATATTTTTAAAAACTTATTTATTCTTAATTGGAGGATAATTGCTTGACAACATTGTGTTAGTTTCTGCCATACATCAGTGTGAATCAACCACAAGTGTGTACATAGTGAAGGACAGGGAAGCCTGGCAAGCTGCAGTCCATGGGGTCACAAAGAGTCAGACAGGACTGAGTGACTGAACAACAACGGTATATGTGTTCTCTCCCTCTTGAAGCTCCCTCCTGCTTCCTACTGCATCCCACACTTCTCAGTTTTCAGAGCCAGGTTGAGCTCCCAACGTTAACTTCCACCTAGCTAGCTATTTTACATATGGTAATGTTTATGTTTCAGGGCTACTCTCTTAAATCGTCCCACTCTCTCCTTCCCCCACTGTATCCACAAGTCTGTTCTCTATCTCTGCGTCAAAATGGTACTGATGAACCTATTTGCAGGGCAGCAGTAGGAGAAGGCAATGGCAAGCCACTCCAGTACTCTTGCCTAGAAAATCCCATGGATGGAGGAGCCTGGTAAGCTGCAGTCCGTGGGGTCGCTAAGGGTCGGACACAACTGAGCAACTTCACTTTCACTTTTCACCTTCACACATTGGAGAAGGAAATGGCAGCCCGCTCCGGTGTTCTTGCCTGGAGAATCCCAGGGACGGGGGAGCCTGGTGGACTTCCGTCTATGGGGTCACACAGAGTCGCACACGACTGAAGTGACTTAGCAGCAGCAGCAGCAGCAGTGTTTTATTTGAAGCAGTCCGGGTATCCAGTCTACAGTATTGGTCAGACTTTTTTTGGTTACAAATGACAAAAACCTAACTGACGCTGATGTAGGTGAAAAAGGAAGTGGTGGTGGCTGTAATTGGGAAGGTGACTCTGGAGGCTCCGCTGATCTTAACACGTTTCTAGCACAGGCAGCACCTTTGTGTGCAGCAGCAGAAAGGCCTGGTGAGCAGACAGAGCCTTTGTTTGAAAACACAGCATGGTGTGGGGGAATCCGTTCCTCTGAAGGTAGCTCCTTGTGAGGGTGAGCAGAATGCAAGCTGGATTTTGGCTCCCCTCAGTTGGGTGTCTTTAAGGCAGGGCACTTTAGGTGGGGTTTTCTCTTTCCTTTTCTCTCCCCCTCCCTTCCAACTCTTCCTTTCCGTATTGGCTTCATTCTGCCTTTCAGGTGAGTCTCCCCTACAGGGTTGATTTTGGAGGGCATATGTGTGCTGTGAGATGGAAGGCGTTAGGAAAGGAAAAGTGTGTAGTGGAAAGCATTGCTGTAGGCTTTTATCAACCTGTGTAGCCATTCTAGAAGAAAGGAAATTCTAGAAGAAAGTAGCGTCTGCACAGAAGGTCCAGTGGAAGACTGATTGGCTCAGCTTCAGTGATGCAGTTATCCCTGGAAGCAATCACTGTGCTGGAGGAAGAAGGTAGAATGATTGGCAGGCCCAGGGAGATAGGATTCAAAGTGGGTGAATTAAAGAATACTTCACAGAGGAGGTGGTCTCTGGCTTGAAAGGAAAGGAGACTCCGAAGAAGTCGAACAGAAAAGGATATCCCATCTTCTCCTTCTCCTTTTGCTCTATTCCTGGAAGCTCAGCTTTGGCTGGGGATAATCTGCAGGGTGCACCAGAGATCAGAGATGGAAGGGCGCTGCATCCTGACTAACGTTCGCACTCCAGTGGCTGGAGGTTGAGGCTCTTTCAACAAGGCTTTCAAGCCTTGGCCAAGAGCTTGCTCTGCCATGTGGTGGTGGTTATACATGATCTAGCGTGACCTCTGGGCAGATGGGATTAAAGTGGCTCATGATTTGTTAGTGACCATGGCACAGGCGGCTTTTCTTGTTAGTTTACACTCAGAGAGCCAAGAGGACAGACTTCCCGCCTTCAGAAAGTCATTGATACAGAGAAATTATGTGTTCAAGGAAGAAAACATTTAGCATGCTGGTATTTGCTCTTTTGACAGCTTGCGAGTAACACTTTGATTAAGCCTACTAGTGTAAGTTACTTATGTCATGGGTAACTAGGGAGTTGTTGCGGGGAATTTGATTAATCATGTTCGATTGAGTCAGTTGCCAACTCTGATTAGTGGGAGGTTGAAAGCAATTGGGAGTCAGTTCTTTTTGTTAGCATGTAGTTTAAGCAGAAGAATAAAAAGACAGGACAAGGAGGGATGAGAGTCCTGGAAGCAGATTTTTTTTCTTTTTAACTCTGCTGGATGTGTTCCAGAAAATGCTTTAATATAGAGGTGGGTTAGAGAAGGGAATGTCTGGTAGTCAGGTGTGTGATTAAGTATAAGCAACTTCATTTCTAAATGGCACTGTGCCATGGTTTGTCAAATGTAAGACTGACTTAAGGAGCACCAATCAGTGAGCAAGTTTGAAAACTAAGATTTATTCTAAATCAGATCATTATCTATTTACTTTGAAGTTTAAGGATTTTTGTTTGTGTGTGTTTTAAAAATAAAAGTAACTTTCCATTATACTAGGAGTGGTGTCTGGGTGGCTTAGTCAGTAAAGATTCTGCCTGCAATCTGGGAGACCTGGGTTCGATCCCTGGGTTGGGAAGATCCCCTGTAGAAGGAAACGGCAACCCACTCCAGTGTACTTGCCTTGAGAATTCCAAGGACAGAGGAGCCTGGTGGTCTACAGTCCGTGGGGTCACAAAGAATCGGACTCAATTGAGTGACTAACTTTCATACTATTTAGGGAAGTGGCATGGTCCACTTTATATTTTAGAAATTTGTACCTGGGAATATAGTGATCACAGGGCATTCTACGCATAAAGAGGCAAACCCAGGGAGGACCAGCCTGCCAGATTTCTAAAATAAAAAGTGGACCATGCCACTTCCCTGCATGAGTCATTTGATAGCTCCTCAGTGCTTACTGGTATGGTGAAAACCCCTAGCATGGGATACAAGGTCTCACTCTGTAAGTCCATCCCACTTCCCACCAGTTTTCAACCCCATGAAATTATTTGCATTCTAGACTTTAGGATACCTGGTTTGCCTTACCGTCTCTACTCTGCCTGGCAAACTCCTGCTTGCCCTTGGATACAGCCCAAATATGACCTCCTAATGATATCCCCTTTAGGAGAGGTGAGAGTTCCTTCCTCTGGTATTCATTGTATCTTCCAAGGTTATTTATATTTGCCCAGTTAACTATAAAATCTTCAAGGGCAAGAGTTGTTTCTTCCTCACCTGTGTATCCTCAGTAATTTCTAGGTTAATTTTTGGTACTTGGCACATTCCCAGTACTGTTGTGTAGTGATTGAGTCAGCAAATCAATAAATCGATCCTTACAAGATTATTTTAAAGAGTAATCAAAACAATGTTTTTTTTTTCATTTAAAAATAATTACTTTGATTAAAATTTTCTAAACCTAATACTGTCAAAGGAAATGATCAGTACACTGTTGGACAGAGGGCAATTTGGCAATCAATGGGTCTGCTTCTGATAGGGCTTCCCAGGTATCTCAGTGGTTAAGAATCCACCTGCCAATGCAGGAGACTCGAGTACGATTCTTGGTTGGGAAGATCTCCTGGAGGAGGGGATGGCAACCCACTCTAGTGTTCTCGCCTGGAAAATCCCATGGACAGAGGAACCTGGTGGGCTCCATATAGGCCATGGGTTTGCAAAGAAATGGATGTGACTGAGCAACTGGGCATGCATGCTGCTTCTGATAACTTACCACAGAAAATAAATATATGTATAAAAGTTTTAGTTATAAAAGTGTCTGTTTTTAAGTATTGTTTCTAATGAAAAAAATTGGAAACAACTGAAATGTTCAGTGATAAAGGATTGGTGAAGTATGGTATGTCTGTACAGTGGAATACAGTGGAGCTGCTAAGAAACATGCTTATAAGATAAAACAAACATTTACATAATAAAAATGTTCATGAGTGGTTGCAAGATAAAAATGTGCTATAATAAAAGTATATATTTCCTTTTTATACAATTTATATGTAGGTAGAAAATTTTAAAAAGTAATATATACATTTTAATAGAGATTATCTGAGTGATGTTTGTATAGATATTTTTCTTTTTTTATATATTTTCTCCATGTTCCATTTATTACTCTGGCAATGTTTTAATTATTAAAAATAATTCTTGCTAAATCAGAACCAAAGAACTTCTCTCTACTCTGAATCTGAAGTGGATACTAACTCATCTTCTTGTAACATGTTGGTAACTTTGAACTCATTTGGAAAGCTTTTGGAGAAGATTCACATTCATGCTATACTGAATATAATATATATAAAGAATATAACTTCAATGTTATAACTTGCTGTAACGGTCAAGTTTATGCCAGAATATATCCTGTATACATATATAAATATATAAATCTTTATCCATTATTATTCCCTGTGTTGTGTTCATATTGCTTAGATTTGCTCTCAAACAAGCATATTTCTTATCTTCCATAGGACTTAATATGCTTTTTACTGATTCTGTAAACCGTTGGTCTGTCCTCTGTCAAAGTTTTGTAAACAATTGGTTTATGTGTTCTCTCTGCATTTTTCTGCCCCTGTTTAAGTGCAGCCAGATACAGTACTTCACCCATTTCTTTCCTGTGCAGATTCCATTTCAACCAGATCCTCTTCTGGCTCTCATATAGTTTATTCAAAGAACATCTGGTGAGTAAGGGGCATCACTACAAGTTTTTGGTTTCTGACAATGAAATTCCACAGCTAACCCTAAAAAGTCTCTTTTTTTTAAAGTGATATATTGTTTGTTGTGAAAATGTTTCAAGCAACACAGAAACATGTAGAAATAAAGTTTGAGAAATAGTTTTCTAATTATTTTTATGCATTTCTATATAAGTGCTTAAAGAGATTGTGCTCTATATACTATTCTTCATTTTTTAAGTGTATTTGGGAGCTGTCTCCCTATTCTTAGATATCTGCTTTTATATTTTTTAAATGGTATAAAATTCCATTGTGCAGACATACCATGGTTTCTTTATTCAACCCCCACTGATAAATATTTAGATTGTTTCTAGTTTTTCCCTAGTAATAAGGTTACAGTAAATAATCACTTGCAAAAATATTTCTATAGAATAAATTTCAAAGAACATATTATTTCTATAGGAGCTTGGCCAGCCCTTTCATGCTTGTCTTTGTTGTAGCCTTGTGTAGAAATGAACCTTGAATGCACGTTGATGGTTTGACTTCTTATTATGTGGCAAATATTAAAGAAGCAGTGGTGGAAAGGACAGTTACTGTACTGGGAACTGGCAACAGATCCATATTCTTTCTTTGTCATCTCTCTTGTCTCTCTTAGTTCTGAAGAAATATTTTAAATGCACTTTGACCTTTTCACTTTCCACAGCAATTGTTTAGGTTTCTCTCTGTTCAATTTTATTGTCAGAACATTAGGGTCATAGGCCTTCTTTCCCAAAACTTGGAAGGAGAGGCCGACACTTGCTTTCTGGGAGTTATTTTGTGAAACCAACACATAATGCACCAGGGCAGAGATATGCAAATCATCCTTAAAGGTGTAGGATGGATGCTGGGCTGAGCACATACGTTTTATCCACGGACAAGACCCTTCTAATTTGGAGATGGGCACAATTAAACCATCTCAGCCCAAAGGCAATAACCAAACTGTGTACTTTCTTTCATTCCAACTCTTTCCTCACCAAACACCATTCTGATTAGAACTTGAGTGTCTCTATGGAATTGCCTACAAAGAGAACATAAACTGGCACTCAGAATTTGAAGATGGATGAATAAATTTGCTTTATATATCAGGCTAGTAGATTTGTTTAATGTTCACCTGCCCCTTTGTAATGGATACTGTCTTAGTACACTGACAAAATTTAGTGTCCATATCTGAAAGCCTGGAGACCATTGTAAAAAGGAGCCAGGCTACTGGCTGCCTTCCCAAACTAAGTGCTACATTCTCCATGTTGCTATGATGAAATGACTGTTTTCCTCCCCCAACCCCAATCTGTTCTTCACTTAATATTCTCTCCAATACATTTCTATATATGTTGCAGTATAATTTTTAGATCTATTACTAACTGTAAGATATTACATCTTGTATTACCATCTAACCATTCCTCCATTGTTGAATAGAGGCCATTTTCAGTGTTTTGTCTGCTTAATGATTCTGCTATCAAAATCTTCCTACAAATAGATTTTTCTTCTTTTCTATTTTTCTTTAGAAGTTCTCAAAATTATATTATTGGCTCATTGAGTTTGTCAGACTGAACCAGTTCGTCTAATCTCCAATGATGTGTATTTGTTTTTTTTTCTTATAGTCATACTCCTTTGGTTTCTATTATTATAATATTTGAATGATTTCCTTCAAACATATAGGGAAGAAATATTAGCAATCCTACACAAACTCTGTCATAAAATATAGAAGGAAGAAACAATTTCCAAATCATATTATGAGGCCACTATAGCCTGATACCAGAAATAGACAAGGGCATTTCAAGGAAATAAAATGACAGATGGACATCCTTCATAAACTAGATGCAAAAATCCCTAGTGAATTAAATCTAGCAATATAATGTCATAAAAAGAGTGATATACAGTTATTGATATATTACTTTCTAGACATTATCTACAGACTATTCTGATAGACGAGGATTTAGTTTTCCTATACCATTATTTCCTGTCCTTCCCCTTTCTTCTTCCCCCAAATAGTTACATTAAAATTTCATTAATTCAGAATTCACTGTTCCTATTATTATGCCTATGGAAATATTACTTATTGTTGAGCATTTTACCATACTGGAGTTTCTTTTTATACTTTTTTCTGCAAATTAATATTTGCCTTATTTTTTAAATTTGCTTAGTAGTCTTTAACTCTATTGCTAACTTTCCCCACTTTTTTTTAATAGTCTCTTAGTATACTTTTCCACAGGATAATCATATCAGGCAATCTATTCCTTTTCTCCTTCCTGATAATGTCCTGCCTTTAGATCCCCATTCTCCACCTGTGTGGCTTGTTCTCCAAGCCTGCTGACCAGCTGTCCTCCTGGGACTTCTCTTTGCTGTCATCCTTGGAATCCCCTCTTGGAATTTCTCTAGGGCTGGATTCACTGCTTCCTGGATGTCTTGTCTTCCTTAATCTGGCTTTGCTTGCTTATTGTGACCAAGCATCTCTATCTTCAGTTGGTTAAAAATGGTACAGTCACACAGAAATCTAGACCACAGACATTTCTAATGACACCCCTTCACTCCTCCTTGGAGCCAAACTCTTGGGAAGCTTTTATGTTCCTGGGGGTGAAACAGAGTCCCCAAAGCAGGCAGGAGGAAAGCCGTGTGGAAGACCCACGGGTGCACTTCTCCTTCTCCTATTCCCACTAGTGAAAGATGGATTCAGTCCACCTTCTCTGGAGGGAGTGCCTCTGCTGAGCTGGACTGCAGCCCAGTGGGCTCCAGAGGAACAGATGTCGCTCTCATCTGCTGTCAACAGGTCTTGTCTTGTACTTTTATCTTCCCAAAGATACTGTAAGCTGCCTGAGGGTGAGAGGATGGCTTATATTTCGATTGATCTTCAGTGTAGTTCTAGTTAGATTTTAAAGGAGAGTGAAAATAGATGGGTGTGTTCTATCCACCATCTTAACCCAGAAGTCCTTTGAAACACTTTTTTCAGTTGGCTTCAGGGACACTTCTCCTGAGTGTCATCTTACTTTACCTGAGGACCACCCCCAGTCTTGCTGGGTCCCCCTCCTTTTTCTGATCTCTGCATGTTGAGGGCCTCCAGTCTTGACCTCTTCTTTTTTCTGGATTCACTCCTTAAGTGGCTTCGTCTAGTCCTAGAGCTCTAAATTCCATCACTAGGCTTATACTTCCCAAATTTACATCTCCCTTCTGAATTCAGAACTCCCTTCCCAGAGTCTTCCCATGTATGGCTAAGAAGCTTCTCACCCAACTACTCTTTGATCCCTGAAACCAGCTCTTACCCTAGCGTTCTCCACAGTAAGTGTGTTAGTTCCTCAGTTGTGTCTGACTCTTTGCAACCCCGTGGACTGTAGCTCGCCAGGCTCCTCGGTCCATGGGATTTCCCAGGCAAGAATACTGGAGTAGGTTGCCCTTCCCTTCTCCAGATCTTCCTGAACCAGGGATTGAACCCTGGTCTACTGCATTGCAGGCAGATTCTTTATCATCTGAGCTACCAGGGAAGGGCCCCACTATAAGCCAGCGACTCAAGCTGACACCTTGGTGTCATTCCTTGATTCCTCAGAGAATCCTGAAGACTTTATTTTTAAAATATGGATTTTTTTTTCTATAAAAATCTGGCCACTTATCATCACCTTCACCACTACTTCGGATATTGTCCTATGTCAAGAAGCTTTCCAGAGCACCTGTGCCAGATATCAGCACCCTTTCCAGGGCGGCACTCTCTACATGCTTGTGTATCCAATCCCAGTCCAACGCCACAGAAGAGGTTCTATTCTTCTTTCTTTCCGTATCTGTCACTCCCTATTCCGAAAGTGAAAAACTTGACTCCTATCATCGTCATATAAAAAGGGTCTTAGAGATCAGATAAAACGCATGGAAAAATCAGGAAGTGAAGTGAGTAGCTGCTGACCCACAATGATACTAGGTAGCTTGCACAGAGTTTTTACGTTTGAAAATTGTGTAATAGGGTGCTTAGTGTTAGAGGAGCACTAAAGATACACTGTTATAATTTACTTTTACATGCTCTTTTTTGCCTAATTTCTTTTGGGAAATGTTCTTAGAGATTAGATGCCTGGTTCTGAACAACCGTATATGAATACTTTATTACATAATCAAAATATATTCTGTTTTTTTTTTTCTGGACAAACAGTGGAGGCTTGGCGAAAGCATGTTACCTGAAATGTCCTCGTCTTAGTTGTGTTTTTCTAGGCCTAGACAGGTGAGATTTTTCTGGCATCTCTACCTTTGCGTCATTAGAATAAGGAAGAGAAATTGGAGAAAAGCTACTTCAGCCCAGGAATGTCCCAGATCTTCTTCCTGGAAGTGGCCTCTTTGTTTCCTCCACATTGTCCCACTGTTACAGCATCCTCTTATCTGCCTGAAAGGATTTCCTGAACATCTGGCCTGTGACAACAGTGGCCTCATACCCCGTCCCAGAGGCTGGAAGTGACTTTTTTGGGTCACCTTGACACAAGTACTCAAGAGTTTCCTCCCTAGTATACATATTAGTTCTGGCTGAGAATCACAACAACATTGTTTAATGTTTGATTTGTAAAAACAGTAAGTCTAACTGGTAGGCCAGAGTCTCTGAAAAATAAATGTACTCTCTCTGTGGTTCATTTTGCATGCATGCTAAGTCGCTTCAGTCATGTTGGACTCTGTGATCCTGTGGACTGTAGCCCGCTAGGTTCCTCTATCTGTGGGATTCTCCAGGCAGGAATACTGGAGTGGGTTGCTATGCTCTCCTCCAGGGGATCTTCCCCACCCAGGGATCGAACTCATGTCTCTTATGTCTTTTGCATTGGCAGGCAAGTTCTTTACCACTAGCATTCATTTTATTCATTGCCTAATATTTTTTAAAAAATACTCTCAGGGGATTTCCCTAGCAGTCCAGTGGCTAAGACTCCATGCTTCCAGTGCATGGGGTCCAGGTTTGATCCCTGGTCAGGGACATGATCCCACATGCTACAGCTAAAGATCCTGTATGCTGCAACTAGTACCCAGGGATAAAATAAAATAAATAAATATTTTTAAGAAGTGCACTCAAAGGAGGTGCTGTTTGCTGATTTGCACAAAGGACCTGGTGGGCTACTGGTTGCCCTGGTTACGTAAACCTAGAGTCAGGGAGGAAGTGCTCGGGACAGTGGAATAAAGGTTAGACTCTGTGATAGAGGACAGGGTGGGAAAATGTAAGCAGGATGCCTCTGGCCACCAGAGAGGAGCCGTGTGGGGAAAGGACCGAGCTGCCTGTGCACGCAAACGCACGTAGGCCGGCTGTGCTGACCTTCTGCTGCGTGGTGTGCAATGCAAACCTCTTCTTTACCTTCTATAAAACCTTCATTCAGTTCAGTTCAGTTCAGTTCAGTCACTCAGTCGTGTCCGACTCTTTGCGACCCCATGAATCACAGCATGCCAGGCCTCCCTGTCCATCACCAAACAAAAAGTGCTTCCTCAAGAATCTGAAAAAACCCCAGGCCCACCAGTGGAAGATGAGTTCTACTTCAAGGCCATCAGCTGGGGCAACTTGAAAAAATAGGCAGCATCTTTTATGCTTGATATTCACTAACTTGCCATCAACAAAAATCTCATTATAGCAATGGAACTTCAGTTACCAGGCAGGTTCCCCAGTCACAGATGTTCGAGGTAGGTGGTCTTCAGTACTTGTTCAAATCCCGCTGGGTCTTCATGGTCCTTTCCTGGAGGCGTATATGCTGTGTTGTTGCACCTTGCCATCCTTGGAATTCAGCAGCGTTCTCATCACAAGTTTTCTACACTCTGGACCCTCCCTATGAGTTAGATGACTGTATGTGTCACCTAGGATCTTCCACTAAAGTGTGTCTTGGTTTACTTTCTTCTTTTTTGAGCTGAATTCCATTGAAACACTAAAGAATGTGTCTGTGTTACTTTTTTTTTTTTTTTTTAGGGTACCAGAACATCTCGTGAAGAGCATAACTTGGCAGACACTGCAAGCTGTAAATTTTTGCCATAAACACAGTGTAAGTCTCACGATACCCCTTTAAAAATAAGAAGGCTGCCCTTCACCTGAGGTGGAACTTTTGTACAGAGTTTATATCATACTTTTGTGGATAGGCTTTTTCACCCAAGTCTTTATAAGTTTGGGGGGTTCAGTTCAGTTCAGTTGCTCAGTCGTGTCCAACTCTGTTTAGGGGGTACATGGAAGCTAAAAATGCCAACCTAAACTGTTCATTCTTGTTTGGGTTTTAAAGATGTATGTTTATGATTTTAAGAAAGTAGTTTTGTTTGTGTTGCTTAGAAACTACCCAGATTTAAGGTAGACTCCTTCTCACTTGGAGTCCATGTTGCTCTGGTACCCTCAAAATACTGTGAAATTGGGGGGGGAAACCCCAGGTGACTCATACCTGTTGCATGCATTACATGGAGTCCCAAGTGTGATGCACGTCTGCTCGTGTCTGCATAGGTGAGTTAGGAGTGCCAGGGCTGCAATGAAGCAGCCAGTGGAAACCTTGTGAGCACTCTCAGCCACGTGGCGGGAGGTACAGTGGACTGCTGCCTAGGTGGTGTGACTTCACAGATACTGCGTAGTCTGCTGCTCCCTTGCCTTCAACACAGCCCACTCCCTGTATGCAGGAAGCAGACTCCAATATCAGAGCTTCATTTTGGCCCCAAGGGCAGTTTACTGCATTTTGTCATCCTGACAATGCTGCTGCTGCTGCTGCTAAGTCACTTCAGTCGTGTCCGACTCTGTGTGACCCCATAGACGGAAGCCCACCAGGCTCCCCCGTCCCTGGGATTCTCCAGGCAAGAACACTGGAGTGGGTTGCCATTTCCTTCTCCAATGTGTGAAAGTGAAGTCGCTCAGTCGTGTCCGACCCTTAGCGACCCCACGGACTGCAGCCTACCAGGCTCCTCCATCCATGGGATTTTCTAGGCAATAGTACTGGAGTGGCTTGCCATTGCCTTCTCCGCATCCTGACAATGGCCAGGGTCAATTTCACTGGTAGGGCTGAAATGCCTTCCTCGAGCTGTTCTAATTATCTTTCCCCCCTGAAGCTGCCTTCCCAGAAGGAAATATGAGAGTAGGCAGCACTTCTCCCAGCTGAGCCTCCACCTAACTGAAGGCTACAATCTGTGTCCAAATGTGTGCACACCAGGGAGTGTGGATGCCTTATACATACTGCTCTTCACTGCAAGTGAGGGCCAGCAGTTTCCTGATAGCAGGTTTTAGGAGTTGGGTGGGGGAGTGGGGGGAGCGAGAGAGATGGCAGAAAGACCCTGGTGGGGAAAAGCAGAGACACTAAGAACAAATGTAATGCATACCACTGCTCCCTGGAGAGCCCCTGAAACTGTTTGGCCACATGTGCTTGGGGGGAGGGCTGTAGAAACTTGTAAAGAATTCCCAGAACAGAATAGGAGCACATTCTTGCTTACAAGTACTTCTGACCATCTGTCATCACGTTATTCAAGGGTGTACCCATTTATAGTAATATTTGAAGCCAGGGGTAAAAGAGTGGAGATCCCAGGGCCATTAATTGCTGAGAATCAGATCTGTTCTAACAAAATAATTCAGAAATTGTCTCCCCTCAATTTTTCCAGAGTAATAAATACCCATGGGGAAAAACTGACACCCGGGTCTCACCCTGAAGATCCTTTGGAGTGAGAACTAGGCCAGGCATGAGAGGAACCTCTGTCCGGGCTCCAAATTTTAGAAAGTCAAGAACACCCCAGGGTATCAGCCCTAAGCCAGAGAGGGTCTCTCGGATTGCAGAAGCCTCCCACATTCTCCTCCAGAAAGGAACAAATGTAGAAGGGAAGGTTATTAGGAACCTGAACAGTGTTTTGCCCCCACTGTTGTTTTTATGTAATTGCTAATTGGTTGTTTTTTTATTGTTGTTGAAGATTTGTTCCTTACCAAAAAAAGCACTATTTAATAGGAAAATCATGTGACGGTTCTTAAGCATTCTTCTAACATCACCCTGTTAAACAATGTCAGCTGTGGTCTGGAAACCACAGGTGATTTGTGTCTAAACCCTGGCGGTGGCCTGGGGGCGACATCCGGTGGGGTGGAGGGGCAGCAAGGAGACTGCCTGTGTGTGGGATGGAGCTGACATCTAGTGCCTCCCCCGAGGGTGTGCGCTGCCTGCGTTTGTTTATCTTGTGGGGACAAATGTCAGAGCTGGAAGGGAGGTCTTTTGGCAAGCTGCTGCTTCCCGCCCATCTCTTCCTCAGCTTATCTCAGCAGGCCCAGGGCTTGTCCTGTTTACCAGGCGGAATGTGTTCTGTTCTCAGTTAAACAACTGGATTATGAATTCTGCTTAGGCACCAATTTACAGCTCCTGCAGCCATGCTGCAGTCCTCACCCAGAACCTTTTAACATCTTCTCTATCACCTAAGGTAGCCAGATTAAATACACCTGGTTAAATTTGAATTTCGGGTAAACAGTCAGAAACACTTTAGTATAAATAAGCTCCGAACACTACATGGGATGTACTTCTACTAAAAAAAATTATTTGTTGTTTATCTTACTACCCTACTTTCATTTTTCTTTTCACATTTGTTGGTCCTTTAGGGCCCTTCAGGAATTGGGGTTGATTCAGGCTATGGTGGTTATGGTACTAGATTTATTTTAGGCTACTGTTTTGTAGTCTGTTATCTGAAAGGTCAGTGAGAGGTTCAAACAGCCTCAGATATTTGCTGGATATTCATGCATTTTATTGAGTCCATATATTAGGGTTGCTCCTGTTTAATCTGCTCGGGTTTGATGTTTGTGACTAGTGCATACACAGGGATGTGAAGCCGGAAAACATCCTCGTCACGAAACAGTCTGTGATTAAGCTTTGTGACTTTGGATTTGCTCGACTTTTGAGTGAGTATCAAAGTTTTCTTAAGTGTCAAAGCTAGGGAGATTTTTAATATGATAAAGGATCTAAATGCTATAGGAAGCTCGTTCTTGTATATTTAGGGCATAAGCTTGTAAGTCTACAATTACTGAAAATACACATACAGTGGTTTAAAAATGTATATGCTATATGTAAATTTTATCACAATAAAGGGCTTACTAATACGTATATTACCCTCCTAGTTTCTACCATTTTTTGCTAAAATAGTGCTTTTTAAAACTACTATTTTAGAAGAGTGGCTTTCAATGTTGGTTGTAGATTAGAATCATCTGGGAAGCTATAAACTCTAAAAACCATACTGATACCCCTCTAGGGATTCTGGTTTAATTGGACTGGTGTGGGGCTCAAACATTGGTAATTTTTAAAAAGTACTGTATTCCAGGTGGTTTTCATGGGTAACCAGTATTGCGAAGCACTGATTTAGAAAAACCACAGGTGGGGCACAAGCTTGATTTCTCAGGTCTTCCCCCTCCCAGTTCTGATTCCCTGTTGCACTGCTCCCTTTATTTTCCATGTCCCATCACTGGACAGCTGGACCAAGCGACTACTACACGGACTACGTGGCCACCAGGTGGTACCGCTCCCCAGAGCTGTTGGTGGGGGACACGCAATACGGGCCCCCAGTAGATGTTTGGGCGATTGGCTGTGTCTTTGCTGAGCTGCTGTCAGGGGTTCCTCTGTGGCCAGGAAAATCAGATGTGGATCAGCTCTATTTGATTAGGAAAACCTTGGGTAAGTGCTGGTTTTTGTCCCATTTTTGGAAACCAGATAGTTTTACCCATGTCAGAGCAGAGCCAAGTTCCTAGTCTCTTCCAGTGCCCTTTACAGTCATGAAAGAGGGAAACTCTCAGAGTCTCATTGTAATGGCTCCATGAATGGTGTCCTTTGTAGGTATAGGCCCTGACTGATATAGCACCAATGGAAGGAAACCATAGAGCAGTGCTTGCTGCTGCTGCTGCTAAGTCACTTCAGTCATGTCCAACTCTGTGACCCCATAGACGGCAGCCTACCAGGCTCTCCCATCCCTGGGATTCTCCAGGCAAGAACACTGGAGTGGGTTGCCATCTCCTTCTCCAATGCATGAAAGTGAAAAGTGAAAGTGAAGTCGCTCAGTCGTGTCCGACTCTTAGCAACCCCATGGATTGCAGCCTACCAGGCTCCTCCATCCATGAGATTTTCCAGGCAAGAGTACTGGAGTGGGGTGCCATTGCCTTCTCCGGCAGTGCTTGCTAACTGATCTAATTTGAGAGGATGAAAAACATTGTTTTTTTGTTTTTTAAAAATTTTTATTGAAGTATAATTGACTTACAATATTGTGTTTCAGAAAACTATACCCAGTATTTTGCAATATATATATATATAACTGATCTAATTTTACCTTTCTCTTTCTTCTTGTCCAAAGGAGACCTCATTCCTAGGCATCAACACGTATTTAGCACAAATCAGTACTTCAGTGGGGTAAAAATTCCAGACCCTGAAGATATGGTGAGTGACCTATTTTGGTAAGAGTTCTGCAAGTCAGAGCTACATTTACCAGGGTATTTAAGTGGTGATCATTCTCACTCAATGAATATACATGGGGAGTTGCAGTCTAACTAGGTTTTGATAGTTAGGCACCTGTCTGAGCCCCATGGTCCACTTGGTACCAGAAAATCAGTCTAAGAGTGGAAAAGAAAACTGGGGCAAATTCGCTACAAGACCCTGGGCTTCAGTGCTAACTTGCAGACAGCTGATAGCAGAGCACAGCCACCACGTTGGACAGGATTGCAGAGCTGCCTGCCCCAAACTTGCCTGTCCATCATTTCAGCAGTTGAAGCTACAAAGCTCAGAGCTGATCAACTTGTAGATGATGACTCCTCCAGGAAAATCCAGCATGGTCCAAACCCCTGCTCTACTGTGCCCTCAGTCCCAGACCAGGGGGGAAAATGGTGATGAACTTGCTTGGCCAGCCTCACTCTGATACCTGTTCTTTTGGCCAATGTGGGGAAAACACTTATTTTTCAAAAACTGAAAAAATTTAAAATGTGCATAGTCTAAACCACTTTCAAGAATTTGGTCCAGTGAAACTATTAGACAAGAGTATAAAGATACAGCAAACATTCTTTGATGGAAATATGACATTCTTTAACAGAAATCATTTCCTTTAGTGTTCCGTCAGTAGAGAATTAAATAGGTTATGGTATGTCCTTACAATAGAAATACCACATAGCCAATAAAAATAATTAGATTCTTATGTAGTCACCTGATATAAAAGGTCTGTAACATATTACTAAATGAAAAGAAGTTATAAAACAGTATCCATAATTTGACATAATTTTAATGAATTTTAAATAAATATACACATTTACACGTATAAATATAAAATAACAACCTCAAGAAAATCAGGCTATAAAGATTTTTATATTTATTAAATAAATGACTGCAAGGTATAGTATACCAAAATATTAATGTCTCTTTGTGGTGGGACAATTTGTTTCTTTCTTTATGGTTTTTTAAATATTTTCAAGTGTCTTCTGATGAGCCTGTATTATAATCAGAAACATTTCAGAGCACAGTTAAGGTCTATGAAGTCCTGAGTTCCTACTGTCTAAGGAAGGTAGTTTCACACTGAAGTGAACCCTCCTGCATCGCTCAGTTTCCAGATGGAGGCTCCAGCCAGTTCCATCAAAGCTGTCTGGGCCTGTCCTGCAGTGAAGTCTCCCACCTCCCACTGCCCTGCTGCCCCCTCTGGCAGCACTGGGAATAGGAAAACTGGGGCAGCGGGGAGCCTTCAAGGCCACAGAAGCAGGAATGACACCTGACATATGGCAGGCGACCCAGCTGCTCCCTTGTGACCTGGACATTCCCAGTGTCACACTAAATATCCCTGAGCGAACTTCCTGCTCGCTCTTCTACCAGTGAAACCTCGGAAACAGCCCAGGTTTCATCAGTGTAAAAGGCTTCCCGTGGTTTCCCAGAGGTTGTCCTGCAGGGGATTTCCTGTTGACAGAAACACAGGAAGACGCAGCATGGGGGCTGCGCAGGTTGAATATCTGTGCCTGAGTCCCTCTGCCGGTCAGCAACCCTACCCGAAGGAGGCCTGCATGCTTCTGGGGCAGGGAAACCGGCTGAGCAGGCAGGATGGGCCTGCCTATCACAGCCAACCAGCCGGCCTTGTCCCAGGCGTCCTTGCTGAAACAGCAGACCTCAGTGTCAGCAATGTCAAGGCGGTCTCCAGTGATGCTCAGATTCAACACACAGAAATAGCAAGAGAAATAGTTTAGCTTTGGGAGTGAAATGGGCTGCTCTCAAAGGCTCATACAGATCTGCTTTAGGATTTTATTTTTCCCTGTTGATCTTAGGCAACTCCAAAACTGAGGCTCTTATCTCTTATCAGTGATGAATAACTGCACAGTTGGGAATTGGTTGCTGTTGGCTGGTTCCCTGAACTAAGTAACACTGTGCTCTTAAGCTTGATGGCATCACCAGGGAACCGCCATCTTTATACACACAATTCATCTTGGTCATTTATTTTACTCAGCTGGGTTAGCTCTTAGTTTCTGTTTTCCTCCTTTTTAGCCTCTTTATCAGTGGTGTGGGCATCCCTGGTGGCTCAGACGGTAAAGAATCTGCCTGCAGTGTGGGAGACTTGAACTGGCCGGTCTGCCTGACATACGGCATTCCTTCTATTTTATAGCGTTTATTATAAACACTGATTGTCGCCTGCCTGTGACCAGAGCAAAATAGCCTTAAATGGCCAAAGGGAGATTGATGGATGTCTGCTCAGGAGACTCTTTAAACAGTAGAATAATCAGGGGGACAGCAGGCTCCTGTGGGAGGAGAGAACAGTGTTTATTCCAGAAAACCAAGAACGTCTGTTCACCTGGGTAGGGAAAAAAAAAATCTTTGTTACATAGCTCCCTTCAGGTAAATGTCAGTAAATGCCATAATTAGGACCCCTTTCTAGAAATGCCAAATGTTATTCTGAGACAAGGCAAGTTATATAAATTGGAGCAGAAAACAGGGAAATTGTTTGAAACAAATACTTGACAAGTGTTTTTTTTTCTTTTTTCATTGGTATTCCCTCACAGTTTGCTACCTGAATCTGTTCTTTAGGAAGTTAAGGGGGTAAATGGTTAGGAAGAAAATTTGGAAAAGCAGTTTAGAGGCTGGGGGAAGAGTATAAGCTTATAAAACGTTTTGGAAGTGGGGAAAGAAGGAACTTATGAAACAGACATAGGTGGGAGGTGCGGTGGGCAGGGAATGGGGGAGGCACAGAGGGTTCCAGGAAGATGCTTCTCGCACTCAAAAATTCAATCTGAAGTAGCTTTATATTTGAATATATGCCGTAAATAAAATCACTGTTTTCTTTCTTTTTCAACAGGAACCACTTGAATTAAAATTTCCAAACATCTCTTATTCTGCCCTGGGTCTCTTAAAGGTAAAATCATGGCTTCCAACAGACCTGGCAGCACAGGGCAGCTGTATCATTGGGGAATCTGAATGATTTATGTCAATCCATGGGTTGAAAGGTGTTCCTTTTAGAATTCTTCTTCTCACTTGAAAAGTATATGTACTTTTCATTTTAAAAATGAGTCACATAACAGCAAAAACAACTAAGTATTTTTCACTTTAAATAACCCTAATATTGTACTTGAAATGTAAATTTACACAAAATAGAAATTTAAGAGGAGGAATGTTTGTTTTACAAAAAGGATCCCTTTCTTAAAAAAAGGAAACAACTGTTTAGCCATAGGATTCTTTTAAATAACCAACTCTCTAATATACTGAAAGTAGGTTTCAACTTTAAAACTTGATTTCCATACGCATTTTCAAAAGTATACAGCCCTTGTGTAAAATGAGGTACCAATTAAAATATTTGCAAGTTAAGGTCAATGTCCCACCCATTATAAAAAGTATTTAAAACATTCACTGATGCATTTATAATTTTAGAAATGAGACAGTTCCTTGAGGTATGTAATTGTGAGATTTAATCTATCCAAGTATGAGCCCTCTAGCCTATTTACTGGCCTAGCAAATAGTTAAGAATGATGTAACGTAAAAAGAGGTATGTCTCTTCTCCCTTACATACATGTACTACATAACTATTTCTGGAAAAATATACAAAAAATGACTGATTTTAGAAGACAGAATGGGAGAACTAGAGTGATGAAGAAACTTTGCTACATACTGTATGAAGTTTATTTTATCACATGTAGATATTGTTTTTTAAATTAAAAAACTAGTTTTTACAAAGTACACTCAAGTGCCAAAATGGGTTAGGAGGACTATTCTATTGGGACACTGAGGTCAACTCAAAAATCATGTCCTACTCCCTCAGGGCAGAGCACCGAATGCCTCAAGAACAGAACAAGGTGAAGAAAATGATTTGTTACTATTCCTAGAAACTATTTATTAATTCATTATGTGGTTACCGATTCAGGAATGATTGTGGAAGGAATGAAAGTCATGATTGGTGTGTTTTTCTTACTTTTTCCTCCTTTTGTTCCCAACTGAAGAGTCTAATATTTCAAAGAAGAAAAAATGATATTAATAAGTTTATACAGTTTTAGAGAATAAGAAGTGGGGATTTTCTGTTCTTTTAGGGCTGTCTCCACATGAATCCTGCCGAGAGACTGACGTGTGAGCAGCTGTTGCAGCATTCGTATTTTGACAGTATCAGAGAAATAGGGGATTCGGCTAAAGAGCATGAGAAACCAACAAGGAAGCCCCTACGACAGAGCCGAAAGCACTTGCCAGGGGTAAAATTGGGTCATTGCTTTACAGAAGCATGCGAGGTTACAATATCAAATGAGTTCATACCTGCCATCTGGTACAGAGTCTGAATCTATACTTGAGGGGTCAGTTGTGGCTTGCAGTTCCAGCATCCTGTTATTCCTGCGTGAGGACACACAGGTCACAAGATCTACCAGCCAGGGTCCCAGAGACACAGGTCACAAGATCTACCAGCCAGGGTCCCAGAGACACTTACTTGTTAAGGGCCCTTCTTCCTGAATCCTAAAGATGACCTTGCCTAGTGGCTCCCTGCTGCCATCCAGGGGCCAGGGCTTTTGGTGTGCAGGAGCAGAGGTCCCAGACAGAGACAAGGGTGTGAATTCCTCTGAGCATGCTTCTTGTCCTTTGGAAAATTAAATTAAATTTACCCCAGGCAGCTCTCTATCATCATGTTTACCTTCAGCATTGATTGACATTCCAGCTTTATCTGAAAAAGGAACTGTTTTCCTCCTTGACCCATTAATCATCAGAGTTGGCTATGGTAAATGTGGTGATGAGTGCTTTCAATGAGAACAGCAGAACAGTACGTTGAACCAGAGCACAGCATCCAGGCTGCACACTGGGAGCCTGTGAAGATTTGTGATTGCTGTAAAGTGGGAAGAGTGGCCTTGCATTAAGTGTCTTGTCATAAGCCAAGAGCTGTAATGATTTAGAATGGATTGTAGTTGGAACCACAGTTAGGATGAGCTGGCTGCTCCTGATTGCTGCTTTCATCTGCTTCAGTTCAGTTCAGTCGCTCAGCCGTGTCCGACTCTTTGCGACCCCATGAATCACAGCACACCAGGCCTCCCTGTCCATCACCAACTCCCAGAGTACACTCAAACTCATGTCCATCGAGTCGGTGATGCCATCCAGCCATCTCATTCTCTGTCGTCCCCTTCTCCTCCCGCCCCCCAATCCTTCCCAGCATCAGAGTCTTTTCCAGGGAGTCAACTCGTCACATGAGGTGGCCAAAGTATTGGAGTTTCAGCTTCAGCATCAGTCCTTCCAATGAACACCCAGGATTGATCTCCTTTCGAATGGACTGGTTGGACCTCCTTGCAGTCCAAGGGACTCTCAAGAGTCTTCTCCAGCACCACAGTTCAAAAGCATCAATTCTTCGGCGATCAGCTTTCTTCACAGTCCAACTCTCACATCCATACATGACCACTGGAAAAACCACAGCCTTGACTAGACGGACCTTTGTTGCCCCTTAAGCTTTGAATTATCATGCCTTAGTCTTTCCCTTTGCAGCTTCCACTGCTGAGTGGCATCTGGGCAGTGTTTGTGAGGTTTGGAGGAGAGAAGAGGGTGGATGGTCCATTAGGAACAGGTACAGCATGAAACCCAGTGCCCTAAAATAGACCAGAGTTAGGAAGTTAAGAATGTTTTTCATACAAAGCAGACTGGAGATAGACTTTCCCCTCAGAGTTACCCCTTACCTTACTGTTTCTTTGTGTTCAGGAGTAAAGGGTCTTGATAGAAATATTTTTACTTGAAAGAATAGGGGAACCTCACTAATTTGTATATCGCTTGTAGGTTTGATTTAAAAGTCCTGAAAAGTATTCATTTTTCAGATACCTAAGTCCATATAGTACCATAAAAAATATGTGCTTTCGTTTGACATTGAGGATGAATTCAAACATTTTCTGGCAGCATTAAAGGAGCAGTTTTGCCTTTTTAAGTAAGGTAGTAGGTGGCCAAATCATCTGAGTGCTTCAGACATCAATTTTCTTTGCTGTAAGACAAGGTATTGGCTTAAATGATCCCTAAGGTCCCAGCAAACTCTTAACTCCTGTGAATCTATGCTTTTTTCCCAATAATGTTAACATGTATATGTCCCCTTCCTTTTCATATCCTCTAAATTTCCTTTAATGTACATGTTTTGCTTTCTAATAAACAATAAATCTTGAAAAGGAAAAGCAGAGACCAGATTTATAGGAGGCAGTGAGCTCCATGTCCATCAATTCCTCCATCTTGATTGGAGCCCCTGAGCTCCAGATGTAAACATTGTGTTCTCTCTCAGATCCCAGATTCTATGCAGAAAGAGTATTTCTGTGCTGATAAATTATTTACCTTTTTTTTGAATGTGTTGTGGATGATGAAAAAAGTGTGTGGTATTGAACGTAATTCTGTTTTGTATTTTTAGTTGCAGTGCCTACCTCAGCTGACCAGCAGCAGCATCCTTCCAGCTCTGGATAACAAGAAATATTGCTATAACACCAGGAAACTTAACTACCATTTTCCAAACATTTAAAGAGCTTGGAGATTGATGATAAAAAAAGAGTTGATCATCAATTTGAATAAAACACACATTTGGTTGAAAACAATCACAACGCTGGAAAAAGCCTCAGGAGAAAACTTAAGTAACTAAGTTGGGGAGGCCACGTGGCAAGATGTGAAGGAAAATTCCAGAGGCAGTCTTCCACGCAGATGATGCTGTCCAGAGCAGAGAGGAACAACTTCTCTGGATTTTCACTTGTATTTTTATTGTATCTAAGTAGCTGAGCTGATGGACAGAATATAAACTGTATCTACTGTACTCGCCCATACCTCTAGCAAGAGATGCAAAAAAAAAAAATATATATATATATATATATATATTTATGCTATAATTGTACCAGATAGAACAAGTGAAAATGGATTACAGAATGCCCATATATATATATTTTTTGGATCTCTGTTGCTTTGAGTCCTGTTTCCTGCTTCTTCAGATTTTCTCATCATATTTAAGGAGGGTTTTAGTTCTTAAAAGCAAAATGTTTAAAATTCCACTTCCTGCTTGTTCTAGTTCTTGATTTTTATATATGGAAACTTCTTGAATATTTGAGTCATTCAAAATATTTAAAATCATACGGATTATCATACAAGGACTGTAATTTATCTGCTTATATATTTAATGATGTGTTTATAGACACTTCTTACATAGACTTTGGTCTTTACCTTTAGTAAAGGATGCATCTTAGTCATTTTTGCAGGCAAGATGGGTTGACTATAATCTGTCTACATTTGTTCACCCAGTTACCCTGGCAAACAATGGCATGAAGCTTGGCAGTTGACCAAGGGGTAGAACAAGATCTACAGGCTTTGCAGGAACTGAACCTGCCAGCCTGAAAGTAATTAGTACTCCATTCTCTCCAGTTCAGCCTCAGACCCTGGAGACAGAGCAACAGGCAGGACTATATACAGTGATCTGAGTTTTGGAAGAAACTGTTTATAAACTTTCACTTGTGTCATAAGAGACATTATGCTTTAAGTTGATGTTTTCCTTGAAATATCTTTTTACACTCTATGTACATGTTGTCTCTATGTGTATACTGCACACGCGTATATGTGTGTAGGCTGCAGTCCGTGGGGTCGCTAAGGGTCGGACACGACTGAGCGACTTCACTTTCACTTTTCACTTTCCACTTCCACACATTGGAGAAGGAAATGGCAACCCACTCCAGTGTTCTTGCCTGGAGAATCCCAGGGACGGGGGAGCCTGGTGGGCTTCAGTCTATGGGGTCACACAGAGTCGGACACGACTGAAGTGACTTAGCAGCAGCAGCAGCAACAACTAAACGCTAACAATAGACCAAAGTGATATTATTGAGAACTGCTAGCTTTGTACAGTAATACTTCAAATGATGACATATAATTAGCTTTAATTTGGCCTATTGCTTCTGTTCAAAAAGCTTTTTCATCTTTGTCCCCTGGACATGAGGACAATATGAAGCTGATGTTTCTTATTGCTCAATCCCATTTTTGATTGATGTGCTGCTATTTCCTAGCAGTTCTCAGCCATGGTTTTTGAAGATGTATTTTACTGTTTACTGTATCTTCAAAACATTTCTTCTGCACTTCAGTTTCAGTTCAGTTCAGTTCAGTCGCTCAGTCATGTCCGACTCTCCGCGACCCCATAAATCACAGCACGCCAGGCCTCCCTGTCCATCACCAATTCCTGGAGTTCACTCAAACTCATGTCCATTGAGTCGGTGATGCCATCCAGCCATCTCATTCTCTGTTGTCCCCTTCTCCCTCCCCCAATCCTTCCCAGCATCAGACTCTTTTCCAGTGAGTCAACTCGGCATGTGAAGTGGCCAGAGTATTGGAGTTTCAGCTTTAGCATCAGTCCTTCCAATGAACACCCAGGATTGATCTCCTTTAGAATAGACTGGTTGGATCTCCTTGCAGTCCAAGTGGAAGCACTTCAGTTTACTGCTATATTAATTTTCTTCATGACAGCATTTGACTGTTTTCACTTATTGCACAGTCATCTACCAAATTCTGGCATCTATTAAATAATTTTGACTACCCCAGCTGATTTAATGATAGCCTGAGGCTTGTTGATGTACGTAGCTTCTTGCATAGAGCTGACAGTGGGCTAAATAACCAGTCACAATATAATCTAATTCTTGTTACACAGTCTTTGATTCAAATGACAAAGAAGGACATCCAACTTCTGCAATAGTGTAAATTTTGTATTTTCTTTTTTCCTTACCCCTAACAATGCACTTGACGAGGCAGATGACTGTAACTGCCTAATTTATCCAGTATTTCTAAAGAATCCCATTCAGAATAGAAAAGTATCTCCAGACTAACTTATGGTCAATCAGTTGCTTTATCACATAGTAATCAAACAAACCTGAGATAGAAGTGGTCATTTTTTTCTGACTTCTATAAAATGTATGCTTACACATAACCATATCCGTGATCCTTTCTTTATCACGGAATCACCACTGTTTCACATGAGACAAACATTTTCTGATTTTTTAAATGACAGTGGCAATTATATTAGTAAATAGTACATAATTTATGGCATGTGCTATTTACATAATCCAGTCTCTAAACACAACTAAAATTCACATTTCTACTATAAGGGTGCATCACAGGAAGTGTTTATTTTAAAACTATCTCCAGTCAAGGTTATATCCAACAGAATAATGTTCAAACGAAACATACAGACATCCACAAACAAGTTGGCATATAACTAACAATAACAGAATCAGGGCCATTTCAAACAGGTATAAATAAAGATCTGATTTTATCTATGATATTCGTTATCACTGCGTTCTAGACATAAAATGAATTTTGTGCTCATACTCATGGGGAATACTATCCAACATATATGAGGGAATACAAATTAGTTTCTAACTGACATGTTAAATTTTTCCTCTTTAAGCTGTTTTTAAATTTAAGCCAAAAATAGGTAAAGCTGTGCTGGTCTTCATCATTGTTTCCTCTGGTTTATTGGAATAAGCAAAGTTGTTTAAATCCAGCCAAGTATTTATGTCTAGTTTTAATAAAACACCAGATTAAGCCTACAGACTAGACACATTAGCCAGAAACTGTTTATTCAGAGAAAGGATGTATGTTACAAAAAGCACAGATATGTAGGATCATGAGAAATGCATGCAAATCCTGGGAAGCAATGGGAATGCTCCAGCAACCTCTGATTACTTTTCATAATGACTCCATCAATGAATCTGAAATTTAGCTTTCAGTTTTTCATAATTGTACATTTATAGTAACATGCTTCAATAACTTTAAAATGAAACAAATTACTGTTAATAAATATCTGTACTGTACATTTAAATCATTTTAAAGAACTTAAGTATCTACATCAAGAGATATTTATATAGATACCATTATAAAATAAAGAATATACTAAAATTAAAAGGGTATCTGATTTGCACTTATTATGACTTACTGTACATAAATTCTTACTTCCAACTTAGTAACTTTAGTGAATCACATCTGAATGTTTATTTTCTACATGATGGACTCTGCTAGAATGTCAAGATATAACATCCTTATAGTTCTGCTGATAATTATATAATATTTGTTGCTGTTAAGGATCAACTTAAAATGACACTCTACACTGAATTAAGATACTTATTGAAATATTATTTTACTTCAAGTCTAATTTTAGCTCCAGAGAAGGCAGTGATGTCTTAAAGGCTTGAACAATTTTTTCTTTTTCTTTTACTCCAGGAAGATCACTTAGAAACAAATACTTGAGGTTCCTGTAAAAAAAAGAAATTCTTAAAAGTTAATGTAATTTGACCTTTACTCTTATAGCATTAAAAATAAACTTGTTTTATTGGCTTTTTAATAAATTACACATAATGTGTGTTCATATCATCCTACACATTCAAAATGACTTTTAGAACAGTAGTCTTAGAGTACTACTTTAAATGAAATTCATGCTAGGAACTAATCTAGACTTTGGAAAGTTTAGTTGTTCTGGTTATGTCAATAATTCTGCTGACTTTTTCCAAATATGTATATTATGGTGTAGAACTCCTTTGCATGTTAAATATAAAATATGACATCAGTTGTAGTTATGATTTTTTGAATCTGACACTAAAAGTAAAAACAATTAAAGCAGAAATAAGTGGAACTACATCAAGTTGAAAGGCTTCTGCACAGCAAAGAAAACCATTAACAAAATGAAAAAGCAACCTACTGAACAGGAGAAAATATCTGCAAGTCATATATCTGATAAGGGGCTAATATCCAAAGTGTATAAACTCATACAACTCAATAGCAAAAAACCTGAACAATTTTTAAAATGGGCAAAATATCTGAACAGACATTTTTCCAAAGAGGGCATACAAATGGAGAACAGGTACATGCAAAGATACTCTACATCATTATCAGGGAAATGCAAATCAAAACTACAATGAGATAGCACCTCACATTTGTTAGAATGGCTATTATCAAAAAGACTAGAAATAAGTGTTGGCAAGGATGAAGAGGAAAGGGAATCTGTGCATGGTTGATGGGACTGTAAATTGGGGCAGTCATATGAAAAACAGCATAAAGATTCCTCAAAAAATTTAAAAAACTACCATATGATTCAACAATTCTCTATTTCAGTATTTATCTGAAGAAAACAAAAACACCAACTCAACAAGACATCTGCACACCCATGTTCAGTGCAGCATTATTCACAATAGTCAATATACAGAAACAACCTAAAAGTCCACTGATGGATCAATGGATAAAGAAAACATGGTATATGCATATATGTAGTACTGAGCCACAAAAAAGAATAAAATTCTGCATTGGCGACAAACCGGATGGACCTTGAGGGTATTACGCTAAGTGAAGTAAGTCAGATAGAGAAAGACAAATACTGTATGATCTCCTATATGTGGAAGCTAAAAATAAATAAACAAGCTCATACATACACAAAACAGATAAGTGGTTATTGCCAAGACGGGGTGAGAAGCAGGAAAAATGGTTGAACTGCGTTATGTTTCTGCTTTTACTTTAAATGAAATTGAATTTTAAAAATATGAATCTTAACCTAGAAAGGAAAAGAAACTGGGGAAGTTCTTAAAACAACTCAACTTTCTATTACAAGATGAAGCCACAAAGCCTGAACTAATGTAAGAGACAGACAATCTCGTACTTTTGGTTCTAATGTTTAAGATTTCTCAAGCTTCCTGTGATGCTGAGGTTATTGGCAGAACATGGGGGGAAATACTTTAATCGATGAGGAGGAAGTATAGTAGCTGAAGTTTACTGAGAGCACCAACAGCTGAAACAGGGGTCATGCTAGGTGCTTTATGTAACTGATACTTTTTAAAAGAGAGGCTTCCTAAGAAATGCAACACAACTGTAAGATATTAAAGTTGATAACTTCAACTGTTTTATAAAGTGTTATGGCTGAAGGTTAAATCATTTTTTCAAATTCTGTTTTTCAGAATTAAAAAAAGATACCATCTCTCAACTGTTTTAAATTCTGATTATTCACCTTAACATGATTATCAAGTTTCCATTTTGACACTGACCACCTACCTGAAATGATGCAAAGCAATTATACCTTTGTCTGTGATATTCCCACATGAAATTATTTCCATTTCCAACATGCTTTTTCGTAAATTTTCAAGTTGGCTAAGTCTCTCCAAACAACCATCCTCAATATAGTGACACTTGCATAGTCTTATTTTTTCAACATACTGTAGGCCTTCTGGAGGGGAAAAAAGTACAGTTTAAGAACCTGCTTTACCATTAAGATGATCAACTGTCCTAGTTTGCCCAGGACTGTTCTGGTGTAAGGACTGAAAGTCCTAAGTCCTAGGAAACCTCTTAATCCCAGGAAAACTGGAACAATTAGTCACCCTATTAACCACACAAAGTATTCACTACATGGGTTGTGCTGATAGACAGGGCCATTCTACAGTCAGATGCCCAGGCACTGAGGAATGAAATGCCCACACAAGCAGAGGCTGTGTGGATATAATTATTTCTGTATTAGTCAGGGTGACTCAACGACAGTAGTTTGACAAACAAGACCTTAAATATTAAGTCGATAAACCACAGCTTAGTGTGGAGAGAAAGGAGAGGGTACTTGTAACCTCTATGTAACGTAAAAATAAATATCATACACAAGAAGATACAAGCTGAATTGGAGTGAAAAGGGCGAGAAGGACACCTGCATGACTATAAAAGTGAGTCAACTGCAACCAAAGGTCATTGCAAACCACCTGCATTTCCCATAACAAATGGTAGAGGACTTACCCATGTGATCAAATCCAATGCTCATGATACAGGAATCAGTGGCATCAATCGCCTGAATCTTGTACTTGTCCAGAGGGCCTGATGGGAGATGGTTGTAGTCCTTCTGCCACCTCTCCTGGCCATGGTAGCGCACCAGGGCCCCACAGCGCAGCAGCCACTCTGATGCTGCCCTGTCAGGACCAACGTCCCTGATGCGGTCATGATCCACTCTGTGCAGACGAGAACAAAAGCAGGTAGTTTTTACTATAGTCACTAGCTTCTTAGCTATGTTCACCAACATAAATACAGAATAGCAACTACTTTTCACTTCATGTGATGAAGAAGGAGATAAACCCATGTAAAGAAAACATTCAATGGTAGCTCTACTTGCTACCATTTTTGCTTTTGTTTTCAAGTGAACACTGTCAAAGCATTTTTTTTTTTTAATCTATCAGGCAGACATGGGTCTTCACTGACTCGTATGCAGCATAGTAGCTTGACTCCAGGAGATACTCAGCAACTATGTATTGAACGAATGACAACACTTGGTTATAATTTTTATTAATGATAAAAGATTTAAAAAGGGAATAATTTTGAACATTTGTTCAAATTAATGTCCTTCAGTTCAGTTCAGTTCAGTCGCTCAGTCATGTCCGACTCTCCGCGACCCCATGAATCACAGCACGCCAGGCCTCCCTGTCCATCACCAACTCCCGGAGTTCACTCAAACTCATGTCCACAGAGTCAGTGATGCCATCCAGCCATCTCATTCTCGGTCGTCCCCTTCTCCTCCCGCCCCCAGCCCTTCCCAGCATCAGAGTCTTTTCCAGTGAGTCAACTCGTCGCATGAGGTGGCCAAAGTATTGCAGTTTCAGCTTAAGTGATCTTTATTAATTTTTACACATGCCTTTTTCTCTAGTTAGTGGTATTAATGCTGTATTAAGCAATGAGGAGGTTAGTGTTGCCAGTTTCAAAATAAGTATGCCACCACATAACATTTTTAAAACTTGAATTCACTTGTTACTATTCAAAAGGTTAATTACATTGCTTAAGTCACAGAATAAAATATTCTAACATTACTGAGCTTTTCTGATTATAAAAATAATAAAAGATCATTTAAAAAAGCTTGAAAGGCATTGAAAGAAGGAATAAAAAGAATCACTGAAGTCCTGCAATTCAGTCAGTCACAGTTAATATTCCATAACCTATCTTTTTTTGGCCTTTATTCAATTTTTTTTTAAAGAAAATTAGGATCATATGCATACACAATACAAATAACATCTGAAATATAAGAAAACCAAATTAGCCATTGGGAACTCATTGAGCTGAAACAATCCCCATGTTTCTTCACTTTTTTAGTAAGGGTAACTTACTTATTAAACACTGCATTCAACCAGCCCCAGAAGTATCGGGAGTCACGTGACCATGGGAGTTTCTTTAAACCACAGAGCTGCTGGGAAATTTTTCCAAACAGCATCATTTGCTCTAGACACATAAAATAGTATTCATATTAGATCATCAGTTGGCAATCAGAATCCATACATAGAGTAACTTACCTCACAACTTCAGACTCAATGCTCTTGTGATGATAAAGCTGACTCACTTACCCCTCAATAGTTACTGAGCAAGTTACTTCTGTTTGTTTTTTTGGTTTCTTTTGCTGCAAAGAACGAGAGGCAGAATTGGATGGTCTTTATGGTTCCTCCCAGCCTTGACATTAAGTTATACTTGTTCGATCTTCGACTGGAGTCCGCCTGAAGTGGCGCCACCTGGTGTCCATTCAGGTAGTGCAGCTACAGATTTATCGAAACCCAGTTCCAGTCCCAATCCACATTTCCAGTATCAAAATGACAAACTAAAATCATCTAAGGAGCAATGTGTCAAGGTTAAGACACTTACATCCAGAAAAGGAGAGGAATCATGGAAATAGACCTTCCTATGACAAGACTGTAAGTAGTGTCCCCAGAACAGTGCAATCCAAGAACTATGCCAGGGCAGCTGGGAAAGACTAGACAAGCAACTTAACCTCTCTGACCCTTGGTTTGCTCATTTATAAAATGAGATGATTTGCTCAGATGATTTCCAGCTGTAAAAATCCATAACCATAAGTTGAGAAAGTGATTTCGGAACCGGGTCTCAACCTGACTTAAAGTGCCAGGTCGGGGGGGAAACACAGACAAATGACACATTGTCTTTGAGGAGCTGACAACTTAATACAGGGTAGAGTGAGCTAAATCAAGTCACCAGGTAGTTAAAATAAATTATGGAACCTGAAAAATACCTCAAAAGAGTTAAAGACAAAGATGCCAAGAAAAGGTAGGTCAGCTGTGGTGGGAACGTTTAAGGCTTATTATAGTTCAGTTGGCTCAGAACATGGGGGTCATGAGGAGACAATGTCCACAGTCACAATGGGAAGGGTCTCCTGTGATCAGCCCAAGAATTTGGCTTCTGCAGGTAGCTAGGTGTCACGGAGCTTTCAGCACAGAGCACCGGCATGGTCAGAACTATGCTTCAGGAATATTACTCAGACAGCAGCAGCAAGAATGAGGGTCATTCAGAGTTGAGGAAACTGAAGCCCTGATATTAAGTAACTCACTGACACCCTAAAATCCTGGAAGAAGGTAGGGTAGTAATAAACGTGTGTGTTTAAAGGGACTTGCCCAGTGTTTCATGGCTAACTGTTAGCAGTGCAGTGCTGAAACCTGAACCTAGCTTTCGCTCTTATTAGTCAAGGGCTCTTTCCTCAGTCCTTGAATGGTTCTAGAACTCAAGAAAAAGAAGAGGACTAGAAAGAGTCCTGAGAGGGAACCGCTTAGAGCTGAGGAAATGCCGGACAATGTTGAGGCTGTGAACAATGAGAGCTGAGGTCTGAGGACAGTACCTACCCTGGGGTCATCTACTACCTTCTTCCCTGCTTTTCCGCCTTTACTCCGCCTTCATTACTACAAACTTGCCCCCATGCTATAAATACTTCCTCTCACATTCTCAGATCTTCATTGCTTTTGATTAAATCTCTCACCATCTGTGCCCACTTCAGTAACTCCTTTGGCTGCCAACCATATTTACAAATCAGGTCTTTCCGGATTCACCTCAGGTTGTTCCCTCCTAGAGTCCTCCCTGCCCCCTCCCTAGAATCCTATGGAAATCTTTCCCAACCTCAAGACTTTATTCAAATACCATCTCCATCCATTTATTCATTCATGCAATAAAGATTTAAAGAAAAGTATGCAGGGCAAAAGGAAGAGCAAAAAGCACACATTTCAATTATTCCTAACACCAGGCGCAGCACCATCCCCTAATGCAAGTGCAATAAATATTTGGAATTAACAATCTTCAATGGCTGATAAATTTTCATGCAGAAACAAAGAAACTCATTAAGCAGAAAAATTAGAGAAGTAAGAAAACTGAAGTCAACCTTATATTTCAGCTTCAGAGAAAGACCAAATTTACTTCAGCTTATGATCTCTAGAAATACTTGGTATTATATTCAAAATAATTTAAACATGAAAATTAAGTTTTTATTTTTCAGTAAGCCTAAAAAAAATAACTGGTAGGTCATTGCATTCTCAACTGTAACTTTGTTAATTGATACTGGGAATTTCAAAGGAATTCAAGCAGCTACCTCTAAGAAGGCTTTCTAGAGGGAAAGAGGAGACCTCTGGTGGTGAGTTGGTGAATTTAACTTTTTGTTTTTTTGGTGTTTTTTTTTAAATTTAACTTTAATAAATTAAAAGAAGGGCTTCCCAGAAGGCTCAGCAGATAAGGAATCTAACTGCAATGCAGGAGACACAGGAGACTCGGGTTTGATTCCTAGATTGGGAAAATCCCCTGGAGAAAGACATGGCAACCCACTTTAGCATTCTTGCCTGGAAAATTCCATGGACAGAAGGACCTGGCAGGCCAGTCCACGGGGCCACAAAGAGTCAGACACAACTGAGTGACCAGGCACACAAATTAAAAGAAACCACTCAAATTCAAGTTAAAAAAAATAAACATTACTAAGTTACTGCTGTGATAAATAACTCAGGAATTCAAATTATTTTAAAAAAATTCTTCTTACTATCATAACACGGCTTGGAGCCATAAGTTTTTAACAGATGTTTCCAAAAGTTGACAGTAAGTTTGTGACTTAGAGAAGGCCAGACCTCTAATGTGTGCCTCAAAATAGGAGATGGAGAGGTATCCAATTTGCATAAAAACACGTTTCTTTTAAAAAGTGCAAGTTCTCTTTTTACATATTAAACATAATTACTTAGGTGGGCTATTCAAAATGATGGCTAATTTAGGGGTCAAAAAGACTAAACTAGCCAACCTGTTCTTGAGGGCTATGAAAGTGTGGAGGGAAGGGTGAGGTGGTATCAGAATTGGGGAGTTATCTCCCCAGATTATAACCCCACTTCACTGGAAATCATCCATTACTGATGCCAGTTCTTATTCCTGATGTATCTAGAGTCTAGTGAAATAGAGTGACAGAGCACTTCCTTAGGAATTAGAAGCAAAGGTCCCCAAAGTCACCCTAGGCCAGTATCACTTGACACTCACTGAACTAACTTCTTATGGGTTCTGACCTAGACAGAAGGTGAACATGAATTCTTAGCTTCAGGAGGGTGTGGTGGCTGGAAAACAAATGTCTCTAGCCAAAGACATTACAGGGTCAATGAATGTAAGGTGAGCTCTTGATTTGAGATAATCGAGATGAAACAAATTAATGTCCAGTCAAGCCTAGACGAGAAGCTAAGCAGAGAAAATTTTATAAAAAGTACATGTGTATTTTGAGTTCTTTCACTTTGCTAAACCAGGAAGTACAAGCTCAAAGCTCAAAATCACAGAAGAGTAAAAGTCACTACTATGGACTGATTCATGAAAGTCTGACCACAGATCCTAGACTGTATAATTCTATACTCAACCTGGTAACAAATCAACTACAATCCTGTGCAATGGTGAAAATAAAAAACAGTGCTAGTACCAAAAGCTGGTGGTGACACTGAAGAGGAACGGGATCACTCAACATTGCTGGTGGGAATGTAAAATGGTACAGCCACTTTGGAAAGGAGTGTGGCGCTTTCTTACAAAGCTAAATGTGTGCTTATCAGATGACCCAGCAATTGGGTCATCTTGGGCATTTATCCTAGAGAAACAAAAACAGGCTCACACAAAAAGCTGTGCACTAAGTTTCATAGCAGCTTTATTCGAAATAGTAAAAAAACTAGAAATAACTCAGATATCCTCCAAAGGGTGAATGGTTTAAGCATGTTGTGGTACATTCATACCATGAAATACTTCTCGGCAATAAGACAGAATGAACTATCAATACATGCAACAGTTTGGATGGATCTCATGGGATAATGCTAAGTGAAAAAGTCAATTCCAAAAAGTCAAATACTATATAATTTTATGTAACATTCTTGACATGTCAAAATTTTAGAAAGTGAGAACAGAATGGGGAAGAGGGTGCCTTGCTGGAAGGATCTTGGTGGTAATGGATCTGTGCTGTAGCTTGCCTGTGACGGATATAACATTCTACACATGGGGAGGTCCCTGGTGGTCCAGTGGTTGGGATGCTTTCACTGCCATGGGTCAGGGTTCCATCCATAGTCAGAGAATTAAGATCCCACAAGCCCCATTGCATGACCAAAATAATAATAATACGAATCTATACAGCTGTGATAAAATCTGTACAGGACTTAACACACACACAAATGCAAAACAGGCTATCTGAATAAGATCCATGGGCTGTTCCTGGTTATGCTGTTCTATCAAACTTTTACAAGATGTTACTATTTGAGAAGACTGGGTCAAGGGTACACAGGATCTCTACTGTTTCTTAAATTGCATGGAAATTAACTCAAAATTCAAAATATTAAAAAGTTTTCTAATAAAAAATTAAAAACTGAACCAAAAACTTGACTCATATCTTATTTTTCATTTGTGATGAACAAGCAGGCAATATTCCACATTATTTTCACAAATAAAGAAAATATGTATAACTATCCAGGTGATAAAAACCATATAAACATAATAAAAACCATCATTTTATTGAGCACTTTACTGTGCTAAACATCTGATGAGTCTTATCTTGATCATAGGACAAAAGTCCTATGAGGGGGACCCTACATCACTCATAGTTCACAGAGGAGGGGCTGAAGGAAAGGGGTGACTCCACTTCTCCAAGCTACGCAACTAAGAACTGGAGCCAAATTCAGACAGGCAAGTGTAAGTCCTTCCAGCAATAAAGTTAGTGCCCATGGGGTGATCAGTGGTGTCTGATTCTGCCACCCCATGGACTGCAGGCCGCCAGGCTCCTCTGTCCACAGAATTTTCCAGGCAAAAATACTGGAGTGGGTTGCCATTTCCTACTCTAGGGGATCTTCCAGACCAGGGACTGAACCTGCGCCTCCTGCATTGGCACTGGAAGCATATTCTTTACCACTGCTCCATCTGCTAAATCCAAATAAAGTAATAAAGTTACATCGTTCTATTTTTGTTTTGCTCAGCTGTGCTGACTCTAAAAATTAAAAAAAAAAAACTTCCATCAAACACGGACAACAGGTGTTAGTTAAGCACAGAACTAGAGGATCACGTAATCTAACACAGATCTTTCAGAAATTACACAGCCCACTTCCCTCATTTTACAGCTAAACAGGGGTGAAGTGACATGCACAGGTGAATCATTGTTTCCAGGCCCGCAAAGCATATTTAGAACTACATGTCAGTCCAGTATTAAAAAAAAAAAAAAAGGAAACAGATCGCTAAATGATGGCAGAGACCGAGCCGTCTGGTTCATTTATGCACTCAGTATTTACAAGACCAATAATGAATGACATGTCAGGAGCCACATATATGGGTGGCCAGAAAACAGCAGACCATCAGGCGTCGCCATGACAGAGTCTCCGTCTGGAGAAGGTTAGGGCTGGACAGTGCCCTTTAGTGAGCACTCCGCTCTGCAGAAGACGCGTTTATAGACAGAAGTTCTCTGCAAGGAGCCGCTAGGGACGTGGGGCGGGGCTAGGAGGAGGTGAGGTTGAGAGGGCGGAGCCCCGAAGGACGCGGGGCGGGGTCGAGGGGCGGGGTCGAGGGGCGGGGCCTAGCCGGAGGAAAGGAGGGCCTCTGGGCCTGCCCAAACGGGAATTTTCACCATCATCATCCCCAGACTTTCTCCTGCGGCGCCAAGTCCGCTGGGCTGTGTAGGTCGAGGACGCGAGACTCGGCGGGGCAGATTTTCAGTTAGCCAAGCGACGGGAGAAGGGAAAGGGGAGAGAGCGACCACCACTAGTCCCGCCCCTCTCGGGGCCTAGCTCGTCTACTCACAGCGTCGAAAGGAAGGAGCAAGCTAGCGTCCCCAGCGTCTACGGCGGCGCAGGCCTGCCCTTCGCCCTCCGCCGCGCGCGTCCATTGGCCACTGGCGGCTGCGCCCACGTGGGGCGAAGGCGCTCCTTTCATTGGCCTCTGCTTGGGGGGCGGGGCTAGAGGGCGCCGGGACCCGGGCATTGCGGGGCTCAAGGGCTGGCTTCTAGAGCTTGAGGCAGGGAAAGGGGCGCAGGCGATGGTACCCGCGCTGCGTTACCTGGGCAGTGTCTGCGGACGGGCCCGCGGGATTTTCCCCGGGGGCTTCTCCGCGGCGCGCACACCCGCGTCGGGGAAATCCCGGCTGTTGTGCCAGGCTGGCCGCAGAGCCAGCACCAGGTGAGTACCCGCTGGCCCGCCCCCCGCCGTCTGCGCTGCCTCTCTTGGAGGTGCCTAGTGCTGGACCTCTGCCTCTGCTCTTCTTAGCTGTCCTCGGCGAGAGAGAAGGTCGGGATCCTGTGAAGCCCAGGCTCCAGCCTCAGATCCCAGGAGCTACCTGCCTGGATCACTCGTAGGCTTGTGGGCGAGAGTAGAAGAATAAGAAAGGCAGTGTCGAGTAGAGGTCAAGAACAGTCCTGGCTTTGAATACGACTCCACCGCTTCCCATTCAACCCTGGGCGGGTTACTTAAGCTCCTTTAAGGCTCAGTTGTGAATCGGAGCCCAGTCTCTCGCGCAAGTGGTCGTTTTGAGGATTAAAAGGACCTCACACACTGTAAGCAATCAAACGTGCTGTTTGTTCGCTGGCCTTCCTGATGTTACTTGGAACATCTGAAACCGGTCTTAAATCAGTCAGTTCCTGGCACACACACGGCTGCATAGAGTTGCCCGTATGAGAAGCAGCTCAGCTGCTAATCAAACCCTGCAGAATTCAGCGTCTTGTGATTTGAAATGTGGAGATCACGTATGAAATTACTGTTTTTTACCTGCTCTCTGTATGGGGAGCGGTTTATGCGAAGGTTTCAAAGCTGGAAAGCTCTTGGCTCTTCGGGAACTAGCATGTGGGCAACATGAGTGTGAGTGGAGCTTGGCGGAACAGAGGCTGGTGTGAAAAGACACCGGAGAGGGGTTACATCACAGCAGAGGTTTTGCTTTAACTGCACGTGGAATTTTATTCTAAGGGCGCTGGGAGACTTTTAAAGACGTGATTAAATGTTGATGTTTCAAAAGTTGATTCTGGCTGCTGTGTATTAGTGGATTGGAGGGGAAATAGTGTGGAATAGGATTTGTGATTCATCGTGGGGTATGTAGACTGTCCTTTTGGAAACCTTTTCTTAAGGGAAGAAAAGTAAGGTTAGTGAAGGTTTTGTTTATACTTTTTTTATTTTGAAATGATTAAAGAGCCATAGGAAATTAAAAAAAAAAAAAAACCCCACAAAAACCCAGACCAGAGAGCCCTTATGTACCCTGCTTCACCCAATTTGTTCCAACATCTTACCTAACTGTAATAACAGTGTCAAAACCAGGAAAATGATATTAGCACAATCCATAGACCTTGTTCAGATTTTCATCAGTTTTACATGCACTCGTTTTTTTAAATTGCTTCACTACTTACAGACTTTATTCTATATAACATTTAGTAACTTAAGACATTATTTTGAAAATTGAAATTACATTAGGTAGATAGATTTGGGGGAGAATTGCTTCTTTATAATTTTGAGTTTTCCCATCCATGAACTTGGCATATCTTTTCATTTATGCATACTCATTTGTTATTTAGGAGCTTCCCAGATGGCTCAGTAAAAGAATCCACTTGTCAGTGCAGGAGTGGGAGGAGACACAGTTTTGATCCCTGGATCCAGAAGATCCCCTGGAGGAGGAAATGGCAACCCACTCCAGTATTCTTGCCAGGATAACCCCATGGACAGAGGAGTATACTCCGTGGGGTCGCAAAGAGTTGGACACGACTGAGCATGCACACACGCATGCCTTTGTTATTTAATAGAGTTTAAAATTTTTCTTTGTGAAGTTCTTTAGGTTAATTCTTAGATTCCCTTATTGCTTTGTTGCTATGATAAATAGTATCTTATTTTATATTCTTTCAGCTGGATTTTACTTGTATAGAATACGCTTTTTTGTATTTCTTATCCAGTTTTGGGGATTTCCCTGGTGGCTCAGATGGTAAAGCCTCTGCCTGCAATGTAGGAGACCTGGGTTCAGTCCCTGGGTTGGAAAGATCCCCTGGAGAAGGAAATAGCAACCCTCTCCAATATTCTTGCCTGGGAAATTCCACGGACAGAGGAGCCTGGCGGGCTACAGTCCACGGTGTCACTAAGAGTTGGATATAATTGGGAAACTAACACTTTATCACGTTAGGGCCTTCCCAAGTGGCTCAATGGTAAAGAATCTGCCTGCGAAGTAGGAGACACGAGTTCAACCCCTGAACTGGAAAGATCCCTTGGAGAAGGAAATGGCAACCCACTCCAGTATCCTTGCCTGGGAAATCCCATGGACAGAGGATCCAGTCCATGGAGTCACAAAAGAGACAGACATGACTAATCGACTAAACAACACCAACATCCAGTTTTGGAACCTGAGTCATAGGTACTTAATAAAATGAGTTAGGGAGTTTTCAACTTTTTTAATTTTTCTGGAACATATTCGATGATAGAGATTATCCATTCCTTGAAATTTTGGTAAATTTTACACATGTGTGTGTGTGTTTAGGTGGAAAGCTTTTGATGACTAGTTTATAGCAACTGATTCAAAACTTCTATTTCTTCTTGTCTCAGTAATTTTGCTTGAGTCCCTCACCTCATTTCGTCTACATGATCAAATTTATTAGCACATAGATCTTCATGATGTTCTTCGATTATGTTTAAGATCATTGTCATGTCTTTACGTGTTTTTCCTTATTATTCTGTTTTATTTATTTGTGTCATCTCACTTTTTTCCTCATTACTATTGCCAGAGATTTGTCTACTTTATAAATCTTTTCAAATAAAGGATTTTTCTTCTTTGTTATATTTTGTTATGTATGTTTGTTTTATCTATTATGTATCTTTATATATTTGTTTTCCTCATTGTATTTAGCTTCTTGAGTTAATAATTCATTGAATTTTGGTACAGTAGTGTTTGTAGGAATGTCTCTTGCATGTTAAATTTCCTGTAGCCTTTTTTTATCTAAGAATATCTTTATTGAATCCTCATATTTAAATGATACAGTTTAGGTTAGAAATCCTTTTTTTCTTCTTGAAACTACTACTTCATTGACTTCTTGTTTTTTTGTTGTTGTTTTTGTTTTGTTTTTTGGGTTTTTTTTTTTGCTTCTTTTGTTTGTTTGCTTTTTGTCTTTTGCCTACAATGTGCAGCACGTGGGACTTTATTTCCCCGACCTGGGGTGGAACTCTCACCCTCTGTATTGGCAGTGCAATCTTAACTACTGGACCACGAAGGAAGTCGCTCTGTTGACTTATGTCACAATTTAGAAATCTGATGTCAAGTGAATTCATATTAAAAAAAATTTTTTTTTCTTATATAGGAGCATAGTTGATTAACAATGTTGTGTTAGTTTCAGGTATACAGCAAAGTGATTCAGTTATATACATACATATATCTGTTCCTTTTCTAATTATTTTTCCATTATCTTATTACAGAATATTGAGCAGAGTTCCCTGTAGGTCCTTGCTGGCTATCTATTTTAAATATTGCAATGTGTACCTGTCAATCCCAAACTCCCAATCTATCCCTCCCCCCACCCATCTTACCCCCTTGGTACCATTAGTTCATTCTCTAAGTCTGTCTTTCTGTTTTGTAAATAAGTTCATTTGTATCATTTTTTTAGATTGCCCAATTAAGCAATGTATGATATTTATCTTTATCTGACTTATTTCTCTTAGTATGATAATCTTCAGGTTCATCCATGTTGCTGCAAATGGCATTATTTCTTCTTTTTAATGCCTGAGTAATATTCCATTGTATATATGCACCTCATCTTTGTCCATTCATTTGTTGATGGACATTTCAGTTGCTTCATGATTTGCTATTGCAAACAGCTCTGCAGTGAACACTGCTGCTGCTGCTGCTGCTAAGTCACTTCAGTCGTGTCCGACGCTGTGTGACCCCATAGACGGAAGCCCACCAGGCTCCCCCGTCCCTGGGATTCTCCAGGCAAGAACACTGGAGTGGGTTGCCATTTCCTTCTCCAGCAGTGAACACTGGGGTGCATGTATTCTTTTGAACAATGTTTTTCTCCAGATATATACCAAAGAGTACAGTCGCTGAGACGTGTAGTAAACACGTTTAGTTTTTTAAGAAAGGGCCATACTCTTTTTCCAGAGTGGCTGTACTATTTTACATTCCTACCAGTAATGTATAAGTTGATCCAGTTCTTCTCATCTTCATCAGCATTTGGTGGTATCACTTTTTTTAAAAAAGTCATTCTGATAGGGGTGTAGTGATATCTCATTGTAGTTTTAGTTTGCATTTCCTTAATGACTAAAGGTATATTTTCATGTACTTATTTGCCATGTTTATATCTATCTTCTTTGATGAAATGTTTGTTCATATCTTTTGCCCATTCTCTAAATGACTTGTTTATTTCAAGAATTGAGTCCTTTGTCATATATATGGTTTGCAAGTGTTTTCTCCCAATTTGTTCATCTTCTTATCTATCCCCTTAACAGAGTCTTTTGCAAAGCAAAAACTTTTAATTTTGATGAAGTCCAGTTTATCAGTTTTTTCTTTTATGGGTCATGCTTTTGATGTGAACTCTTTAAGTAGCCCTAGATACCAAAGATTTTATCCTGTGTTTTCTTCTTAAAGTTTAATTGTTAATATTTGCAGATATTTAAAAACTGAATTTTTTGGTTAGAATAATAACACTGTGTGTGTGTTTTAAAGAGCTCTTTTAGAAATAACATTGGATATTTATAGATGTGTAGAATTTAGATCAAAATAATATAATGTAAGAGGGAGTGAAAAAAAAAACAAATAAGTGGGGTGAAAAAGTGAAATTGTCAGGTTCCTATAAAACCTAGATTTGTTGACCATGAGATCAACGCTAATGGTAATTTTTTAAGCTTCTCACTGTGGAGTTAGACTATACATACCCTTTCTAATTTTTTAAATGATCATGTGATCAGAGTTATCATGACTAAAATTGGCCTGAGCCCATTTCTGGACGACTTATTTCCTTAAGGTTTGATTTTCTCACTGTTTCCTTCTAAGCAGAATAAAATAATTATGACTTTTTGCACACTAAGGTGTTAAAGACTTAATGTTAACTTGTCCTCAAAAATAGTGCCCTTGGGAGGCTTCCTGGTGGTGCAGTGGTTAAGACTCCATGCTTCCAATGCAGGGAATGTGGGTTAGGTCCCTGGTTGGGGAACTAAGATCCCACATGCGAGTGCAATGTGGCCAACCCCCCACCCGCAAAAACCCAGAAACAAGCAAAAAAGCACAAAAGAATACTGCACTTGAATTTTTGACAGTTAGTAGGGGAGAGTGTGATACTTAACCGAGTAACCACTGATGGAGCCAGCTTATGCAGAGTATAATGGAGACTTAGATCAGCGTGGGCAACTAGCCATTCTGCCTGCTGGCTGGAGCTGATTAACTTTCAAAGCCAAATATCACAAAGCCCAGTAAACATTTGATTTTAATGACTACTAATTAATAGTTTAATTGTTCATTGGTAATAAAAATGTGAAGTTTGATAAAATCTATTTTAAACATGTGTTACTTTAAAGATGGCTTTCTTTTAAAGCTCATTTGATATAGTCATTATTGGTGGCGGAATTGTGGGGCTTGCCTCTGCCAGAGCACTCATCCTGCGACATCCAGCACTTTCCATTGGTATTCTGGAGAAGGAGAAAGATTTAGGTATGTATGTTATCATGTTGCTTAACCCGAACACCTTTGAGCAAACTCTGGGAGATGGTGAAGGACGGGGAAGCCTGACGTACTGCAGTCCATGGGGTTGCAAAGAGTAGGACGTGACTGAACAACAATAAACCTGAACACCTGCTCGTGTTGTCAGTTCTGCATCTTTCAATCTAAATGTCAATGCTAGTGTCCCAGTCTGGATTCTTCAAAAAGCAGAGCCTGGGACTAGAACTTGGATACTGGATATTGGATATAGGCTTCCCTTGTGACTCAGCTGGTAAAGAATCTGCCTGCAATGCGGGAGACCTGGGTTCAATCCCTGGGTTGGGAAGATCCCCTGGAGAAGGGAAAGGATACCCACTCTGGTATTCTGGCCTGGAGAATTCCATGGACTGTATTAATCCATGGGGTTGCAGAGTCAGACATGACTGAGTGACTTAAAAAAAAAAATAGGTGATTTATTTGTGATGTTATCCAAGGAAGCAGGAGTCAGTGGGTGGGGAGAGTAAACAGGGAAGGGGGGAAAACCTTGTGAAGGTGTGTTGTCCGGGTTGAAGCTGTGAGCTTGATTCCACCGAGACCTCTGAGGAGCTGCCTAATGTTTCCTAGGATTGTGCTCATGTGCCCTTCAACTTCTGTCCCTTTGAGGATTGTCCCTAGGGATGTTGAGTCCCTCTGCCCCCAAAGATTAGAGAACACCCTGTGGCAAAAGGCAGAGAGACATATTGGGCCCTTGAAGTGGGTTGCTGGTGGTGAGGGGTGGGTTTGTACCCCAAAGTCATAGTCAAAGTCAGAGATGGGCTGGAGGAACCTGACACAGATACTGTGGTTGGCTGCTGGGGAAGCTACCAGTGCTCCAACTGGAAGAATAAACTCAGGCAGAGTTTTAAATACTGTTCTCTAATAGCTTCAACTCTAATTGTATTCCCCCACTTCTTGGGTTTTGAATGAGTCCTGTATGTACTTTCTCTTAAATGTATTTCTCTTGTTCCATAGCTATTCATCAGACCGGACATAACAGTGGTGTCATACATAGTGGGATTTATTATAAACCTGAATCTCTGAAAGCTAAATTATGTGTGCAAGGTGCAGCCCTCATCTACGAGTACTGTAACCAAAAGGGAATTTCCTACAAGCAGTGTGGCAAGGTATGGCATTTTACTAGGGCCTTGACTTATTTATAAATAGTATTTTCTTAGTAATCTTAAATGTATTTAAAAAATACCTGGCTTTTCTTTCTTTGTATCCACGTAATTTGCGAAATCTAGATGTTTCATACAAATGGGATCATGCAAAATGTTGTCTTTTGTGACTGGCTTCTTTCACTTAGTGTAGTGTTTTCAGAGTTCATTCATCTTGCAGCATGAATCAGTACTTCATTCCTCTGTGTATTCCATTGGATCGATATACCACATTTTGTTTATCCATTTATCAGTTGATAGACATTTGGGTTGTTTCCACTTTTGGGCTACTGTGAATAATGCTGCTATGGACATTCATGTACAAGTTTTTGTGTAGACCTTTGTTTTCCTTTCTGTCAGGTATATACCTAGGAGTAGAGATGCTGGGTCATATTGAAACTATATGTTTAACATTTTGAAGAAGTGCCAAACTGTTTTCCAAAGTGCTATACTATTTTATATCCCCATCAGCAGTTAATGAGGATTCCAGTATCTTCATATCCTCATGAACACCAGTTATTGTCTGCTTTATTTTAGCCATCCTAGAGGATGTGAAGTGCTATATCACTGTGGATTTTTTTATAATTAAGCTTAGTAATTAATAATGTTAAGCATCTTTCATGTTCTTACTGACCATTCATTTATCTTCTTTGGAGAGATACCTATTCAGATCTTTTGCCCATTTTAAAATTGAGTTATTTGTCTTTTTATTGTTGAGTTGTGTTATTTATATATTCTGAATATAGACCCTTATCTGTTATATTTATTTACTAAACTACTGCTAAAATATTAAAATATTTTTATTTTAAAAATAAAATAATAGTAATGATGATATTTAAAATATTGCTAAATATTTTCTCCCATTCTGTGGATTTTCTTTTTACTTTCTTGATGGTATCCTTTGAAGCCGAGAAACTTGATTTTGATGAAGTGTAGTTTTATCTTTTTTTTTTGCTTTTGTTGCTTGTACTTTTAATGTCATATCTAAGAAATCATTGCCAAACCTTAGATCATGAAAATTTGCTCCTGATTCTCTTCTAATATCAAAGCCTTAATTCTGATGTTTAGATCTTTAGTCCCTTTTCCTCCCCCAGATGAGTTGATTTATTCTGAGTGGCACAGAATTGGAGCCAGAACAAAGACTGAAGAACAGACTTTGGCAGGATTCGAGGCTGGGTTTACTCTGAGCTCACAGCTAAGGTAGAAATGGCTGAATGAGAAGAACTATTCCGCCGATGTGTGTGTGTCCTTATGCCAGTACTGTTTGTCAGTATCTCCAAAAAGGCAGGTGGTATTTTTGATAGAGATTATTCTGAATCTATAGATCAATTTGGGGAGTGCTGCCATCTTAGCAATATTAAATTTTGCAAAACATGAAATTGGGATGTCTTCCCATTTATGTTAATTTTCTTTAATTTCTTTCAGCAATATTTTTTATTTTTCATTGTACAGTTCCTGCATTTCTTTTGTTAATGTTATTCCTTGATATTTTATTCTTTCGGATGCTTTTGTGAGGAAAATTATTTTCTTAATTTCAGTTGCATTTATTCACTGCTAATGTATAGAATAGGATTGATTTTTACGTATTGATCTTTATCCTTCAACTTTATTGAACTCATTTCTTAGTCTAATAGTTTTTGTGTGTGGGGGTGGTGGTGTGTGTATTCCTTAGGACTTTCAACATGCAGGATCATGTCATCTACAAATAAGATAGTTTTACTTTTTTCAACTGGGTATTTTTTTTCTTGCCTAATTTACCTGGGTTCAGTTCAGTCACTCAGTTGTGTCCTACTCTTTGCGACCCCACAGACAGCAGTACACCAGCCTTCCCTGTCCATCACCAGCTCCCAGAGCCTGATCAAACTCATGTCCATCTTGTCAGTGATGCCATCCAACCATCTCCTCTGTCGTCTCATTCTCCTCCTGCCTTCAATCTTTCCCAGCATCAGGGTCTTTTCAAGTGAGTCAGTTCTTCACATCAGGTGGCCAAATTATTGGAGTTTCAGCTTCAGCATCAGTCCTTCCAATGAATATTTAGGACTGATTTCCTTTAGGATGGACTGGTTGGGTCTCCTTGCAGTCCAAGAGACTCTCAAGGGTTTTCTCCAACATCACATTTCAAATGCATCAATTCTTTGGCACTCAGCTTTCTTTATAGTCCAACTTTCACATCCATACATGACTACTGGAAAAACCATAGCTTTCACTAGATGGACCTTTGTTGGCAAAGTAATGTCTCTGCTTTTTAATATACTGTCTGGTTTGATCATAGCTTTTCTTCCAAGGAGCAAGCATCTTTTAATTTCATGGCTGTACTCACCATCTGCAGTGATTTTGGAGCCCCCCAAAATAAAGTCTGTCATTGTTTCCACTGTTTCTCCATCTATTTTCCATGAAGTGATGGGACCAGATGCCATGTTCTTAGTTTTCTGAATGTTGACTTTTAAGCCAACATTTTCACTCTCCTCTTTCACTTTCATCAAGAGGCTCTTTAGTTCCTCTTCACTTTCTGCCATAAGGGTGGTGTCATCTGCATATCTGAGGTTACTGATATTTCTGCAAGCCATCTTGATTCCAGGTTGTGCTTCATCCAGTCTGGCATTTCACATGATGTACTCTGCATATAAGTTAAATAAGCAGGGTGACAATATACAGCCTTGACATACTCCTGTCCTGATTTGGAGCCAGTCTGTTGTTCCATGTCCAGTTCTAACTGTTGCTTCTTGTTCTGCATATAGATTTCTCAGGAGGCAGGTCAGGTGGTCTGGTATTCCTATCTCTTTAAGAATTTTCCACAGTTTGTTGTGATTCACACAGTCAAAGGCTTTGGGGTAGTCAATAAACCAGAAGTAGATGTTTTTCTGGAACTCTCTTGCTTTTTCAATAATCCAACAGATGTTTGCAGTTTGATATCTGGTTCCTCTGCCTTTTCCAGCTTGAATATCTGGAAGTTCACGGTTCAAGTACTGTTGAAGCCTGGCTTGGAGAATTTTGAGCATTACTTTGCTAGCGTGTGAGATAAGTACAATTGTACAGTAGTTTAAACATTCTTTGGCATTGCCTTTCTTTGGGATTGGAATGAAAATTGACCTTTTCCAGTCCTGTGGCCACTGCTAAATTTTCCACATTTGCTGGCATATTGAGTGCAACACTTTCACAACATTGTCTTTAAGAATTTGAAATAGATCAACTGGAATTCCGTCACCTCCACTAGCTTTGTTCGTAGTGACGCTTCCTAAGGCCCACTTGACTTCATATTCCAGGGTGTCTGGCTCTAGGTGAGTGATCACACCATTGTGGTTATCTGGGTCATAAAGATCTTTTTTGTATAGTTTTTCTGTGTATTCTTGCCACTTCTTAATATCTTCTGCTTCTGTTAGGTCCATACCATTTCTGTCCTTTATTGTGCCCATCTTTATATGAAATGTTCCCTTGGTATCTCTTATTTTCTTGAAGAGATCTCTAGTCCTTCCCATTCTATTGTTTTCCTCTATTTCTTTGCGTTGATTGCTGAAGGCTTTTTTTTTTTATCTCTCCTTGCTAGTCTTTGGAACTCTGCATTCAAATGGGTATATCTTTCCTTTTCTCCTTTGCCTTTAGCTTCTTTTCTTCTCGAAGCTATTTGTAACGCCTCCTCAGACAACCATTTTGCCTTTTTGCATTTCTTTTTCTTGGGAATTGTCTTGATCACTGCCTGCTGTACAATGTCATGAACATCCGTCCATGGTTCTTCAGGCACTCTGTCTAGCAGATCTAATTCCTGAATCTATTTGTCACTTCCACTGTATAATCGTATGGGGTTTGATTTAGGTCATACCTGAATGGTCTAGTGATTTTCCCTATTTTTTTCAATTTCAGTCTGAATTTGGCAATAAGGAGTTCATGATCTGAGCCACAGTCAGCTCCCAGTCTTGTTTTTGCTGACTGTATAGAGCGTCTCCATCTTTGGATGCGAAGAATATAATCAAGCTGATTTTGGTATTGACCATCTGGTGATGTCCATGTGTAGAGTCTTCTTTTGTGTTGTTGGAAGAGGGTATTTGCTATGACCAGTGAATTCTCTTGACAAAAGTCTGTTAGCCTTTGTCGTGCTTTGTTTTGTACTCCAAGGCCAAATTTGCCTGTTACTCCAGGTATCTCTTGACTTCCAACTTTTGCATTCCAGTCACCTGTGATGAAGAGGACATCTTTTTTGGGTGTTAGTTCTAGAAGATCTTGTAGGTCTTCATAAAACCATTCAACTTCAGCTTCTTCAGCATTACTGGTCAGGGCATAGACTTGGATTGCTGTGATATTGAATGGTTTGCCTTGGAAATGAACAGAGATCATTCTGTTAATTTTGAGATTGCATCCAAGTACTGCATTTCACACTCTTTTGTTTACTATTATGGCTACTCCATTTCTTCTCAGGGATTCAGTATAGATAGAATGGTCATCTGAGTTAAATCCACCCATTGCAGTCCATTATAGTTCACTGATTCCTGAAATGTCAATGTTCACTCTTGCCATCTCCTGTTTGACCACTTCCAATTTGCTTTGATTCATGGACCTAACATTCCAGGTTCCTATGCAATATTGCTCTTTACAACATCGGACTTCACTTCCATCACCAGTCACATCCACAACTGGGTGTTGTTTTTGCTTTGGCTCTGTCTCTTAATTCTTTCTGGAGTTACTTCTCCACTGATCTCCAATAGCATATTGGCTGCCTACCCACCTGGGGAGATCATCTTTCAGTATTCTATCTTTTTGCCTTTTCATACTGTTCATGGGGTTCTCAAGGCAAGAATACTGAAGTGGTTTGCCATTCCTTTCTCCAGTGGACTGTGTTTTGTCAGAACTCTCCACCATTATCCATCTCTCTTGGGTGGCCCTATACGGCATGGCTCTCTCATTGAGTTAGACAAGTTTGTGGTCCATGTGATCAAGACTGGGGAAACAGACTCTTGGAGGGCACCAGGACCCGTCCATCTTGGGTGGCCCTACACGGTACCCTCTTCATTCTTTCTGGAGTTATTTCTCCACTGATCTCCAGTAGCATATTGAACACCTACTACCTGTGGTACAATGCAACAGTAGAGTGTTGAATTGTTCAGTCGCTAAGTCATGTCTGATTCTTTGTGACCCCACCGACAGCAGTACACCAGACTTTCCTGTCCTTCGCTATCTCCCAGAGTTTGCTCAGTTTCATGCCCACTGAGTCAGTGATGCTATCCAACCATCTCATCCTCTGTTGCTCACTTCTCCTCCTACCTTCCATCTTTCCCAGCATCAGGGTCTTTTTCAATGTGTTGACTCTTTGCATCAGGTGGCCAAAGTATTGGAGTTTCAGCATCAGTCCTTCCAATGAATATTCAGGGTTGATTTCCTTTAGGATTGACTAGTTTGATCTCCTTGTAGTCCAGGGGACTCTCAAGAGTCTTCTCCAGCACCACAATTCAAAAGCATCAGTTCTTTGGCGCTCAGCCTTCTTTATGGCCCACCTCTCACATCCATACATATCTATCTACTGGAAAAACCACAGTTTTGACTATATGGACCTTTGTCGGCAAAGTAATATCTAATATCTCTGCTTTTTAATATGTTGTCTAGGTTTGTCATAGTTTTCCTTCCAAGGAGCAAGTGTCTTTTAATTTCATGACTTCAGTCACCATCTGCAGTGATTTTGGAGCCCAAGAAAATAAAGTCTGTCAATGTTTCCACTGTTTCTGTTTCTGTTTGCTATGAAGTGATGGGACTGGATGCCATGATCTTAGTTTTTTAAATGTTGAGTTTTAAGCCCGCTTTTCCGCTCTCCTCTATGACCTTCATCAAGAGGCTTTTTCTTTCCTCTTCAATTTCTGCCATTTATCATCTGTATATCTGAGGTTGTAGGTATTTCTCTCGGCAATCTTTTTTTTTTAGTCTTGGCAATCTTGATTCCAACTTGTGATTCACCCAGTCTGGTGTTTTACATAATGTACTCTGCATGGAAGTTAAATAAGCAGAGTGACAGTATACAGCCTTGACGTACTCCTTTCCCAACTTGGAACTAGTCCGTTGCTCCATGTCCGGTTCTAACGGTTTTTTCTTGACCTGCATACAGCTTTCTTAGGAGACAGGAAAGGTGGTCTGGTTTTCCCATCTCTTTAAGATTTTCCACAGTTTATTGTGATCCCAGCAGTCAAAGGGTTTAGTGTAGTCAGTGAAGCAAAAGTAGATGTTTTTCTGGAATTCCTTTGCTTTCTCTGTGATCCAGTGAATGCTAGCAGTTTGGTTTCTGGTTCCTTTGCCTTTTCTAAATCCAGCTTGTACATCTGGAAGTTCATGGTTCACGTACTGCTAAAGGTGGTGCTAGTGGTAAACAACCTACCTGCAAATGCAAGAGACCCAGGAGACATGGGTTTGATCTCTGGGTCGGAAAGATCCCCTAGAGGAGGGCATGGAAATCCACTCCAGTATTTTTGCCTGGAGAATCCTATGGACAGAGGAGCCTGGCAGTCTAAAGTCCATGGGGTCACAGAGTCAGACATAACGGAAATGACTTCACCTGCATGCAAAGCCTAACTTTACCTGCATAGAATCTCTAATGTAGTGTTGAATAGAAGTAGTCAAAGTAGATATCCTTGTGTTCCTGATTTTAGAGAGAAAGCATTCAGTCTTTCACTATTAAGTATAATGACAGCTATGGGGTGTTTTTTTTTAAGATGTCCTTTACCAGATCAAGGGCCTCTCCCATGGCTCAGACGGTAAAGCATCTGTCTACAATGCGGGAGACCTGGGTTCAATCCCTGGGTTGGGAAGATCCCCTGGAGAAGGAAATGGCAATCCACTCCAGTACTATTGCCTGGAAAATCCCATGGATAAAGGAGCCTGGTAGGCTACAGTCCATGGGGTTGCAAAGGGTCGGATACGACTGAGCAACTTCACTTCACTTACCAGATCAAGGAAATTCCTTTCTACCTGTATTTTGTTGAGTGTTTTAAATCATGAAATGGAGAAGGGAATGGCAGTCCACTGCAGCGTTCTTGCCTGGAGAATCCCATGGATGGAGGGGCCTGGTGGGCTGCAGTCCATGGCGTCACACAGAGTCAGACACAAGTGAAGTGACTTAGCACAGCACAATCATGAAAACGTGTTGGATTTTCTCAAATGCCTTTTCCACTTTTGTTGAGGCAGTCATGTGGTTTTTGTCCTTTATTCTATTAATATGGATTTATTACATTCATTGACTTCTGGATGTTTAGTAGGTCTTGCATTCATGCAGTGAATCTCACTTGATCTTGATATATAATTCTTTTTATATGTTGCCACATTCAGTTTACTAGTATTTTGTTCAGAATTTTTGTATCAATATCCATAAGGGATGTTGATATGCAGTTTTTGTTTTCTTTTGATGTCTTTGTCTTGTTTGACTGTTAAATGATCTTGTTGAATTAGGAAGTGTTCCTGTTTCTGTTTTTTGGGAGATTTTGTGAAGAATTGGTACTAATTCTTCTTCAAATACTTGGTAGCATTCATGACGGAGAAGGCAATGGCACCCCACTCCAGTACTCTTGCCTGGAAAATCCCATGGATGCAGGAGCCTGGTGGGCTACAGTCTATGGGGTTGCTAAGAGTCGGACATGACTGAGCGACTTCACTTTCCCTTTTCACTTTCATGCATTGGTGAAGGAAATGGCAACCCACTCCAGTGTTCTTGCCTGGAGAATCCCAGGGACGGGGGAGCCTGGTGGGCTGCCGTCTATGGGGTCGCACGGAGTCGGACACGACTGAAGCAACTTAGCAGCAGCAGCAGCAGCATTCATGAGGTCTGAGCTGTTAAAAGTTATTAATTCTGTTTCTTTAGTTGTTATAGGTCTATTCACATATTATTTTTCTTCTTGAGTCAGTTTCAAAAGTTTGTGTCTTTCTGCGTGTTTTCCCATTTCATATAAATTATCTAATTTGTTGGCTTGTAGTTGTTCACAGTATTTCCTTATAACTCCTCATGTAATTTTTAAGAGTAAAAGTTCATTGTTGCCCTTAAAAATGCTATGAAGAATTTTTTAATGATGGGGGAAAACAGTCTTGACATACTATTAAGCAAAAAAAGCAAAATGTAGAAGTGTATTTAGTTTTTATGGTTGCATTATGAGGGTTTGTTTGTTTGTTTGTTACAAAATACTAGTAAACTGAATGTGGCAACATATAAAAAGAATTATATATCAAGATCAAGTGAGAGTCACTGCATGAATGCAAGACCTACTAAACATCCAATCCTTTAAGCCAAAGGAACCAACCATCATCCACTGAACACCTTTGAGAAACATAGCAGGCCCCATTCCTGCCCATAGGATGATTTTGAGCTCTGTTCTTTTGAACACCTGCTTCTTTGTGGAGCCTTGAATACTACTTCATATTCCCTCTTCACATCAAATCATGTTATTGCTTTTAACCCACTCAGCTCAGCTCCAGGGATTAATTTATAGATTGCTGCTTCCAGGCCATGGCAGTGTCAGTGTGACTTAATAACATGATTTCACAATTTTCCTGGTTCGGTCACTTATTTGAGTCTTTGCCCATCTCCAGTGTCTTTTTTTTCAATCAAGTTTGATGTCCTTTTATTTCTTTAAACTGAAGTATGATTAACATGTGAGAATTTTTTTCCTTGTGATGATGGACTTTTAAAAAATATTATATGATCCTTTAAACAGATATTGTATTATTTCTTTATTTTTAGCTGGCTCTTTACCACGCGCAGGCTTTCTCTAGTTGCAAAGAGCGGGCTACTCTCTAGTTGTGGTGCACGTGCTTTGTGTGGTGGTTTTTCCTGATGCCAGGCACGGGCTCTCGAGTGCACTGGCTTCAGTAGTTGTGGTGTATGGGCTTAGTTGCCCCTTGGCATGTGGAATTTTTCCGGAGCAGAGATCAAACCCATGTCCTCTGCATTGGCAGGTGGATTCTTAACCACTGGATCACCAGGGAAGTCCATAATGAGGACTTTTAAGATCTACTTTCTGAGCAACTTTCAAATATGCAATTACTAACTATACACAATTGCAAACTATAAATACACAATTACTAACCATAGTCATCATGCTGTACATTACATCCCTGTAACTTACTTACTTTGAATATGGAAGTCTGTACATAGTTTGTAAAGGGTTCTTGATATATTCTGCATATTAGATCCTTATCATTGATAAGATTTACAGATATTTCCTCCCATTCAGTACATTATCTTTTTACTTTCTTGATAGTGCTGTCTTATTCCACATCTGTTTTTAAGGTTAAGTATTTGTTGATTTAAATAACCTTTACACTTTGATTAAAAATATTACTTCATGGACTGTGATTGACTCCTTGCTATGAAATAGTGATTTTTGAATTCTAATGTACTTGTGAATATCATCTGTGTTTTCCTTTGCTGGTAACTGTTAAGTAAGAAAGAAACTACCCCAAACAGATATTTTGCCCAGAAATAAATATTAATAGAAAAGGAATCTTGAGTAAAGTTGTTGAATTTTGTTTTTCTCCTCTGTGACAGAATGCATCAGTAAATACTTTGAAATATACTTTATTCCAGAAAATAGTTTTTTGTTAGTGATACCCCATTATACTGAATACTTCCTATCTCTCTGATATTCTGTTTTTTTTATTTTTTAATGTAAAGACAAAACAAGCTGTGCTTTGTTCCCCTCTGGGATTGAAACAGTGATGGGGATATGTATGGCCAAGACGCACATAGCAACTGTGATGGCAGATGTGAAAATTGAGGCTATGCCTCACCTTTGTTTTAATGCAGTCTAAAGACAAATATTTTTGGTGGAAGAAGAGTGAAGTCATGGAGAAAGGGAGAAGTAGACACACGAAGCAAAAAGCAGTTTTTAAAACTCAACCCAGTTTGAATCATACAAAAACTTATGATTTTCTATTGACTTTATCTTTCATAGCTGATGACATGTTTAACTTTATTCATATTCTTTTTGTTTTTTCTTTTTAAGCTTATAGTGGCTGTTGAACAAGAAGAAATTCCCAGACTTCAGGCCCTGTATGAGAGAGGCCTGCAGAATGGTGTCCAGGGCCTGAGGCTGATCCAGCAGGAGGACATAAAAAAGAAGGAGCCATATTGTAGGGTAAGCGATTCACTAACCCCACACACATGCTCACAGGGATATTTTCATCTGGGGCTCAGTCCTGTGACATGGAGACTGGGGGTGAGCCTATAGGAAGCAGGAATCATAGAAATAGATAATCTTGTCACAGGAGCATTGAGGTGACAGACATACGAGGGTATTGCCAGAAACTCTGGATAGCCAATTTCTTCTTCCCTATGAGAAACTATCAGGTCCAGAGAACACAGGCAAAGGCAGGAGGATGTCTGAGACCCTATGACATGTTGGGAAAGCACTGAGTGGTGAGGTGTGGTTGGGTCGTAGGGTGTGCAGTGGAAGATAACAGATGAGATTGGAAAGGCAGAACTAGCCCACATAAAGGGCCTGGTATTCATGCTAATACTTTGAAGTGTACCCAGTAGACATGGGTAGCCACTGAAAATTTTTGAGCATGGTGGCTGCAGTATCTGGTCTGCTTCGGGAGGGTATGAAGGGTGGGTTATAGAGCATCTGGCTTAAAACATGCTATGGGGAAAACCAGATCTTCTTTATTTGTGATGGAGACTTGACTATATATATATAATAGTTACTCTGCTTATCAACTTTCCTTAATAGCCTTTTAGAGGCTACTGTCCAATTCCTACTCCACTGACTGTTATAGTGAATTGCTATATCTCCTGTTTTCCATTCCTCAGGGTTTTTGGTTTTTTTTTTAATTTTTAGTGGAATATAGTTGATTTACAATGTGTTAGTTTCAGGTGTACATCAAAGTGAATTAGTTAAACATATACACATATCCACTCTTATTTAGATTCTTTTCCCATATAGGCCATTACAGAGTATTGAGTGGAGTTCCCTGTGCTATACAGTAGGTCCTTACTGTTGTTGTTGTTTAGTCACTAAGTCGTGTCTGACTCTTTTGCAGCCCCATAGACTGTAGCCCGCCAGGCTCCTCTGTCCATGGAATTTTCCAAGCAAGTATACTGGAGTGGGTGGCCATTTCCTTCTGCAGGGAATCTTCCCAAAATATGTGTGTGTATATATATATATATATATACAATAAGATAGATAAAAGGACATATATATACATAGCCCAAATTGTGCATGTATATATGTATAATATATATACAATAATAGCATATGTGTGTGTATATATATATATATATGCAATATGTAAAAATAGATAATTAATAAGGACCTATGGGCTTCCCCAGTGGCTCAGAGGGAAAGAATCCTCCTGCAGTGCAGGAGACGTGGGTTCAATCTCTGGGTCAGGAAGAGGAGGGCATGCCCCCTGGAGGAGGGCATGGCAACACACTCCAGTATTCTGGTTGGGAAAATCCCATGGAGAGAGGAGACTGGTGGGCTACTGTGCATGGGGTTGCAAAAGAGTTGACCATGACTGAAACAACTAACCACCACCATGTATCTATTTTGTCTATTTTATTTATTTATATCTTTTATATATATATTTTTTAATATATACAGTAGTGTGTATATATCAATCCCAATTTATCCACCCCCTTACCCCCTGGTAACCATAGGTTTGTTTTCTACATCTGCCCCAGTGTTTTAATGACATTATACAATATTTGGACTCTGGGTACCTATCTTAGTGAGTATGACCTTGAACTCACTGTCAGGCGATGCTTATCAAAAGCTTGCTTTAGAGAAACACTTTAAAGAAGAGAGCCTAGATGCTACGTAGGCCATTCATTCTACTACATCTCTTCAGACCAGCAAGTTGTGGTACACCTATACTATAGTGTTTTTCTCTCCCCGCCTACTCCTTGACCCCAGATTGCTCTCCTTGAGTTGTGTTTTCGTGCTTTGGCATCAGCCTATGGAGAAAATCATTGTGTCACTCACTAAAGCCTCTACTGTAAGAAGATAGGTTCACTGTTTAATAGCATGTTTTTGAGAACACTCAGGAGAAATTTCTGTCAGACCCCAGTTTTAAGTATAATTTTTTCTTCCTGAGCAGTTTCTTTCTATGGACACTGTAATTGATTACATTGTTCTGTTTGCCTTGATCCCAAGCAGGACACATTTGTGCCCTACTCTTGCCAAGTATCTAAAGCTTTAAGCATACATTTTTATTTTTATGCACTGATTTCACTCTTTGTTTCATCTTGTCTTTTCATCTTTGTTTTCTGTATGCTCTTATTTTTTGGGACTTGTTATTGAATCCTAGCATATCAGTACATCCAAAATCATCAACTTGATGAATTTTCATGAAATGTGATCAGCATCCAGATCAACAAGCAGAACATTACCTGCTTCATTTTGGTTGTTTAATTCACTTATTGATTCTAACAGTTTGTCTATAAATTCTTTTTTTTTTTTTGGCCATTTTGCATGGCACATAGGATCTTAGTTCCCCAACCAGGGATAGAACCTGCACCCCCTGTGGTGGAAGCATGGATTCTTAACCACTGGACTGCTATGGAAGTCCTAATTCTTCTTCTGTATTTTCTGTATACAGTCATCAGTTCAGTTCAGTTCAGTCGCTCAGTCGTCTGACTCTTTGCGACCCCATGAATCACAGCACACCAGGCTTCCCTGTCCATCACCAACTCCCAGAATTCACTCAAACTCACTTCCATCGAGTCGGTGATGCCATCCAGCCATCTCATCCTCTGTCATCCCCTTCTCCTCCCGCCCCCAATCCTTCCCAGCATCAGAGTCTTTTCCAATGAGTCAACACTTCGCATGAGGTAGCCAAAGTATTGGAGTTTCAGCTTTAGCATCAGTCCTTCCAATGAACACCCAGGACTGATCTCCTTTAGGATGGACTGGTTGGATCTTCTTGCAGTCCAAGGGACTCTCAAGAGTCTTCACCAACACCACAGTTCAAAAGCATCAATTCTTCAGTGCTCAGCTTTCTTCACAGTCCAACTCTCAGATCCATACATGTCCCCTGGAAAAACCATAGCCTTGACTAGACGGACCTTTGTTGGCAAAGTAATGTCTCTGCTTTTACATATGCTGTCTAGGTTGGTCATAACTTTCCTTCCAAGGAGTAAGCGTCTTTTAATTTCCTGGCTGCAATCAGCATCCGCAGTGATTTTGGAGTCCAAAAAAATAAATTCTGACACTGTTTCCACTGTTTCCCCATCTATTTGCCATGAAGTGATGGGACCAGATGCCATGATCTTAGTTTTCTGAATGTTGAGCTTCAAGCCAACTTTTTCACTCTCCTCTTTCACTTTCATCAAGAGGCATTTTAGTTCCTCTTCACTTTCTGCCATAAGGGTGATGTCATCTGCATATCTGAGGTTATTGATATTTCTCCCAGCAATCTTGATTCCAGCTTGTGCTTCTTCCAGCCCAGCGTTCCTCATCATGTACTCTGCATGTAAGTTAAATAAGCAGGGTGACAATATACAACGTACTCCTTTTCATAGGAAAAGGAACCAGTCTTTTGTTTCATGTCCAGTTCTGACTGTTGCTTCCTGACCTGCATATAGGTTTCTCAAGATTGTCTGCAAATAATAACTTCCAATCCATATACTTGTCTGGTTTAAAATTTAATGCTAGTATATATTGTTTTGTATGTATTTTTGTTTGTTTTTACAAGCTGCTTCAAATCCTTTTACACAAAGACAATATAGAATTAATTTTTCTTAAGTTATCTTTAGTTGTGCAGTTAAGGTTGGATCAAAATATTTGATTTTCTTAAGTAGTATAAAGTTCCCAAGAGATTGGTAGTACCTAGAAATCCAGATAGCGTTGAATGAGTTCTTCCTGCAGAGAAGGTCATAGCATCTTCGACTCTAGCATACTTCACCTCTCTCTCCCTTCAGACTCAGAATAGTAAGTGTTTTCCTTGTGGAAGCAGATCTTCTCCCTTTTCCTCTCCCCATGTAGTTCTGATTTCTCTGAGATGATGAATGAATGACTGATTTTTTAATAAAAAGAAGACACATTCATTGAATATTTGATTTTGTCTAATTTCTTCTGGCTTTAAGCAAAAGCTTCATGGGTCTTAAGCCAGAATTCGCAAACTGTGGCCAGTGTGGGCCAAGTCCACAACCTGTTGTTAATGACTTATTAAGCTGTTTTAAATGGTCGAGAAAAATTGAAAGAATAATATTTTGTGACAGTGAAAATTATATGAAACAAAATTTCAGTGTCACACAAATACATTTTTATTGGCATACAACCATACTTACTCATTTATGTGTTGTCTATGGCGGCTTTTGTGCCAAACAGCCAACTCGAGTAGTTAGAACCTTAAGCTTCACGTGGACAAAAATATTTACAATCTGGCCCTTTACAGAAAAAATTACCAGCTCCTGATCTAAACAGTAGGGAGCCACTGAAGGATTTTGGCAGGAAAATGATGTGCAAACTATGTTAATTAAGGAAAAGTTAATCAAACTCTGGTACATAGGATGAAACTGGTCATGGCAGAGAGGGGAGCCTTGAAGTGGGAGGTCAGAACGATTTATATATTTATTTTTGGAAGCAGCTTTACTCACTATGACACCACCATCACTACCTGTAGTTATTTTTAGAATCAGTTCAGTTGCTCAGTTGTGTCCAACTCTGTGACCCCATGGACTGCAGCATGCCAGGCTTCCCTGTCCATCACCAACTCCCAGAGCTTCCTCAAACTCATGTGCATTGAGTCGGTGATGCCAGCCAACCATCTCATCCTCTGTTGTCCCCTATTTTTCGAATACCTGATTCCTTTCTGCCGGGCTTCCCTAGTGGCTCAGATGGTGAAGAATCTGCATGTGATACAGGAGACCCGGGTTTGATCACTGGGTCAGGAAGATCCCCTAGAGAAGGAAATGGAAACCCACTCCAGTACTCTTGCCTGGAGAATTCCATGGACAGAGGAGCCTGGCAGGCTAAAATCCATGGGGTCTTAAAGAGTGAGACACGACAAACAACTAACATTTCTACTACTGTATATCATAGGTCAGTAATTTCTAGACTTAAGGCAGTTTTGACATACCATTCTTTATGTCACTGTATTTTCTCTTTTTTTCCCCCCATAAAATGGGATCTGATGTAAGATGAGCAGCAGTTTGTGGTGGCTGAGAAGTCAGACAAACATAAATTTAAATCTCATATCTGCCTATTTAACAGCTGTTTACCTTAAGTTAAAATTTTTCTAAACCTCAGACTCCTTGTTTGTAAAATGGAGGTTGTTCTGAGAATTAAATACAGTAATATATGTAAAGCATCCAGGATGTGTTAATCCTCAAGAAGTGATAGCTGTTATTTTGTGCTTTATGTGAGCAGTAATTCTGGTGAATTAAAATTGATTTTTTTTTAGATACTTGGGTAATTTTCATGACATCTGTTCTTTTTCTCCTGATTTACATTTTCCCCTTTTCCTAATACTTGCTTGTAACTCATTATTTTATTCTGTTTATTTGCTTTAAGCCATGTCGATCCTCTGTAGAATAAAATAGGCTATTTCAAAACATGGTTGAGAGATCCTTGGATATCTTCAAACTAGAATTGTGAGTAACTCATATAAAAGTTTGTTTTAGTCAGTTGGGGCTGCTGCAGCAAAGTGTGTGCTCAGTTGTGTCTGACTCTTTGCAACCCTATAGACTGTAGCCCACCAGCCTCCTTTGTTCATGGAGTTTTCCAGGCAAGAACTCTGGAGTGGGTTGCCACTTCCTACTCCAGGGAATTTCCCGACCCAGGGATTCAACCCTCTTCTCTCTGTCTCTTATGTTGGTAGGCAGATTCTTTACCACTAGTGCCACCTGGAAAGTGGACCAATTAGCTTATAAATGTCAGGTATTTATTTCTCATAGTTCTAGAGGCTGGAAGTCTGAAATCAAGGCTCTGAAAGATTTGGTGTCTGGTGAGGACCCACTTCCTGGTTCATAGACCATCTTCTAGCTGTGTTCTCACAAACTTAAGGAGTGAGGGAGCTCTCTGGAGTCTCTTTTATAAAGCTACTAATCCCATTCATGAAGGCTCCATCCTTATTACCTAATCACTTCCCAAATGCCCCATCTCCAAATACTGTCACATTGGTCATTAGGTTTCAGTCTGTGAATTTTGGAGGCCCATAGACATTCAGTGTATAGCAGAACTGGTTGTTTATACTATGCCATACTTAAAAGGAAAAAGATATTAGTATTAAAGAGATTAGGGAGCTATACACATATGGGGGCAGGAAGTATTAATACACGGGAAATCTCTGTTCCTTCTGCTCAGTTTTCCTGTGAACCTAAAGCTGCTCTAAAAAATCAAATCTACTAAAAAAATGAAATTAAACTTACTTCCCATCTCTTGTCTATACAATGCTTTACAAGAATTATTGAGTGCTTCCTGATTATAAAACAGCTAAACCTGTTTCTGTTTTATTGTTTAGTGTGATTTTGATAGTGTTTGGTTGTGAAACTAAGATATCAGAATCTCACTGATTTGTATCAAGTATTACCTGGCATTTGAGAATAAAACATTATAACCTCCCTCAGAGAGGCATGCTAATTTTTAACCTGTGTTTCTGTTTTTATGTACTATCAAGAAACTGTTTCAGACTTTAAGATTAGTGTTAAACATAAATAAAAAGACATATGAGCCCCTACCCCACTGTGGATTTGGTCATGATGTTAAAACAATATTGACTCTGGAGTTTGTGAAACAAAGTTATTGATTTTGTGATGGTACTAAAATCTTGGGGATTTGGAAGATTCCAGCTAGTCCGCTAAAACAACAGTCGTCTGTTGTGTATCTAAGCACTTAAGAGATTAAAAAAAAAAAAAAGAAGGACCCATGGTTTTTTATATCATGCCTTACTGTTAAAAACAAAACAAAACAGCATTTTGTATATCATAAAGATTAGGGATGAGTCTGGATATTGTTCTGTGCACCTGACCATGTGATCCTCACACTTGTCAGAATGAGGTAGATGAAGTATGTATACATAGATAATTAGTTAATTTGATTCTTTACTGTGTGCCCAGCACTACAGTGGGAACTGCAGATGTGAAGGTAAGACATTGCCATGATCCTGAAAGAAGTTAGAATGTAGCAGAAGATAGTTTTAATATAGTGATAAGTATTATGATAGAACTGATACTCTGTCTTGTTCCAAGGTAAGGGAGAGCTTTTAGTTTAGTCGGGCAGTCTAGGAAAGTCTTCTCTGTGGTGAGCCCCCAGCTTGAAAGATGAATTAGTAGTGTAACTTCTAAGAGAGGTGTATGTTACCCTTCCCTGAGGCCTCTGCAGTAGTGATCTACTTTATAGAAGGCCACATTATGGTTATAAATGTCTAGACATTTTTATGGGTGGCAATATATAGTGGAAAGTATACTTCGGTTTTTCATAAAGGTGTCTTGAGTAAATTTCTCCCTTTTCCCCCAAATTCACGACCACTGCTAGGAATGGGTGGCAAAATTTCCATGATATAGGGTCTCGTGTCTTTTTTCCAGGCCCTCCAGAAAGAAACAGTTTGTCAGGGGAACTCTGAAAGGGTTTCTTGTATCAGATCTCTTTAAGAGGAAAATTAAGTGCCCTTTGTGGGAGTATCTGAGAAAGTTTTAAACTGCATCTGTAAACTTTGAAGGATGGCTCTTGACAGTGCTCTCTATGCCTCTCTATCCTGACTGCTTCCTCTGACTTTGGCTATGCTGATCCAACTGCCTTACTTTAACGCTCTTGGTCAGTCACATATTCCTCTAGCCTCCTGACTGACTTCCAACTGTTAGCTTTCCCTGACCCACTTGCCTGGTTCTTTTCCAACCACCTGACCTGCCATGACATCAGATATCAAGCTCTGACCTGGTGACCAGGACAGTGCACGTGCAGTCTGCTGGCTGGCACACAGCCAGCCTGTCCCCTAACCCCGCCCTAGGCCAGAGTGTCAACAGCTTGGCAACAGTGATTTGTTCCATCTTCCCCCTCATCCACATTCAGGCAAGGCACACTGGCATCTCATGAGGAGAGACAGAGCCAAGATCAGAAAGGGAAGGAAGAAGGAAACCTGTTAGGAAGAGTAAAATTTGGTATATGTTTAAAGACAGCCCTCAAAAGTTCATTCAGTCAGTAAATATTTGAGTGCCTTCTGTGTGTGTCAGGCATGTGCTGAATTAGAAGAGTAGAAGATGAATAAGGAGGATATTTGGGATGATGAAAAAAGATTGATACGAAGCACTCGTACACATGTTATTTTATCCCTCTGATATCATACTTATCACATAGTTTTATGCTGTGTAAGAAAGTTTTTGTGACTCAACTCTTAGTATTATCTTAAATCAGCTTCCAAGGTTATTGTATCCCAAATACTATTTGTAGGTTGAAGTTGAATTCTACTTATTGGACCTATGAATTTAGGAATTTCAGGCAATAGAAGTTCTAGTGTAAAATCTTACATGTGTCTACTGTGTTGAAACTGAAGGAATGATTTCCTGTTCTTGGCAAATGCTCTCAAATTCTGGAAGCAATACTGTCAGGAAAATGATGAATTTTGCCACATGTTAGGTTCAGCTTGTGAAAAGAGCCTGAGATTGTGAGCCTTCACTTTTAGTGCCATCTGGCCATTTGGAAACATTGGTCAGGGTTGAGTGGCAAAATCAAAAGCTTTTAAAGGCCAGACAGGTAAACGCACTGGGCTGGGGTGGAGCAGTGAATACAGATGAGATATTTAATATTATCAGATGTCATTTTAAAACTGTAACAGCAGTGTGGTGCTGCCCAGGAGGAAGGCAGCACTTAAGTCACACTCAACTTCTGGGCTTTAGTTATCCTGGGAACCAGTCTTCCCTCTTAGGGGAAATTGATTGGGAGAACTGATAAACTCTTATATACAATAAGGCAACAGAAAATGGTGCCATTTCCAAGCACTCACCAAAATGTAGTCAGTATTTAGTGTGTGAAATTCTACTCATATCCTTTTCTTCACAATTAGAAAAGGCCTATTGCAAGGAGATCCAACCAGTCCATTCTAGAGGAGATCAATCCTGGGTGTTCATTGGAAGGACTGATGCTAAAGCTGAAACTCCCAATACTTTGGCTACCTCATGCGACGAGTTGACTCACTGGAAAAGACTCTGATGCTGGGAGGGATTGCGGGCAGGAGGAGAAGGGGACAACAGAGAATGAGATGGCTGGATGGCATCACCAACTCGATGGACATGAGTTTGAGTGAACTCCGGGAGTTGGTGATGGACAGGGAGGCCTGGCGTGCTGTGATTCATGGGGTCGCGGAGGGTCGGACACGACCGAGCGACTGAACTGAACTGAACTGATGCACATTGAATACTTATTCTAAAAATTAAATATGTATGATTGTAGATCATTCATTTATAGAGTTTAAACATGTTTTGAGTGGCAACTGACACACACACATATGCACACACTCCAACATAGCAATTAAATACCCAGGTTATTAATTTCTCCATATTACCTGAAAGAAAGTTTGAATTAACCATATGAAATCTCCATTCGGTACTTGCAGTCTTGAAGATAGATTCTGCAGCAAATCAAATCAATGCTCTGAAAACATTGTGAACAACTCTGAGCTCTCATTGAGTGTGCATGACAGATAGCATACTACTGGGAAAATCTTAGCGCAGTTTATATGAAGAAATTGGTGATATAGAATTTGACTCAGAATCAGATATGGTTAAGGAGAAATAAAACTGAAAGACTCATTGTAGCAGCTGGAAGAGCCTGGAAAAATTAACTCCTCTAAGAAGGAGAATTATTTCCAGATTATAGAGGTTTTCTTATTTAGCTAACATTATTCTATTATCTGTTAGACAATTTGTATATGTATTCAGTATTAAATTTAGGCACTGAGTTGAGAAAGCTTTTATTTTATTTTTCTTTAAGACTATCAGATGTTTGCAGGAAAGGCTAATTGTGAGTTATCCATCAATATAAACAGTAAAAAAAATTCAGCCAAAGATCAAATTTATTGGACAATCTATTGTTTAGTTGCTAAGTCATGTTCAACTCTTAGACCCCATGGACTGTAGCCTGCCAGGCTTCTCTGTCCGTGGGATTTCCCAGGAAGGAATACTGGAGTGGGTTGCTGTGCCCTCCTCCAGGGGATCTTCCCAACCCAAGGATCAAGCCTGAGTCTCCTGCATTGGCAGGTGGGTTCTTTACCACTGAGCCACCAGGGAAGCCTCATTGGAGAGCCTGTCCTCAGCAGTTTTTAATTATATTGTCTTGATTTTTTCACAATTCTGTCCCAGGGTCTAATGGCTATTGATTGTCCTTATACTGGCATCGTGGACTATCGTCAGGTGGCTTTGTCATTTGCCAAGGATTTCCAAGAAGCAGGTGGCTCTGTTTTGACTAATTTTGAAGTAGAAGATATTGAAATGGCTAGAGAAAGTCCGTCAAGCAGTAAAGATGGTAAGCTGTCCTTATCTTTTCTGTTGAATACTTGAATTGACTTTAAAGAAACTTGGGACTGTTTCTGTCTAGGGTAGCATGACAAGAGGGTCACCAGGAAGTAGCTACAGTAGGGCACAGAGCTGGAGGCAGGTGCAGAAGCGAAATTAGCTCCCAAACACTTTCCTATCCAATAGGTTAGACTCAGAATCCCCTGGGGATGCTTGTTAAAAATGCAGATTTTAGCATCCTCCTAGGGACGGGGGAGCCTGGTGGGCTGCTGTCTATGGGGTAACATAGAGTCTATGGGGTCACACAACTGAGGCGACTTAGCAGCAGCAGTCTTACTGAATCAGACTGTTTAGGGATAGGACATGACTCATCTATTCTGAACCCCCACCACCCCCAATTCCCCCACTGTAGCCTGCACTTAGAGTTTATTTTATTTCGCTTTGGGGGCACAGTTTTTTTTTTCTTTTAACCAAATGAATTAGTTGTTAAGCCTTAAATTTTTTGTTTGGAGATTTGAAGGGAGAAAGAAGTAGCGTTCGGTTCATTCTTTCTTGACAGGCCTTTAAGGAGATCTGGGCTATCTGAAGCAATCATTTTCCCAGTGTCCTTCTAAATTCTAAGATGATGAGCAAAATTGGTAAATAATTGATATTGTTAGGTAGGTAGCATAATCAATCAAATTTATGATGTAAGTAAGTAAATCATATTCTTTACCTGCTATCCATATTCATTATAGATCTTTAAGATCATCTGTATCTGACTGGGAACAAATTTTAGAAATAGTTTATCATTGGAAATTTTGTGTCGTAATAACACTTGCTTCTCTATACAACCTAGAATCTGCAAGGATTCAGATAACGAACACTTGAATGACAAGTGTCATAGCATTCTTCCAATGAAAAAATACATACTGATTTGTGATGGTCCATTTTATAGCATGTTTTCTAGGATTGTGGTTCACAGAAAAGCTGGGCCTTCTAGTGTTGGAGCTGAGGTGGGGGAATGGTTTACAGATTAAATGAATTAAAATATGCTAAAAAAAAACATGCCAGAGTTTTATATATTGTCAAATATTAACTAGTTTGATCTCGTTACTTGGTAAAAAGAAAGCTTTAGAATGAAAAGTAGGAGCCAGTCATGGTTATGACGGAGATAATCCTTGAAATTTATGACTAGAATAATATTTCATTTAATGTAGGCCTTCTTTTGCTAAAAATAAATCTTTCACTAATTTTTTTTTCAGGGATGAAATATCCAATTGTTATAAGGAATACAAAGGTAAAGATTCTTTTTTAAAAAATCTTTATTTATGTATTTGGTTGTGTCATGCAGGTTCTTGTAGTTGTGGCTTGCAGGCTCTTGGGATCATTAGTTGTGGTATGTGGGATCTAGTTCTACTACCAAGGATCGAACCTGAGCCCCCTTGCCTTGGAAGCACAGAATCTTAGCCACTGGTTCACCAGGGAAGTCCCAAGATTCTTAAGTAAACTACTTTTATCTACTTTATCTACTGTCATCTTCTTTCTTAAAAAGTTGAATTAAACCACAGTGCTGTATTTTATGTCATTGAATGAAATTTGCCTACTGTAAAAGTTATTCTGAGAAAAATCCTTTGGGAACAATGTAACAACTTTCATTCTAAGAAAGGTTTCAACTTGGAAATGTCTTCATCAAGTGATTGTCCAGCAAAGGATAGGATTATAAGCACTTGCAGTAATGAAAACTGATAGATGTTTTATCATTTCTGCCTACTTGTCTACATGATCTTATTATTAACTCTCTAATAAGACTTTTTTCTCTACTAATTATAAGACTTTGGGGACAGGGAGCAGGCCGTGCAGGGAGAGATAGGCTGCTTTTCTTCATCTTCTCATAGTCTAAAACAAGAATTATTGAATAGCATAGAAGTGTTGCGTTAGCTGTTTGTTCACCGAGCGATCAGAGTTCAGTCAGTCAGGAGAGTAGAGTTATCGATGAGCATGTTGTAGAAATTTGGCCTTACACAGTTTTGAAAGTATTTAGGGAGGTGAAAATTCAGAAGGGGAGTTGGTAGATCAGGAGGCATCTCCAGCCAGTTTCTGAGAAGCCAAGTGTGTCCAGCTGCTAAAGTTGGAATGCGAGCAGGAAGCTTTGTCTACACCCAGGTAGTGGCTGGGGCAGTGCTTGGCCAGTAGGATGGGTAGTCAGGAGGTAAGCTGAAGGTGGAGCTGTAATTTTTCAATACTTGGCAGTGGGTGTTTGGGCCAGAGGTGACCTTCAGAGAATAGTGTGGTTACTGCTGTACCTCTGCCTCCCAGATCATATGCAGTTGCTGTTTGGTCAGCTTTAAGTTAGAAGCATGTAAGGAAGCATCAATCCCAGCATAACCAAAGTAACACCGTAAACCCCCTGCAGTCCCTCCCTTTTCAACTTGGCATCCACTCACACCCCTTATAACTACATTTATGAAATAGAGTAGAACAATTATACTTCCATCCACAAGGTGCAACTATCTTTCATACACCTCAAGATAAGCTTTCTCTCCAAAAAGGATACGAAGTCTACCTTTATTGATCGTGAATGTTCATTTCTTTTCTATCTGAGTCACTCTCCCACTTTGAGATCCTGCAATATAAATCCTGAGATAAAAGGTTAACCACTATTTAAGAATCTTAAGTCCCAACTGGAGGTAATTTTTCGTCCTAGGAGACGTGTGGCAATGTCTGGAAGCATTTTTCTCATCACACCTAGTAGAAGCAGAAGGGGTGGGGGCACTGCTACTGGCATTTAGTGGGTAGAGGCCAGGGAATCTGCTAAGCATTCTACAATGTGAGAGACAGGTCCCCACGACAAACAGGCATCTGGTCCCACATGTCAATAATGCTGCAGTTGAGAAACCCCATGTTAGATGATGGGGAAGTGGCAGAAATGGGTATGCCAGTTGTCTAGGGTTTCCATAACATAGTACTACACACTGGGTGGCTTAGGCAGCAGAAATTTATTTTTCCACATCTCTAGAGGCTAGAAATCTAGGTCAGGGTGCCATCCGAGTTGGCTTCTGGTATGATCTCTCTTCTCGGCCTGTGGCTGGCTGCCTTTGTCCTTAAGTGGCCTTTTCTCAGAGTGAGAGAGAGGAGTCTCTTTCCCCTATAAGAATACCAGTCCTGTGAGATTAGGGTTCCACTTTACAGACCTTATTTAATCTTAATTATCCCGTTAAAGGTCCTGTCTCCAAATACAGTCTCATTGGGCATTAGGACTTCAACCTATAAATTTGAGGAAGACACAGTTTACCCTAGTAACAATGAGGGTAAAGAAAGAGTTGGGTAATTTATAGGCAATTTTATTTATTTTAGAATAAGAAGGAAATACCCCTAGCTACTACACTCCTCATTTCTGTCACCAGTCGTGTGGTCATAGCTGATATTTATAATTTCCTTCTGCCACTACTCATTCCATAGGCCCTTTGCCCTTGGCAAGCATCTCAGCTGATAATGGTTCCTAGTTTGCTGGGGTAACTCAAACTTCCATTTCTAAAGTGTCTGTGCGTTCAGCAGCCCTGCTTGTTTTGGGTGGCGGGTTCCATTTTTGGGTTCCATTAACTTTTATAATAATACATGGGGAAACTAAAACATATCCCAGGAGAGCTACATTCCAGACATACTTCTCTTTATCATCTCTGAGTCCTCTATGTGGTAGCAACTCAGTGTTTTCTTGAGAGAATCGGTTATCCCGCCCAGAACATTAATTCCTTCTGCCTATTGATTCACTGGTAGGAGGAGCCCAAAGTGACCAGGTATGACAGTATCAATTCCTGACTTAATGGAATGATTGCTTATTTTCTAATGGAAGCATTTTTCCCTTGGAAACCAAGACCTCTAGACCATCAGAGCCAAAAATTTTAGGGCTGGGAGGCAAACATTTCATAAGCAGTTTATTATAATAGTAAGGAACTACTCCCATTTTCTACCTCTTGATTTCCAGACCTGTGAATCCTGGCTGTGGAAGAAACAACACTATGTATTAGTCACTGGTTTAGAGCATGTAGAGCATCCTGGAAGACATTGCCCCAAGCCTATAGGTGTTGCCAGCCAGCTAGTGCTGTTACTGGATCTTCAAAAGCTCATTCTACTTTTTGTCTGGTAGGCTGCAGTCCGTGGAGTCGCTAAGGGTCGGACACGACTGAGCGACTTCACTTTCACTTTTCACTTTCACACATTGGAGAAGGAAATGGCAACCCACTCCAGTGTTCTTGTTTGGAGAATCCCAGGGACGGGGGAGCTTGGTGGGCTTCCATCTATGGGGTCACACAGAGTCGGACACGACTGAAGTGACTTAGTAGCAGCAGCAGCTTCAGGATTGTGGGGAAAATGGTAAAATTAGTGCATTCCACAAGCATGAACCTATTGTTATGCTTCATTTCCTGGAAAATAAGCTCACTGATCAGAAGTAATGCTTTTGAGTAAAATACCGTAATAGTGAATAAAGCATCCTGTAAGTTCACAGATGGTGGTTTCCATAGAAGCATTGCAGGTGGGGAAGATAAATTTATATCCAGAGCAAGTGTCTACTTCAATGAGGACTATGTGCTGCCTTTGGTTTTTGATTGAAGTGGTCCAGGGACCATGTCAGTGGCTATGTTGATCTCTGCTGTTGGCCGATTGAGCATTCACCTGTGGCTGTAAATAGACCAGCCTCGGTGACTAAGTCCATGTTGCTAAACCCATGCATTACCTCTTTGCTGCCATAACCATTTAGTTCATGAAGCCATCTGGGTGTGGACGGGGTGCCTGGGGACAGAGGCTAGCTAACATCCACAGGGCAGGTCATCTTGTTTACTAATTATTAAAATTTTCTTCTTCCATGATCATTCTTCAGTGAGCATTCACATAGAACTCAAATGTCTTTTTTATCCGAACCTGTTTTGAGAGATCCATTCACATACCTTTTCTCCAGAGCTCCTTTTTCTGACCATCCAGCAAATAGTCATTGCACATGAAACAGTATAGATCCATACTTCTAGCCATCTCTCCTTCTAGGTAAGATAAATAACCAGGTATGACATTCTGTGTTCTGCCCCCTTGGGAAGATCGCCCTTTACTACAGTCGTTCGGGGCCACTCCCAAGTGGGGCACTCGTGCTGTAGCTGTTCTTTTCAAGTGATGTCAGAATGTTGTGCAGAACCATTTGTCAACCTGGCCTGTATTTTTTTCTTCCTTGGTCAGCTGATCACTTTCCATGGGGCCAAGGGAGCAGGTCCAGAGGGAGGGGATGATTTAGCAGTGGAGGTCATAGGCATTTGAGCCACTTGCCTCCACAACTTATGTGTGCCTGCAGGACCTATACATCTCTGATCTTGTATATTCCACTTCCTCTTGATGACAGAGTGCTGCATACACACCCAGTTTTGTGGCCTGGTGAGTAAGACAATACCCAGTTTATAATGGGTAGTTCAAATGGTAACTTGGTGACCTGTGGTCAAGTGTTGAATCAAAGGCAGAAGCCCTTTCTCAAAAGGAGGCTAATTACCTGCAGAGGATGGTGTAACTTTCCTCCAAAATCCTAAAGTTCTGTGCTGTGATTCCTCCTATAGGGGCCTACCAAAATCTCCTTAAAACATCATGATCGGCCACAAACTTGAATTACTGTCAGAGCTGCTGTATCATGTGGTTCAAGTGGCAGAACAGCCAGGGTGTCCATTCAAAAAAGGATTAAGAAGCAGAATGGTCAGCAGTGGTGGGACGTGCCGGCCTGGTGGGGAGAGGCAGCAGTGTGAAAAAACAGTTACTGTGAAGGAAGAGTAAATCCTGTAAAACTGAGGTCTCCAGTGACTTTAGAAAAGAGATATTAAAAAGAAAATAAGTATAGAAAATCATTATAGGCATTCTCTGCCTGGAGATTTCTATCACTTCTGGAATTTCTATGAAGGACTTGATCCTGAGAAGTCAGCCAGTTCCCTTTTTTGCAAACTTTGCACTTCGATCAGTGGGTCTTTATGAAACATAAAATGAACAAAAAATCATAAAGCCCGATTTTAACCTTCACTGGAGATTTTACTGTGGCCTTCTTGAGTTCCAGACCATTATTTCTGCAGATGATAAAATTCATTTCCACATGGGGTACTTCAGGGAGTCTTCTGATGAACCAACTTCCTGTAATGTTGGTGTAGGTGGAGCAAAGAAAATTTGTATAATTGATCAAAATGGAGATAACGTGTTTGCTGCCATCAGATTTTTTTTTTTTTTTGGATGAAAAAACAGATAAGAAAACTAGTCTCTTGAAAAACATAGATGAAAAGTGCACAGAAGCAGCCAGAGCACTGGGTTTACTCTTTGGAACAGAGAACTATGAAGATGAAATATAAAGATAAGAAAGTCATGACAAAGACTTTTCATGAGGCAGCCTTGGTTGTCCCAGTAGAAGAAAATGATGCTGGGTATGCTGAGCTCCCTGGAACAGATGCCAGCTTCAAGGGAGTTTGCAAGACAATTGTTGAAGCACCAAGTAATGAAGAGAGGCTAAAAGCTTTGGCTCTCATTCAAGAAATGATGACCTTCGTGCAGCTTGCTAGTGATGAATGTAATTATAGAATGAAGTGTAAGTGGGATGGACTTCCCATGTTATGGTTCAGACTGTTTTCATAAAGCTGCTGGCCAGCTCTCACCTCTTGCATATACTCTGCGGACGAGAAGTCTCTTTGCAAAAATTATTGAAGATTGTCTGGCAAACAGGAGTAAAGAGAATGCAGACCAACTTGTTGCCTGAATGGGAACTGGCTTTCTTGATGTGCAGTATTTTAAAGCATTAATGTTAAACCTGTGAATTTTGTTTTCAAGAAGTACATAAAACGAACTGATGGACACATTTACTTAAAACTTTTATAAAGCTAAAAAAAAAGAAGGATTAAAAGTCTGTTTCCGCCCCTGCCCTAAGGAACGTGTTCACTAAAGTGTGCATCGTGTGATCCAAGATACACAGGGGCCTGTGGGAAACCAGGGGATACGCATTTCATTCAGCTTCTGTAGTTGTTACTTTTATTTTGGCATTTTCCTCTAGTATAATTAAATAATATAACTTAAAATTTTAAATATAATTTTAATATATTTTAAAAATATAAAATATAAAATTTTGAGTCAGCTTATCATTTATGATATCATTTATGCATTTATGACAAGCTAAAAAAATGAATTTTTAAAATAAGCTTTTGAGGAGAGGAGTTGCAAACTAAAGATTTATAGGTTGAATATGGGGGAAAAGTCTGTTTCACTTGAATGTGTGAAAGTGTTAGTTGCTCCGTTGCATCTGACTCTTTGCCACCCCATGGATTTGGCCCCCAGGCTCCTCTGTCCATGGAATTCTCCAGGCAAGAATACTAGAGTGGGTTGCTCTTTCCTCCTCTAGGGATCAAACCTTGGTCTTCTGCATTGCAGGAAGATTCTTTACTGTCTGAGCCACCAGGAAAGCTTATGAAATAGCAATAACGATGCATAGTTTATTTTTTAAAAGACTTTTATGGTTGAACTAATAAGTCGATGTAAATTAAAAATTTCCATTTTGGGTGTGAAATTAATGTTACTGATTTATTTAATAATTTTTTTTTCCTTTGAAATTGTTCCTCAAGTTTTTAAAAGAACTTCTAAATTATTGCATTCTGGTACCATTCTATGAATTCTTTTATCTTTACGTTTATCATAAGGCTTATCTTCATTTTATGTTCTAAGAACAAAAGAATTGCTGACTTTTTAAGTAGTAACTAGTAGATTAATATCACATGAAAATTCTTTTGTACTTCTGGTATATAGTTCTAGATGAACAGAAAAGATATTAACCTACTTAGAAGAGGCATTTTTATTTTTGTTGACATAGTCCTTTGACTTCAAGAATCTTAAAACTTTCATGAGTTTAGTCTACCTAATTTGAAGTCACTACAAAGAAGTTTCATCTGATTTTTGTCCAAAGTGTGCTTGTATAACTGTTGAAAAGAGGCTTATCTTGGTAGCTGGGCAAAAGTAGGATGAACAGAGAGATAGGATAAGGATAAATCAGTAAAGGCTAGAAAGAAAGAACACTGAGGCAGATGAGAACCTCAAGGCTTCAGAAACAGGTCCTCTCGGAAGGAAATCTAAAAACATGAGATTACCTGGAGCGAGAAGGTATTAGTTGTTTCCTCTGTAAGAAATAAAGCAATAGAAATGGAGTATGGTAGGGAATTAGAGTTAAATGAAATCATTTAGGAAATCAAGTCACAAATTGGCTAACCCTATCAGAGTAAAGTGAAAAATATGTAGATGATAATCACAAATAAAATTTATGAGAAAACAGAGCCTAAGATTAGTAGTCTCCTAGACTTTCACACATTGGAGAAGGAAATGGCAACCCACTCTAGTATTGCCTGGAGAATCCCAGGGACAGGGGAGCCTGGTGGGCTTCCGTCTATGGGGTCACACAGAGTTGGACACGACTGAAGTAACTTAGCAGCAGCAGCAGTCGTTAAAGCAAACCTTGACCACAGTGTACATTCTCAGTAAATGTGGGTTGAATGTGAGTTTTGAAAAGTAGCCTCACTTTGCAAAGTAGATACTGATCAGAAGGGAGGAATTGGTTGCTGGGTAGATTACAGTTGGAATTGAACAAGGTTATTGAGTGTGAAGCAGCTTGAGAGTAACAGGATAATTACCCTTAGATAAGACGGGAGAAGCTATTTGAAATACAGAGGAGGCCAAATGGGTTGAGGCAACCTGAGTGAAGTTGGCTTCTTCATGCAACAAGTAGTGAAGAAGTTCCATGGTAGGTCTTTGTAAAAAAGAGCTGTCTGTATGTGGCTTGTAGGTATCCTCACTAGGTCAACCACTGTAACTCTAGACTAAAGTACAAAATTTAAGGTGATATCCTCTTGTGTGCCACTGCTCTAAGTTTCTACCTTCCAACTAAATGCTGAAGAACTTCTTTTGCTGATACTTGTATTTAATCTCATCTTTTAAAAAGAATAAAAAGGTGGGAATTCCCTGGCAGTCCAGTTAGGACATTTTCACTGCAGGGGCCTGGGTTCAATACCTGGTGAGGGAACTGAGATCCTGCAAGCTGTGCATTGCAGCTGTAAATGAATGAATGAATGAATGTTTCGTATCTGTGCCTGTATTGTCTTTGCTATCACCTATTCTTTCTGCTTCCCAAAAGTCACTGTTCTTTTCTCTTGCCCTAGGGAGAGGAGGTTCGATGTCAGTATGTTGTGACATGTGCAGGACTTTACTCAGACCGTATTTCTGAGTTGAGTGGCTGCGATCCCAATCCTCGAATTGTACCATTCCGGGGAGATTACCTAGTCTTGAAGCCAGAAAAGCGCTATCTTATAAAAGGAAATATTTATCCGGTAGGTAATGATGCATCTTGCTTCCCAGGTGGCTCAGTGGTAAGGAATCCACCTGCCAATGCAGGAGATGCAGGTTTGATCCCTAAGTCAGGATGATCCCCTGGAGGAGGAAATGGTAGCTTGCTCTAGTATTCTTGCTGGGAAAATCCCATGGGCAGAGGAGCCTGATGGGTAACAGTTCATAGAGTCGCAAAGAATCAGACACGGCTGAGCGACTGAGCACACACACACACTGTGATGCCTCTGTTTTCTCAAGATCAAGTTCAGTTCAGTCGCTCGGTCATGTCCGACTCTTTGCGACCCCATGAATTGCAGCACACCAGGCCTCCCTGTCCATCACCAACTCCCGGAGTCCACCCAAACCCATGTCCATCGAGTCGGTGATGGCATCCAGCAGTCTCATCCTCTGTCGTCCCCTTCTTCTCCTGCCCTCAATCTTTCCCAGCATCAGGGTCTTTTCCAATGAGTCAGCTCTTCGCATCAGGTGGCCAAAGTATTGGAGTTTTAGCTTCAACATCAGTCCTTCCAATGAACACCCAGGACTGATCTCCTCTACTCCAACACTGCAGTTCAAAAGCATCAATTCTTCGGCAATCAGCCTTCTTCACAGTCCAACTCTCACATCCATACATGACCACAGGAAAAACCATAGCCTTGACTAGACGGACCTTGGTTGGCAAAGTAATGTCTCTGCTTTTTAATATGCTATCTAGGTTGGTCATAACTTTCCTTCCAAGGAGTAAGCGTCTTTTAATTTCATATCTGCAGTCAGCATCTGCAGTGATTTTGGAGCCCCAAAAAATAAAGTCTGACACTGTTTTCACTGTTTCCCCATCTATTTCCCATGAAGTGATGGGACCAGATGCCATGATCTTAGTTTTCTGAATGTTGAGCTTTAAGCCAACTTTTTCACTCTCCACTTTCATCAAGAGGCTTTTTCTCAAGATGCTTGTGGGTAAAAAGGGAATGAAACAAAAACTTTTCCCAGGGTTAGAAGCAAGAGATATTTTAAAGGGCTTTTTAGTTCATTCCACCTGTTTCTCTGGATTAAATCCCTACATCTTTGTTCTGATATCATGGCTACGCATGGACCATACAGTCCATGGAATTCTCCAGGCCAGAATACTGGAGTGGGTAGCCTTTCCCTTCTTCAGGGGATCTTCCCAACCGAGGGATCGAACCCAGGTCTCCTACTTTGCAGTAGATTCTTTACTAGCTGAGCCATAAGGGAAGCCCTACATTGTCAGTACTTGCCCACAATACAGGCAGGCTTGAGTGTTCCATAGGAAGAACAGTGAGGAAAGAATGTGATTCTCCACCTCTCTCTGGAAGGAGTACTCCTAAAAGAACTTTTCCTTATAACAAGCCCATATGCCAGCCTTCTTTCTCAGTCACTTATCTGTAAGTGCAAGAAAGGGGTTGTGGCCACTCTCTAGTTTCATGGTGTAGAAGACCTAGGCATTTAAATGAAAAGCTCATTCTTTTGTCTGGACCTACTAGGTTGAACTACCAGTATTCAGCTATTCAGTGTTTTTGACCTTGCCAAAACTTCCATCATCTGTTCCAACCTGTTACATTCCCACTTGACAAAAGCCTGTGTTATGAAGGTGGGTTTTTTCCTGGCAGCTCTGATTTTACTTGTCAGCTGCGTAGATTCCTTGTTGGGGATGGTAGGAGTGCAGAATAACCTCAAGTAGGATAGTTTTTTTCTTTACCCAGAAAGAGGAATAGATGGGACAGTGTGCCTCATTGTCATGGCGTCAGGCTTCCTGTGTGGCATTTCTAGGCAGAAGCACGTATGTAGAAAAGCATCATCTGAGCACAGATCACAAGTAAATGCATGGAAAGAAGGTGTTTTATATTACCAGTTCAATGTTTGTGTGTATAATAAAATGCAGTATGAAATGGGGCTCTGTTTGCTCTGTTAAATCTATAGGTTCCCGATAGCCGATTTCCTTTCCTAGGAGTTCACTTCACACCAAGGATGGATGGCAATATTTGGCTAGGGCCAAATGCAGTTCTTGCCTTTAAACGAGAGGGCTACAGACCCTTTGACTTCAGTGCCAGAGATATTATGGATATAATCATCAAGAGGTAACTTCATTTCCTTTAAAAATGATTTTAAGTGCTTATACTTTTAATATGGGAAATTTTTTCTTTCTTGATATTAGGTTTATTTGGATAAATCTTCATATTTGTGATTGGTATATTATATTAAAAAAATTAATCTGAATTAAGAGCTTTGTGAAATAAGCATAACATTTTAACTACTTCAAGAAAATTCTGATGAGCCAGGGTGTTGTCTTGGTTAAAAAAGAGCCAAGAGTGATCCCTCATCTGACAGTCCAAATCTTGTTTTGCTAACCTTTAGTTGAGTTTGAAAAAAAAGAAAGTTTCTCTCAAAATCAGTAGATGGTTTACTTTGATAAGATTATTTCTAGCTAGTCACCATGATTTTGAAAACCTCTGGAGAAATTGCTGATAAGCAAGGTTGTTTCCTTTTCTGGAAAATTCGCAGTACTGCTTCGTTGATATGAAGTGCAGATCCTTTACCATGGTAAGAAATATCTCACTGAAGTATTTTGTCATTTTAGCAGTGTTGCTGTCTAGAGGGTTTCACATCATCAAAATCACTAGAAAGCTTTCAGAGCTCTACTTGCATTTCACCCTGCACAGATTCTGAAACCAGTTTAGGGTGGGGCTTCCCAGCTGTGTGCTTGTAAAAGTACACATGAGCACAGGCTCCCCAGAGTCTCACTTGAGAATCACTGCTAGCGTATCTGACCTCTGGCTGACTAAAGAGCAGTAGGGTAAATGTCCCACACATTTAATACCCAAATTAAAAAATCTGTAAATGCCTTTTAGGTGTGTTTTAAGGGCAGGTAACATTGCATTAGAAAGCTCTGATTTTTGCAGGCTTTATAGAATCCTAGTTTGAAACCAGCACCCCCTGGGAATTTGAATTTGAAAGATGTTTACTTCTGGAATTTGGAAGGTATTCCTTTGATGAAGTTTCCTTCTAAAGTAGGCCAAAAGTTGATTTTCTTTTTAAAATGTGGTGTTTTGGACTTGGCCTAGATTTCTGTGGTTCCACCCTCCTCCCCACCCCCCCCCAACCTAAATCTAATAGTCGTAGAGATGTTTTACAGTAATAAAGAATTCTTTCTCATAAAGATTTTATTTTCTTTGCTTTCAGTGGCTTGATTAAACTGGTGTTCCAGAATTTCTCCTATGGAGTTAATGAAATGTACAAAGCATGTTTTCTCAGTGCAACAGTGAAGCACCTTCAAAAGTTTATCCCTGAAATTACTATCAGTGATATACTTAGGTAAGGAAAAGCTATCAGGATTGTAAATGCATTCATGACCTATGTGAACTTGGCAGGTGGGTCTGACTTCGTGATTCTAAGCACCCATGCAGTTAGTGTGTGCCCTGAATTTTTGCGTGATCTCTCTTTCTTAACAAGTTGTTCATTCCCCTTGCAGTTTGGGTGTTGCTGCATCACTCCCCTTAGTGCTTGAACCAGGTCCGTTTATGACTGTCTAGAGAGCAGCACTAAGCTGAACTCTCCATCTCAGTTACATTACGATGCCGTCTTCACCCTTGTGTCTAGCTATCACTCATAATAAAACCTCTCACCTGAAAGTTTTTTAATCTCCCTGGCCACTTGTGATTCCAAAGCCTTCTGACTTCAGTTCTGTGCAAGATCATTGATCACAGTGTTACGTAAGTAGGTAATAAGCATGTTAAAACAATATACTTTAATTGATTCTTAAAACCTTTTAGAAACATAACTCATATCTGCTGTCTCACCTTGCTTCCTCTCTACTTATTTTGCTGTTTCTTGGGTCCTATTGCACTCAAGGACTATTTGCAGAACAGGAGTGGGTAATAGTACGGTAGCAATCAGTTTAAGTCCTTGCTTCAGGGATGTGGGGCAAAGGAAGGACTATTTAAAAGTTTTTTATTTTCTTAAAGAGAAAAGGTTTTCTGGACTAAAGCTATACTTTGTCCTAAATACCACCTAAGCCTATTTCCTTTGTGGTGGTATTTTTAGGGTGCTCACCTTTTTTCCTGAACACGCCATTTTTTAGGCCTAATCAGCCATGGTCTTTGAGGCTCCCTCTTCCCTGAACTGATTCCTCCATGAATCTCTAGAGCACCATGTCTGTCTCCTCAGTAACAGCTGCGGGACTCGCCTGGTGTAAAATGTCAGCAGCTCGACTCTGTATCTAGGAGGAGAGCAGTGATCACGTCAGCTGTCTCCCTCAGAGAAGCGTCCTGGTCTAAATCTGACTTATGTGTCATTCCCATACCAGCCTCTTTGAATGCTTAGGACTATTAAACCGAGCTAATGTTTTTGCTCTTATCTTTCTCATCCCTCTACTCAGCTTCTGAAATGGAAGGGATAAAAATATCTAGGCTTTATGTTCTTTCACTCACCATAAATGAAGGCTTTTATGTTTTCAGTGGTCTTTTTTTAGCAGTCTCGTTATGTTTTGTATCTGAAAATAGATGGGTCAAATCAAGTGTCTTTTACTGCTGTTAATATTCCTTGGAAAACACAACAGATGGGTGTAGTGAATTCTATACATAAATGGTTGGAATGAATTCACTACCCAGATTTGATTACCACACTTTTGTCAAAGTCTGAGGAAAACTCTTTAGACCAGTGGATTTCATATGGTAGAACTGAACTTGGAGCTTGTGAGTTTTGGTGAATACTCTTGTCTCTGGGAGGAAGGGTGTGGATTTCAGTTACAAGTCTCATTACCGTGTAGTAGAAAACACACAGCAGTGTAGGCTGGTGCATTTGGGGACAAGTTCGACTCAATCACATATGAGTTTCTCTCTGAAGAGAGAAGCTGAACATATTCAGCAATTCCATTTGATTCCTGTAGTTATGAAATGCAATAAATTATCAGTAATGAAAAGAAAATCATAGAAGATATGTTTGATACCATTTATATGTTTATACCATATTGTATATGGATTTCACATGTAAAAATAAAAACAAACATGGGAGTGATAAATACCTAATTGAAGACAGAAGTTAACTCCAGGGAAAGAAGAGAATGGGATCCAGGGAGTTTGACAGGGCGCTTCTATCATATCTATAATGCTTTATTTCTTAAGCTGTTTGATTAAAAAATTGGTGTTCATTATGTTATTCTCCACACCTGTTAGATGCTTAGAATCTTAAATCATCATCATAATAAATGATATAATTAGGCTTTCCCACATTTTGAAGCCCAAGTCCTGCATATCTTGCAACCCATGTGACACCATAAATGCTCTATTATTAATATTGGGGTGGAAGCATATTAAGCAGTTCTGGGTAGTAAAAAAGAACCAAAGCAGCACTTTAAGTGGGATTTTTAGCTCAAGATGGTGTCTTTAGTTGCAGTAGCCTCCAAAGGGGATACAGCTTGACTTCTCATTGCCTAGCCAGAGCATCTTGAGCAGTAACTTACTGATGAACATTAGACTGGAATATAAAGTGATAGCCTGTCAAATATATGCATTAGGTCTACAAACTTCTCATTATTAAATGATGATCTCTAAGATTCCTAATTTAAGTTGTAAAGCCCTTTAATTTGTTCTGTGATTAATTTTGACATGGTAACCTAACTAGTTTGTATGTGCTAGCGTTGTAAGGACATAAAACATGAAAACATATTTGTCAAGATTCCCCTTTTTTCCATGCTTCATTTTGAAAATACCTTCTTGGGAGGTATTTTTCAGGCAAGTGAATTTTCAGGCAAGATGTTTTCATCGAAAGTGATAGCTAAAGACTACACGATATCGTTGTGAAATGCAAGGGTAAAAGCCAGAAATTCTGTAATAACGGTGATCAGACCCTTTTGCAAAAAAGGGTTTCTCATTCTTGGTTCCACTGACATTTGGGCCAAATAACTCTTTACTGTGGGGGGACTGTCCAAATCATTGTAGGATGTTTAGCAGCATCCCGGGTCTCTACCTACTAGATGCCAGCAGTACTTCTCTGGTATGACAACCGAAATGTCACCAGACATTGCCAGATGTCCTCTAGAGGGCAAAAGCTCCCCTGATTGAGCACTAGTCTAGAGAATGTGGTGCCCTTCACATTACAAAACACTAACAGAGTCTGGAGAAAATATAATAAAAAAAAAAAACCTTTGAAATGCTTATTGCTGAGGGTGCAAGGAAATAAGGGCATCCCAGAGAGGAAAACAAAGAGGAAATTGAAAATCCAAGAGCTAAGAGGAATGCTGATGCTGACCTGGAAGGATAGGGAACATTTTCTGATTTTGATGTCAATATAAATTGTGTTTCATTTTTAGTTGATATATGATTTACTTACAATAAAATATGCAGATCTTAAGTGCTCAATGAACTTTGGAATTATATAAACTCATATCCACCACCCAAATCAAGATACATTAGGGACTTATATTTTAATTGCCATTCAAGTGCTGGAAAGAAAGCCTTTGGTCCGAAAAAGGTGAAAAGTTGGAGCTGAGATCCCTTTGTAAAGCCAAGGACTCTGAAAGGGCTGTACTCTCAGTGAGAAGGAAGTCTAGAAAAAAAAATCTGTAAAAATCTAGAACTCTGGGCCTGCACTCACAAACACTTGGAGTTTCAATTTGTACCACCATTTTGATCTAGGAAATGTAAGCTAAGTGTAGATCCAGTCTAGTTTGGATCCTGCTTCAAACTAATACTTTTCCCTCTCACACTCTCATTTTAAATAGATTAAAGTGACTGAAAATCAGGGTTATTTGACCACAAACTGAATATTGTTGATAGTAAGCAATTAGTTTGGTTCAGTTCAGTCACTCAGACATGTCCGACTCTTTGAGACCCCATGGACTGCAGCATGCCATGCTTCCCAGTCCATTACCAACTCCCAGAGCTTTCTCAAACTCATGTCCATCTTGTTGGTGATGCCATCCATTCATCTCATCCTCTGTCATCCCCTTCTCCTCCTGCCTTCAATCTTTCCCAGCATCAGTGTCTTTTCAGATGAGTCAGTTCTTCCCATCAGGTGGCCAAAGCATTGGAGCTTCAGTTTCAGCATCAGTCCTTCCAGTGAATATTCAGGACTGACTGGTTGAATCTCTTTGCAGTCCAAGGGACTTTCAAGAGTCTTCAACACCACAGTTCAAAAGTATCAGTTCTTCGGTGCTCAGCTTTCTTTATAGTCCAACTCTCACATCCATACATGTTCAGTTCAGTTCAGTCGCTCAGTCATGTCCTACTCTTTGTGACCCCACGGACTGCAGCACACCAGGCCTCCCTGTCCATCACCAACTCCTGGAGCCTACTCAAACTCATGTCCATTGAGTTGGTGATGCCATCCAACCATCTTATCCTCTGTCGACCCCTTCTCCTCCTGCCTTCAATCTTGCCCAGCATCAGGTTCTTTTTAAATGAGTCGGTGCTTTAGCATCAGGTGACCAAAGTATTGGAGTTGCAGCTTTAGCATCAGTCCTTGTGATGAATATTCAGGACTGATTTTCTTTAGGATGGACTGGTTGGGTCTCCTTGCTGTCCAAGGGATTCTCAAGAGTCTTCTCCAACACCACAGTTCAAAAGCATCAATTCTTCTGTGCTCAGCTTTCTTTATAGTCCAACTCTCACATCCATACATGACCACTGGAAAAACCATAGCTTTGACTAGACGGACCTTTGTTGGCAAAATAATGTCTCTGCTTTTTAATACGCTGTCTAGGTTGGTCATAGTGTTTCTTCCAAGGAGCAAGCGTCTTTTAATTCCATGGCTGTGGTCACCATCTGCAGTGATTTTGGAGCCCAAGAAAATAAATCTGTCACTGTTTCCATTGTTTCCCCATCTATTTACCATGAAGTGATGGGACTGGATGCCATGATCTTAGTTTTTTGAATGTTGAGTTTTAAGCCAGTTTTTTCACTCTCATCTTTCACTTTCGTCAAGAAGCAATTAGTAGTTTTGTCTTACTATTAGAAATCCTTTTAAGAGAAATATACATTGAAGCAGGATGACATGCAATCTAGGGTTTGCTTTAAAATAATTCAGTGGAGAGAGGTAGACAGAGAGTGGGGTACAGATGAAACAAAATTGGCTTGTGTGTTGGTTATTGAAATTGGGTAATACATCCATGGGAGTTCATTATACTGTTCATTTTACTTTTGTACATGTTTAAGATTTTCCATTAAAAAAAAAAGGATGTTCCCAGAATGGTAATATGTGGAGCTTCTGATAAAATGGGAGTTCATTATATTGTTCATTTTATTTATATATATCAGTGTATTTATTTGTACTGATAAAAGCAAATATAAGTCAGTAAATTTATTTTTACCAATAAAAACAAATATAAAACCTTCTGTAGAGGGACATAACTTCAACCCAACCCCCACACTATTCCCCCAGATAAAATCCTGCTGAATAAGAACTCACCAGCAAAAGTTACAAAGCACCATAGTGAGAGTAAGCAGATAGAATAAATACTAGAATTAGACTCCTAACAATTTAGGGTAATAGTAATATTAGAAACCATAAAGTAAGTATATGCCAGTGAATTAAAAAAGCAAATGAAGTAAACTGAAAAAAGAATAATCATATAAAAAATACCCTAGGCAAATTTAGAAACCAAGTAATCAGAATTTCTAGGAATGAAAAATATAGTTCTTAAATTTTAAAACTCAAATGATTAAGTTATAAACAGCTCGTTAGACCTCCTGTAAGAGAAAATTAGTTAATTGGAAGGTAAATCTAAAAAGTTGAGAGAACAGTGTTGCAAGCTAAAAATGCATCATGTGTAAATTAGAAAATGAACTTATGGTTGCTAGAGAGTGGGGGAGGGATAGTTAGGGAGTTTGGGGAGATCATGTACACACTGCTATATTCAAAATGGATAACCAACAACTAGAAACTTAAAAAAAAAATGAAACACTTTATTTAGTGGATTCATAGAACTCCTTCACCCTCGTTACAGAGTACACATGTTATTCAAGTCCTCACAAAACATTTACATGTCCTTTTGTTGCAGTCCAGTTTGGTTGAATATTAATAATAAAAATACCCTATACTCTTCCATCGAGTTTGGAAATTAAGATAGAATGGTTGACTTGCCCTGTATCACCACTCCCAATTTAAATATGCTCATGTGAACTTCTATTTTTAGGTTAACAGATCCCATGGTAAGTTTTATAAAATACTAAACCGGCCAAAAATGTTAGTGGGCTTCCCTGGTGGCTCAGTGGTAGAGAATCATCCTCTTAATGCAGGAGACATGGGTTCAATCCCTGGGTCAGGAAGATCTCATTTAGAAGGAAATGGCCACCCACTCCAGGATTCTTGCCTTGGAGATCCCAGGACAGAAGAGCCGGTTGGGCTATCATCCATGGGGTTGCAAAACAGTCTGATACAACTTAGCAACTAAGCAACAAAGATGTCAGTGCTAGCCTGTCATAGCTGTTTTCTAGCCCACAGGATTATGCCTGCCACAGAATAATAAAGCAATAAATACAACACTTCTCAGAATGAATGCCATTAGTTACATATCCACCTGCTGTTTCTAGACATATTTAAGGGTCTAAGGCTTGCATTCCTATTAAATTTAGTTACAAATAGGGCAAAATATGTTGCTAGAAATAACATTAAACAGTTAAATATAGCTAAATTTGCAAATATTATATTTGCTGAATCATTTGTTCTTTCAGCTATTAAAAAAGAATTAAAAGTTAAACAATTAAAATTTTCTAGAGAGTCATCGCATGTATGCTCAGTCATGTCCTACTCTTTGTGACCCCGTGGACTATGGCCCACCAGGCTCCTCTGTTCGTGGGATTTTCCAGGCAAGCATACTGGAGTGGATTGCCATTTCCTCCTCCAGGTATCTTCCCAACCCAGGGATTGAACCTGTGTCCCTGAACTGGCAGGTGGAGTCTTTGTGCCACCTTGGAAGCCTCTGTTGAATACTTCCTGTGTATACAAATCTAGACACCAGGGCAGAAATAGGAGTGTTGTGCAAGAATCAAATCTGGCCCTGAAGATGTTTATGGTTTATTTTACCTAAAACTTCAAGTTACAGTGTTCACCTCAAGATAAGGGGGAATCCCTGTATGGAATCATGCAAAGAAAAACCCTGGAGTTTCATTAAGTGCTGAATAGGAAACATGAACACATGAAGAATTTGATAATTTAAACATTAAATTCTGAAAGAAATGGGAATACCAGACCACCTGACCTGCCTCTTGAGAAACCTGTATGCAGGTCAGGAAGCAACAGTCAGAACTGGACATGGAACAACAGACTGGTTCCAAATAGGAAAAGGAGTACGTCAAGGCTGTATATTGTCACCTTGCTTATTTAACTTATACGCAGAGTACATCATGAGGAACGCTGGGCTGGAAGACGCACAAGCTGGAATCAAGATTGCTGGGAGAAATATCAATAACCTCAGATATGCAGATGACACTACCCTTATGGCAGAAAGTGAAGAGGAACTCAAAAGCCTCTTGATGAAAGTGAAAGAGGAGAGTGAAAAGGTTGGCTTGAAGCTCAACATTCAGAAAACAAAGATCATGGCATCTGGTCCCATCAATTCATGGGAAATAGATGGAAAAACAGTGGAAACAGTGTCAGACTTTATTTTTTTGGGCTCCAAAATCACTGCAGATGCTGATTGCAGCCATGAAATTAAAAGACGCTTACTCCTTGGAAGGCAAGTTATGACCAACATTGATAATATATTAAAAAGCAGAGACATTACTTTGCCAACAAAGGTCCATCTAGTCAAGGCTATGGTTTTTCCCGTGGTCATGTATGGATGTGAGAGTTGGACTGTGAAGAAAGCTGATCGCCGAAGAATTGATGCTTTTGAACTGTGGTGTTGGAGAAGACTATTGAGAGTCCCTTGTACCGCAAGGAGATCCAACCAGTCCATTCTAGGGGAGATCGATCCTGGGTGTTCATTGGAGGGACTGATGCTGAAGCTGAAACTGCAATACTTTGGCCACCTCATGCGACTAAGTTGACTCACTGGAAAAGACTCTGATGCTGGGAGGGGTTGAGGGTGGGAGGAGAAGGGGACGACAGAGAATGAGATGGCTGGATGGCATCGCCGACTCTGTGGACATGAGTTTGAGTGAACTCCGGGAGTTGGTGATGGACAGGGAGGCCTGGCGTGCTGTGATTCATGGGGTCGCGGAGAGTCAGACACGACTGAGCGACTGAACTGAACTGAACTAACTGAACTGAAACATTTCATATGAAATAGTTACTTTAGTTCAACCTAAATTAAGTTCCTTAGAAAAACTTAATCTTGTATATTGTTTTTTACAGTTTGGATTATAGATTTTGAATACTTGGGCAGAAATGTAGGGGATGTTGATAAAATAGTTGGTGTTTGTAAGAGGAATAAATAAGTATAGACACATTTTAGCTAGTGAATTAGCATTAATTTCTCTTTGCTTAGAAGGAGTAAGGAGAATATACTAACTAAACCTTCATGGAGGAAGGTTTTTTGAACACTCAACATCAGTAGCTGGTCATGCCACTGTGTGTCCCCTCATTTGGCCTTCTGCGAGATAAAAGGAGAGGGACAGGAAAACTTATAGAGATGCTCACAACAGCAACAGGAGTTTTATCCAAGAAAAGAGAGAGGAGAGATGCTGTTTTGATGAGAGAATTTATAAACACAGAATGTACCTAAATGGACCACACCCTGGCCAATAGGCTGTTATGTATCCTTACCCTAAGAAAATTCAGCTTTCATCCCGTTCTGTCTTTTTGTGTTGTAGTGATGTATCTGATTCTTACCTGGAAATCTTTACAGCTCAGAAATCTCCTGTCCAGATTCCTTGCAGGCTTCAGTACTACAAATTACTTACTTTTATTATAGAATTTTTCATCCTTATTGTTGTAATTCTTATTTCAGTTCAGTTCAGTCGCTCAGTCATGTCCGACTCTTTGTGACCCCATGAATCACAGCACGCCAGGCCTCCCTATCCGTCATCAACTCCCGGAGTTCACTCAAACTCATGTCCATCGAGTCGGTGATGCCATCCAGCCATCTCATTCTCTGTCGTCCCCTTCTCCTCCCGCCCCCAATCCTTCCCAGCATCAGAGTCTTTTCCAGTGAGTCAACTCTTCGCATGAGGTGGCCAAAGTATTGGAGTTTCAGCTTTAGCATCAGTCCTTCCAATGAACACCCAGGATCGATCTCCTTTCTCTACAAATGAACTTTTTAGCTGTGTAACTTCAGGCAAGTTACTTAATATCTCTATTTTCTTTGCTGTTAAATATAAACTATATCAGCTTCTTAGAGCTGTGAGGATTAAATGAGAGAATTCCTAGCATGGATTAAATCCTTGGTAAAAAAAAAAAAAACAGAAAAAGCTATTATTATCATGATCTTTCCTTAGTTAGTTTGAGGTCTTAGAGGGTAGTACTCTCATATTCTTTGTATCTTCCTCATGTGCCTATCTGCATTGGCCCAGAATCATTCAAAATTGTTTAATATTGTTGCCTGATTTCTTGAGTCTTAGTGGTATATAAAAGGCACCTGTTTTCAACTGGGTTTTCTTCCATGGTTTCAGTGGAGGTACTTTTGGACTCCAAAAATATTTTATTCAGGTTTTATCTGTAACTTTTTTTTTTAATTAAAAAGAAAAAAATTCTAATTTGTAAACTCAAGTGTTATAACACAGAACTTTTAGTATTAAAGGATCTTAGTGTACTAGGCAAGGTAAGGCAACACAAGGTTTAATCGCCAAGTCTTGTCCGACTCTTTCGACTCCATGGACTATAGCCTGCTAGGCTCCTCTGTCCATGGGATTTTACAGGCAAGAATGCTGGAGTGGGTTGCCATTTCATTCTCCAGGTCATTTCTCTTTGATTGAAGGTTATCCTGATATTAAAGGCTAAACTGTTAAAAATAAACTACAAAGCAAGAATTTGCTGCCATTCGCAAATATTTTTCTCCATAAATTTTAATAGTATTCAACCAAAACACAAAAATACATAGAAGTCTGTAGCGGCTGTAAGAATGTAGCTGACACATATAATTCTTGCTTTCTTTGCTTTGTATCAATCAGAAGAGCCTTATATTCTAATGACTGATTTTATAATAAATTCATTTTGTAAATTCAAATAAAAATGCATCTACTCTAAGTATGGGTTTTTCTGCTACTTTTGGAAAGAACCCATTTGTTTATTTTAGGCTAAGGATGTATGTTTGACAGGCTACAACTGACAGCCTTTGGCTAATTACAGACCAGTTGGGTTTTCACATAATTATACACTTTTTAAAAGAGTAAAGACTTTATTGCTTTAAGAATACTTTGAAACCACTGACAAATATATGAAGTGTCCTATCTCTCCTAGTCAGATGACTGCCACTCTTACTTTTGCAGAGGCCCCGCTGGAGTAAGAGCCCAAGCCCTGGATAGGGATGGGAATCTCATAGAAGATTTTGTGTTTGATGGAGGCGTTGGGGATATTGGAAATCGCATTCTTCATGTGAGGAATGCACCTTCCCCTGCTGCCACTTCTTCCCTTGCAATTTCTGGAATGATTGCAGATGAAGTGCAACAAAGGTTTAAATTGTAAATAATGAAAGGAGCTAGGTATGCATTGTGATCTCCACGTTCAGCCACAAGAATTTACTAACTGCATTCTTTAAGAAAATTGGTTTAAAATGTCATTTTTAGATATACCATTTAGATAACCACTGAATTTTTTAAGTTAGGTAACATGGAAATAATATATTTTTTTTAAGTCCGTGCTCTTTAAAAAGGTACAGTTGTATCTTTCTTTCTGACCTTGCTAATGATCAGTCCTCACGAGATTTGGCTTTTTTGGGATTTCTGGGAACTATAGCATGAAAAAGTGATTATTCCCTTAACTTTTTGGCTTTATAATATCTAAGCTTCTTTCGTCTTGCCTAGACAAGAAAATATATTGTAGATTGCAAGCCTCCTTTTAATTTCAAAGAGTCATAAAAGCTCACATTATTTAGAGCAACAGTAATTGGAAATTTTAAATTATTGATTAAAAATACATGAAATTTCACATTTTGAAGTAGTTTGAGTAAGATTCTATCTAATCTATATTTGTAAAAAATAACTTTGCAAAAGAAATTCAAAGTATTCTTCTCAGTTTCTTACAATTGACTTGATCTTGGGTCATCCGTAAATCTTAACAACAGTCCACTATGAGTGTTTTGTTTATTCTTCAGTCTTCTGTGGTCAAAAAACCAGAAGAACTTAGAATCCTGACGCTGACATACAGAACTTTGTAATTTAAAATAGTATTTACCCCTTATATCTCTAGTCTTCAGTTATACCAAGGTTCTCAAATGTTGACCCAGATCACTAATGATTCATGCCTACTTGACTTTTCTGGAATCCTATAAACCTTTTTGAGGATATTTCTTCATTTTGAGGAAATACCTAATTTTGAGGCATTCACTTTTGTAAACCGCAAAAGTGCCTTACAATCATGTGTATTTCATGAGTATTTTAAATGGTTGCCCAGTGCCATATTGTCTACTGTGTACTATATATGTGTGTGTGGTATCTATTGAAATGATTCTTATAGTTCAGAATGTTAGAAAACAGAAATATAAATGGAATTGTAGTAGAATATGAGGAATCTTTTATTACAGAGCCACCAATTAGGTGAGAAATGTTCATCCATTCCCTCACATATACTCTCTCCAGATTAATCTTCTAGTGTTAATTTTTGCTTTCCACTCATCTCTAAAACTGTGTGATGGATGAGTTAGAAAAATGAGCATTTTGGTGGATAGGAAAACTTACCTGTTTTCTTCCTTTTCACTTCAAGCCAATGATTACATTGATTGAGCTACCTCATTAATTAATTTGAAAGGTTACACATCATCAGCTCATGATCCAGAATAGCACATCCAGGTAAATTGATTAGGCAGTTACTTGACACTTGGGATGAGCATACATACTGAAAGCAGTTGGAAAGTATTCACAGAGGAAACAAGCCCTAATGATTCTTTATAACAACTGGTTCCTCCAAGAAATGTAACACACAGGGTATTTTCTGTTTCATTACAAGACTGGAGATGGAAAGTATTCAGTTCTCTATTTTATTGACAGTAAGATTGTATATACACTAAGCTGTGAAAGATTGAAATTATAAAAATAACTATCCTAATTAAATGCTCATTTCATTTGGATCTTTACTATGCCTCCAAAAAATTGTGAAAAAATTATTGAAAGTGTTTTGAATGTGTAGATTATTCTGTTTGTAAAACATTTTGTATTTGTAAATAGAGTCTTGTTGTGGAATAATGCTATAATATTTAAAAGTTTTTTTATTTCTAAGACAGAAGAAATGTATATTAATATTAAAAATATTTTAATGAGCCTTGGTTTTGTGAACATAATTTTTAGTTTCATAAAAACTCCTGATTCAATACTTGCCTGGCAGGGAAGATACCTGCGTGAAGGTGGTTTTTCCAGTGTGCAGCTCATCTATTGTACTCTGGATATGCTGACCCTTGCAGTTTCCCCAAATGGGGGAAACTTGGCTGCATAATTTGTGGTAGTGGGGGACTGTGTTCACTTTTTCCCCTGGTTTTTTTCTTTTCTGTTTTAATGATAGAGATCCCTCAATAACATTTTCTAGGGGTCCAGTGGTTTGTGTTTATCTAATACTGAAGATAACCTTTAGTGCATCATCCATTTAACATGGGTACTGAATGGTGGTGAATATGACACAGGACATGGAGAAATAAAGATTTTTTAAAAAATTCTGATTCATATAAACTTTATGTTTGAAACATGAACTATTGTAGGATTTAGATAGCAGTCAATAAAAAAAAAGAGCTTGTACTTGTGTATAACATAAAAATGAGGTAGAGTAGTTTGTATTTGGGGTAAAAAGTAGAGCACTTTCCTACCATGCTGTGCTGTGCTAAGTTGCTTCAGTCGTGTACAAAAATGGCTTTCCATTTGGTAGTGGTGGCACTGTCTAGCTGATGTCAGTATCATCTTCATACACAGAGTCCCAGGGAACATTATAGTGCTTTCTCCATGGGGAGGGGGGCAATAAATAAATCATCTTGGAATTTTATACAAAATTATTGTTCCTCTTGGGAAGACATTTTTGGTATGCTATCTCTTACAGGGGATTGAGGTTCTGGTCATGAGACTCCCATAATGGTTATAAGGGCAAATGATCTGTCTTGAGTCCCCGCTTCAACTTCTTTCCAGCAGGTGAACTGTAAGAAGACCAGAGTTAGCTACAGCAATGGACCATGAAAGTGAGTGACAACTACATTTATTGTTGCTTGTGGCATAGCTTTGGTTTGCTACTGACTAGCAGCACTTGTAGCTCTAAATAAATTGAAGAAGTAGAAGAGAGTAAATGGGAGAAATATTGAGTAAGTCCTTCTTGAAAATGTTTTTCAGTGGGAGAATATTAGTGGTAAAATTTTTACTGCCTTTTAAATTTTAAGATGTTAAAATGTGAGTTGTCAGATGACTGGGTCATTCAAGTTATCTCCTTAAAACCATTCTAAATTCTAGAAAGATGAGTAAAATTACAATGAGGTGTTACCTCACAGCTGCTAAAATGGCCATCATCAAAAAGTCTGCAAATAATAAATTTTGGAAACGGTATGGAGAAATAGGAGCTCTCCTACACTGTTGGTGAGGATGTAAATTGGTGCAGCCACTATGGAGAACAGTATGGTTCCTTAAAAAATTAAAATTAGAGTTACCATATGGCCCAGAAATCCTACTCGTGGGCATATATCCAGAAAAAACAAACTTGAAAAATTACATGCATCCCAATGTTCATTGCAGCACTATTTACAAATAGCCAAGACATGGAAGCCACTTAAATGTCTGTCAACAGAAGGACGGATAAAGAAGATGTGGTATATATGCACAATGGAATATTACTCAGCTATAAAAAAAAAAGGAATGAACTAATACAACATGGATGGACCTAGAGATTATCACCCTAAGTGAAGCAAGTCAGGCAGAAAGACAAATACCATACCACTTTTATGTGGAATCTAAAAGGAAAAAAAAAAGACACAACTTATTTCCAAAACAAAAACAGACACAGAAAACAAACTTATGGTGACTAAAGGGGAAAGGAGGAGTGAGGCTACTGATAAATTAGGAGACTGCGATTAACATATGCATAGTACTATGTATAAGACAGATAACCTACAAAGACCTACTGTATAGCTTAAGCAGCTATATTCAATATTATGTAATAACCTATAAGGGAAAATTATCTTAAAAAGAATATATATAACACACAGTTGTGTGTGTATAACTGAATTGCTATGTTGCACAGCTGAAACTTACATGATATTGTAAATTAACTATTAAAAATTTTTACATAAATTTTAAAAACAAGTAAAATTACTATCAAGTTATTATGATAGTATATTAATTTTAACTCAAATTTATGATTTTTTGTTACATATACACAGGTTCTCCCTCTCATGGTATTAGTGTATTTATCCTATTTTTTAAGACTTGAAGGAGGTATTTCTAGTGAAATACCTGATCTGAAGTCCCTGAAGAACTGTGGACGGAGGTTCATGACATTGTACAGGAGGCAGTGATCAAGACCATCTCTAAGAAAAAGAAATGCAAAAAGGCAAAATGTTTCTCTGAGGAAGCCTTACAAATGGCTGAGAGAAGAAGAGAAGCTAAAGGCAAAGGAGAAAAGGAAAGATATAAGCATCTGAATGCAGAGTTCTAAAGAATAGCAAGGAGAGATTAAAAAAAGCCTTCAGTGATCAATGCAAAGAAATAGAGGAAAACAATAGAATGGGAAGGACTAGAGATCTCTTCAAGAAAATTAGAGCTACCAAAGGAACACTTCATGCAAAGAAGGGCACAGTAAAGGACAGAAATGGTATGGACCTAACAGAAGCACAAGATATTAAGAAGAGGTGGAAAGAATACACAGAAAAACTATACAAAAAAGATCTTCATGACCCAGATAACCACAATTGTGTGATCACTCACCTAGAGCCAGTCATCCTAGAATGTGAAGTCAAATGGGCCTTAGGAAGCATCACTACAAACAAAGCTAGTGAAGGTGATGGAATTCCAGTTGAGCTATTTCAAATCCTAAAAGATGATGCTGTGAAAGTGCTGCACTCAATATGCCAGGAAATCTGGGAAACTCAGTAGTGGCCACAGGACTGGAAAAGGTCAGTTTTCATTCCAATCCCAAAAAAAGGCAATGCCAAAGAATGTTCAAACTGTTGCACTCATCTCACATGCTAGCAAAGTAATGCTCAAAATTCTCCAAGCCAGGCTTCAATAGTACATGAACTGTGAAATTCCAGATGTTCAAGCTGGATTTAGAAAAGGCAGAGGAACCACAGATCAAATTGTCAACATCCGTTGGATTATCGAAAAAGCAAGAGAGTTCCAGAAAAACATCTACTTTTGCTTTATTGACAATGTCAAAACCTTTGACTGTGTGGATCACAACAAACTGTGGAAAATTCTGAAAGAGGTGGGAATACCAGACCACCTCACCTGCCTCCTGAGAAATCTGTATGCAGGTCAGGAAGCAACAGTTAGAACTGGACATGGAACAACAGACTGGTTCCAGATCGGGAAAGGAATACGTCAAGGCTGTATATTGTCACCCTAAGCTTATTTAACTTATATGCAGAGTACATCATGTGAAATGCCGGGCTGGATGAAACACAAACTGGAGTCAAGACTGCTGGGAGAAATGTCACTAACCTCAGATATGCAGATGACACCACCCTTATGGCAAAAAGCGAAGAACTAAAGAGCCTCTTGATGAAAGTGAAAGAGGAGAGTGAAAAAGTTGGCTTAAAACTCAGCATTCAGAAAACTAAGATTATGGCCTCTGGTCCCATCACTTCATGGTAAATAGATGGGAAAAAAATGGAAACAGTGTTTATTTTTTTGGGCTCCAAAATCACTGCAGATGGTGACCACAGCCATGAAATTAAAAGATGCTTGCTCCTTGGAAGAAAAGTTATGACCCACCTAGACAGCATATTGAATAGCAGAGACATTACTTTGCCAACAAAGGTCCGTCTAGTCAAAGCTATGGTTTTTCCAGTAGTCATGTATGGATGTGAGAGTTGGACTAAAGAAAGCTGAATGCCAAAGAATTGATGCTTTTGAACTGTGGTGTTGGAGAAGACTTTTGTGAGTCCCTTGGACAGCAGTGAAATCAAGCCAGTCAGTCCTAAAGGAGATCAGTCCTGAATATTCATTGGAAGGACTGATGCTGAAGCTAAAACTCCAATACTTTGGCCACCTGATGCAAAGAACTGACTCATTGGAAAAGACCTTGATTCTGGGAAAGATTGAAGGTGGGAGGAGAAGGGGACGACAGAGGATGAGATGATTGAATGGCATCACCAACGCAATGGGCATGAGTTTGAGAGGGCTCCGGGAGTTGGTGATGGACAGGGAAGCCTGGCATGCTAAAGTCCATAGGGTCGCAAAGAGTCAGACACAACTGAGTGACTGAACTGAACTGAACTGAAGGGTTTTTGCTTTGCAACTAGGATATTGTCACATTTCCTCTGATGGAGACTGACCAGTTTACCAGTCTCACCAACAATGTATCAGAATACCTGTTTCCCCATATTCTCACCAACACAGTATATAATCAAACTTTCTGATTTGTGCTATTCTAATTTCATGGGAAATAGATGGAAAAACAGTGGAAACAGTGTCAGACTTTATTTTTTTGGGCTCCAAAATCACTGCAGATGCTGATTGCAGCCATGAAATTAAAAGACGCTTGCTCCTTGGAAGGAAAGTTATGACCAACCTGGATAGTATATTAAAAAGCAGAGACATTACTTTGCCAACCAAGGTCCGTCTAGTCAAGGCAATGGTTTTTCCCTTGGTCGTGTATGGATGTGAGAGTTGGACTGTGAAGAAGGCTGATCGCTGAAGAATCGATGCTTTTGAACTGTGGTGTTGGAGAAGACTCTTGAGAGTCCCTTGGACTGCAAGGAGATCCAACCAGTCCATTCTAAGGGAGATCAATCCTGGATGTTCATTGGAGGGACTGATGCTAAAGCTGAAACTGCAATACTTCGGCCACCTCATGCAACGAGTTGACTCACTGGAAAAGACTCTGATGCTGGGAAGGGTTGGGGGCGGGAGGAGAAGGGGACGACCGAGAGTGAGATGGCTGGATGGCATCACCGACTCTGTGGACATGAGTTTGAGTGTACTCCGGGAATTGGTGATGGACAGGGAGGCCTGGCGTGCTGTGATTCATGGGGTCGCGGAGAGTCGGACACGACTGATCGACTGAACTGAACTGAACTGAATAGGTAAAAAATGATAAACATAATTTAAATTTGCATTTTTGTATAATATGAGAAAGTTGTATATCTTTAATAAGTTTGAGACATTTTATATTTCCTTTTCATATCATTTTTTTATTATTACATTTTAGTCTTATAAATTTATAGGAACTCCTTTAGATATTAGGGAGATTAACTGTAGGAAATAAGTTGTAAATATTTTTTCCAGTTTGTCATTTGCCTTTTGGCTTTACTTATGTTTTTCTTTGGTATACGTTTTCAAAAATAGAACTTATCAAGCTACATTTTATGTCATAGTAGAAAGGTCTTTGTACTCTGAAATTATAAACAGATTATTTTATGGTTTTATTTTTTATATTTAAATATTTGACACATCTGAGAGTTAGCCTAGTGTACAGTATAGGGTATAGACCCAACATGTTTTCCTGGATGGCCCATTTGGTTGGGTAACTTCTTACTGGTGTCATTCTTGGATTATCTTCCACATGCACGTGGATCATATTTCTGTTTGTCTAGCCCAGAGATCATAGCTCAGATGCTTGTAGGGACTAGGCAGGTTACATAAAAGGGTGAAGAGTGCCAGGTGGGGAGGCTAGCCAGCTTCAATTGGGATGGCACATTTTTCTAAAGAGGCAGCCACTACCCCCGGCCTGCTGATCATTCCCTTGCAGGGAGCATCAGGGCCCAGTATTGCCAGATCTTTGCTAGAAATCCAGATTTTTTACATGAAATCTCTTAATCTTAAAATATTAACAAAAGGTTTAAAAAGTTAAATACAGTTCTGGTTGAACAAAATGTGTCTTCAGACCTGATTTGACTCAGAGAAGGCTCCTAATCTCCTTAGCCAAGAATGAAACTTCCCAGCTTCACTTTCCTATAAGAAAATACAACCCCAGTCTAATAGCTGGACAGCCTAGCAGTTTATAGCTGGAGTTCAAGAAGAGAGAGAAAAGTAAAGCGGTCTAGATTAGCCAAGGTCTTTGCCCTCACTTATGGAAAATTCTTTGGAGAAATACAAGCATTTCACTATTCTACCTTTTATCCTAATTACATGGGAATGTGGATGTGGCCATTCTTTTTAAAGGAAATATTTCTTATTTACAGTACTTTCAGGTGTACAACATAATTCTGTTTTTTATATGTTTTGCTCTTCTTGAACTTATTACAAAACAATGGCTATATTTCCTTGCTGTACAACATATCCTTGTTACTTACCTATTTGAAAAGGTTCTTGATTCGGTGGATACTTGGATTAGAAAAATGATCTCCTAAATTTTCCAACTCTGCCATTATGATTTTGCCAAAATGACAAAATAATGCTTGTTTTAACTGCTCTGCTACTGATTTTGAACCGATTTTGAAGCATAGCACACTTTTTTTGTACCTTGCTCTTCCTTTCCCTTCCTCCAGGATGGTGGCTGGCAACAATCTATTGTAATTCATGTATGTGCTCAGCATCTTGAGTGGGATGAAATTTATGCTAATGATAAAGTTTCCAGAGTCTTCAATTCAGGAGGGGTTAAGATCTGGGGATCTTTTGGGGGTTGCTAGTGAGTAGGGCTGGCCCCAAGGGCGGATCCAGAATTTGTGGGACCTGACACCTCCACACCACCACAATTTGGAGGACACCATTAAGAAAACAATGCAAGAATATGGAAAGTTTTACCAAAACTGTATTAAATTTCTGTGAACACATAAGGGCTCGTGCAAGTGAAGGACTTTTAAGTTCAAGCTTGATTAACGCTGCCGTCTGCCTTTTTTGGCCCTACTATGCGCCAAGGACTTTCCACTCCTCACCTTCTTCAGTCCCCACAACACTGCGCTATGATTGTTGCATATACAGAAGAGCCATGTAGAACACAAATACATTAAATATCGTGTCCAGCCTGAAAACCCCTTTCTTTCCAACTCCCTATATTGCTTCCCAAGACTGGAGTTCTGGGGCTTGAGGAATGGCATCGAGTCAGGACTGTCGCGGGAAAGTGTGTAAAACGCAGTCCGGGAGCTAGGGAGTGTTTCTGAAGCTGGCTCGCAGAGAGCGCCCAGGAGACTCGCGCTCCCGAGGGAAGGCCCCCGCGCCCGGCCGGCGCCTCGGCCAGCTCTGCGGCGCGCATGCTCCGTGAGGGGCTGCTCCAGCTACTCTGCTTACTGAGCGCGGCGCAGGGGGCGGGCCGAGCCGCGGCTGCCGGGACCCGAGCCTGGCGGCGGACCTGGGGCGCTGCGCGCGGCCGCTGAAGGGGCGGCGGCGGCGGCCGGCTCTGTGCGCGCAGGAGTGTGGCTTGCTCGCCCGACGCGCACGCCTGGTCGGTCCCCAGGGCCTCCGGAGGTGACTCGGGCGGCCCGGGCAGGGCAGCGTTGCCGGCTGGGAGGGCGGAGATGAGGCGATGAGCACACAAGCTGCCGCCGCCTCTGTCCGCCCACTACGGCCGTAGCGGGAGTCGGGGCGGGGGCGAGGCCAGCGGTACCCCCGCCGGGCTGCGAACCCAGACAAAGGAGGAGCAGCAGCCCGAGAAGCGGGCCAGCGCCGCGGGGAAAGGAGGCCGCCGCTTTGGTCGCAGCCGAGGGCCGCTCGGGCTCGCGGCCCGCCGCGCTCCCCCTGAGGACGCTGCGCGAGGCGAGGTCGCGGGGCCAAGGAAGCCGCCCCGGAGCCCCCGCCCGCCCGCCCGCCGGCGCCGCCTCCGAGCCGCCTCGGCCGTAGCCGCGGCCCGGGCGGGAGGCGGCGGCGGCCGGTGAGGCTAGGCGGCCCGCGCCCTGCCTGTCAGATCACCGGCCCGGCCCGTTTCGGCCCGCGGGCCGCCCCCGATGCGGAGGCGCTGCCGCCGGGGCCATGCAGCAGGCGCCGCAGCCTTACGAGTTCTACAGCGAAGAGAACAGTCCGAAATGGCGGGGACTGTTGGTCTCGGCCCTGCGGAAGGTCAGTGCTGGCGCCCGGGCGGCCTCGGGGCCCGAGGGAGGTGCCGGGGCCGAGGCAGGCGGCGGGCGGGCGGGGCGCGAGCCGCGGCCCCGCGGACGCGCTAACGGGGACCTGCACGCCTTCCCCGCGCTCGGCGCCGGAGGGCCCAGCGCTTTCTCTCCGGCCGGCGACGAGGGGCTTGTGATTGCCTGTTGCGTCCCAAAGGACGTTTTCTCAAGTTATTGCCTGGCCCCGGAAGGAAGGTTTTGTTATGATCATAAAACTGGATTTCATGTTGCAGTCGTTTCGTCAGGCGACTTCCGCCGTTGACCAATTTGTTGTCCTCGGGCTGGATTCGGGCAAAAGAAAGTCCCACTGGTATTTAGACAGTTTCTAAAACAAAAGCACGTTTCTAGGCCGAGTAAACACTTTTAATTAAATTCTTTGGGGCTGTTCCCTTAGGCAGTTTGAAGGGTGAAGGGTGTCCACTCACTTAAGAGGTTGTAATTTTTTCTTTTTTTGGTGATGGATGTGTATCTCGATTGAGAAATGTCAGTGAACCATAATATTGCTTTTACAATTCTTGAGGTCAATTTAAAGTGCCTCCTCCCTTCCTGCCATAGGCGTCCCCCTGTTTAGGAGATATTTCCCCTGTAAAATTTGGTCATTTTCTTCACTGAGTGCAATTTATTACTTAGAATCATTTTAAGGGGATGAAAAAGGCGCAGCTCATAAAAAATCAATCTTTTTAGTTTGGGTACATCGCTAGGGTGCATCTGTCCTGTAGATGATGTCAGTTTTCCTCTGAATTTAGGTAATAATCGTACTGTTTTTTAAATATGTAATAATCATGCGTTTTTATAACAGCATTTTGTAAGATCAAGACGTTTAAAGCGTGTAAATGGGGGCAGAAGAAGATAAACATACTGAGCATGGGCTTTCCTTGCCATTGATACAGATGTAGGCCCTATTACCTTTTGGCAAAATAACCAAATATAAATTTCAAAATAATAAGGAATAAACATTAATTTAAAAGACTACCCTGAAAATAAATCTTCATACATTAAATTTCTCCAAATGAAAGGGAGCAGTAGTATTGCAGTAGTATTTTAAAGTAAAAAAATTCTCTCACGTATTCAAGTTTCAGATTTGCCGTTTTTTCACAATTCTTAGGAAGAGGTATTGCCTTCCTTGGGCCAAACATCATGTAATATTTTTAAAAGAATTTGGTGGAGGTGGTTAAGAGCAGCTAGACAGTTATCATTTCACAGGTATTTTAGGTGTTAAAGTATTACATTGACCTTCCTTCCGTGGGCAACCCGATTCTATAAGGAGAGGGAAGGAAATGGCAAGTGTGCTGAGTGGTGATAATGAACACTGGCCTGAGTTAAAAGCAAAGAGGAAAATGCTTAGATAGTGATTGAACCTTCTACCACATAGACAGAAATGTGAATGCAGTTATCAGGTAGGCCTATGTTGGCAGTGAGGTGTAGGTCTCTTACTTACTAGTATTTTCTGGTAGCAGATAGAATTTGAGTATGTGTTGCATAACTTAATAGGTAGCTTTGACCCTAATAATCCCTCATGCACAGATACAAATTTATATCTTCAGGTTAGTCTGGAAGTAAACCCAGGGTAGCATCCGATCCTGGTTCATTGCTTTGAGTCTGTTATTTTGCATTTATGTGTTGTGCTTGTTTTCTTGGATCTCAGATGCCTTGTAGATCTCTATTGTCTTATTCCACAGTTCTTGTATGTCCTTTGCTTATGGAATATATACACAGCTAAGGAAATCTGGCCTTTTGAGGTGAATTAAAAAAACAGTTTTTATTTAACTTATTACATTACTGTTATTCTAGAATTGAGGTATATTCCCGTGGTACACCTCTTTTTTTTATGTTTTTGCAAATTTTTTGATGTTTGTAATTCCAGATTATGTCCAGTTTTGTGGTCGTGCAGCAGGTAGGTTTATAGTGCTTGCTAGGTTTGTAGTTCTTGAGGAGTTCAAGGTTCACTCTTTCTTTGCAGGATGAGTTAAATTCTGATCTGTACTTGCCACACGTGTCCTTGTACAGTGAGAATTCCACTTAGGTAGAGGCTCTGTCTTCACATTCAAGGCATCCAAAACATGGCTTCCTTCTTCCAGCTGACCAGATTATTGCAAACACTACTAGGATTAATACTAATAGTAAAAGCAGCTATAGTATTATACTACTAAGACTTCTTCTCTGGTGGATGTTGCCATCAAACATGTGGAAGCTGGTTTCATTAACATTTATTAAACACATTGCAGGTACTTGGCCCCAAACTGGATCCTAAGAATACAAACATGAATAAAAGCAAGATGCCTTGCTCTAAAAGTGTTTACCACATAGACTGAAAATTCTAAACTTTGAGGTTTTGGTTTATGTAGAACTCAGAAGTTCTGTAAGAAATATCTGTGTGTGAGAAAAGAACAGGGTTATTTAACTAGCTCTGTTAGTTCACTTGTGCATCTTGATGGAACCTTCAAAACAGTTAAAATATAATTTTCAGAAAGGTAAAATCAAAACTCTCATGCCAGTATGAATGAACATGTATCAGTGATTTTGATTCACTTTATTACTTAACTCATGAGATGCTAAAAGCCACTTCATATGAAAATTGGAGGAGGTTAAGAATTTATAGGAAACTTAAAAGAATATCAAGGTAAGATTGTTGGATTGGACACAAAAATAGTTCATATCTTACAGGAACATAAGCAGTGAGTTTGGGGTTATCTTTCCTGCTGATTAGATTTTGCATCTGTGCTGGACAAAAATCTCTTTAAGTTATCTTACCCATTTGTAAAATAGCCCAGTCAGTAGTAATCAAACATAGTGTTGGACTGAAGAACAGCAAGTTATCTCTTTTGCTTATTTTCAAGTTGTCGTGATTTTTTTCTGAAAACCATACATATATTTGGTAAAGTTACTATACTGACTTTGCAAATGGAAGAGATTGTTTTAAACCAACATTAAATATTCATTTCACTATGGAGAAACATGAATATTGAGAAATAGATTTAAGGAAAAATAATTTTGGAAATAGAAATGTGTTGTTCTTTAACTCTTTGTTTTATTGTGCTTTTGCTCTTTACCTGTTAAAACAGAATTTCACTTGGGGCATTTACATACACAAAGAACTGCAAAGGATAGAGCAGTATGACACTGCTGATGGATAATATGTGCATTGTCAACATTACTGCTGAATTATGTATTTTACCTAAAAAGAGCCAGAGACGGAATTGCCCTCATTACCACTCCTCGAGAACACTGAAGCTATCATATTACTTGCAGGAAAAAAGAGTGTGGGATGTATTTGTAAATGCAGCTTATTGCCTGTGTCTTTGAAATGCCTGTGGTACTTTGTGCGTGTGCTATTTGAATAGTATGCTAAGAAAAATCAGTGTAAACACTCTACGTATGGGGAAACATGCCTTAAAATCATTTTAGCAGGTTTTTTAGTCTCTGCTATTCCCTTGTAGATGACTTTTCTGTAGGATATGATTCACCAGGCTAGCCATGGAAAAGAAAATTTTCTTATTATCTGTCTTTACAAATGTCACAGAAAGCTAGAAAGAATCGGTAAACTTACCATGTTCCTGAGTCTAACTTAATTCAGGTTTAGTATTGACCTTCTGCCTCAACCGTTACAGTTTACTCTTGGATATCTGTTAAAATTCAAGAGATGTGAGAGAATGTTTGAGTTAATTAATGGCAGTCAATGCTGGGAGTGGGGTTGGAAGAGAAGGTTGAAGGTTTTGATTCAGAAATGCCTTTGTATTAATATCTCTTGGAGCTGTTGTAGAAGATTGCACTGGATCTTTCCTGAGGCCCAGAAGAAAAGCATGGGATTTCTTTGAGAAAATGAAATTGGTATCATTGACAGAAGGTCAAGGAAGGCTTCTTTAAGGAAATAACATTAGTGCTGACTCCTGGAGAATATATTTAAATATTTGTTGAGTGCCTCATACGTGCCAGGCAATATTCTTGATAATGAGGTTGTAGTAAGACCCTGCTCTCATTAAAAAACATCTATTCTCTTAATAAATGACTATAGCAGAGAGGCCTGGGGAGAGACAGACAGTAAAGAGGTAAACAATTATTTGAAAGATCAATAGGAATTAACTAAACAAAGAAAGGGGGAGAAGATTGAAGCTGTAGGGTAAGGTAGGAACTTTAGGATAAGGTAAGGTATGACTTTAGGAACTGAGATCAAGTGAAAAGGAGTTGAGCAAGTTGAGAGACTCTTACATAGACTCAGGTTAAGGTCTCTCCTGAGACTAGAAAATCCTGTAGGGTTATGTATGTAACAAATTAATTAGATTAACTTGATCAAACTTGCTTTTTTGAAGAGATCACTCTAGCTAAAAGGAATAGGAGAAACTATAATTTTGTGACATGAAGCCTGTTCGGGATTTCCTAAAGCCACTGAATATAACAGTGAATATAAATCTAGGGAGTCATTTGGAATTATTCCAAACTAATAATGACCCAAATTGACCCAAGGGGTTCAGCCAGAACTGGATGAGCATTAGGAATGCATTTTAGCTTGCTGCATTTAACTTTCTGTCAGCCATGATTTAGTAGTCTTCTATTTTCAGTTTAATTTTGGTATGGTATATTTGGAGCAGTAATATTCCATTAGTGTTTTATGCTGAGTATCCAAAGCATTACCTGTGTTACCACTTGACGTAAATCAAATATATATCTTTTATATTAATCAGGGCCTTTCTTTCAACAGAGCAGTAGTTTGATTATATCCTCTGCATATTTGAACCAGGAAGGAATTTTAATGGAACTAATGGATTTAGCGTTATCTCATGTAGTCACGTTAAAAATTAATAACCTAAAATTCTTTTCCTTTTTTTACATAAGAGCATATAGTAAGTAGAAACTTTTTAAGTGTGTAAAGTGTTACATACTTCACATTTTAATATGTAGGGAGGAAACAACACAATGAAAATAACATCAAGATGCGAGCATTAGTATTATCTCCAAGTGAAGTTTTCATCACCCAGTTTTCTTCATAAAAACACTTTGTAAACTCAGATACTACCTCTTACTTATGTAGCACTTTGTAATTTTTTCTTAAATGACCCATTAGCAACATTTCATTGTGAATCTTTTTCTCCTCCTTTCCTCATTTGGCTTCCAGGACACCAACCTCTGATGGTTTTCTCCCTCTCTGACTACGTTCCTCCAAGTTCCTCACTATTGTTTATCTCCTCATCTTCCCTACTATAATTCATCATCCTGAACTCCCTGGAGCTTAGTCTTTGAATTTCTGTTTCTATTTACAATGGATTCCTTGAGATCCCACCCAGCCTTATTGCTTCACATATCATCTCTATCTGATGGGTTCCAATTTATATTTCTGGTTCAGAGCTCCCTTCTGATCTTGGATATCTAGTTTCTTAACACTTCGACGAAGATGTGTGATAGCCATCTCAACTGATACTGAGCTCCTTCTCTTCCCCTGAAAATTTGCTCCTTTTGTAATATTTCCCACATTAGTAAATGGCTACTTCATCATTGTAGTTGCTCAAAATACTGAGTTATTCTTGAATTCCGTCTTTTTTTATAACCAATATTTAATGTGTCGGCAAATCTTTTTAACTCTACTTCACATTATAGCAATATTCAGTCACCATTTTTTACTCTTCCACTTCTACCTTCTGGGAACACTCTGAGACTATTAAAGTAGCCTCTTAACTGGTCTCCTCTCTTCTCCCCTTGTCCCAACACATAGTCTTTTCTCAACACATAGAGATAAGTGGGATCATGTCATTCCTTTGTTCAAAACTTGTTCAGTGATTCTCAGAATAAAAGTCCTCTCAGTAGCCTGCTATGCCCTCTACAGTCTGGTGTTGCCCCACTTCCCCCTTAACCTCACTGATCTCATTTACTACTGTCCTTTTTTTGCTCCACTCCTGCCTTCCTGGTACCTCCAACTCGTAGACATGTTCTAGTCTCAGGGCTTTGTGCTAGGTGTTTCTTCTGCCTGGAACAACCTTCCTGCAGATAAAAACATGAGTGGCCCTTTTACCTCCTGTAAGTCTTCAGACAAAGAGCTTCTTGAAGAGTCCTTCTCTTGGAGCCTGTCTAAACTTCTGCAACTCCTGCTTACTGGAAATTCCTATGTAAATGTTAACAACATGTCCCAATTCAAACTTATAATCATCTTCCATAAACCGATGTCTCCAGTATAAATGATCTCGTACTGATTTCTCAGGCTAGAAGCCTAGTCAGCATCTGTTCTTTCATCTCCAGGTTCATGTCTAATCAACACCCAGTCTTGATTCTTTTCTCCTAAAAGGAGCTTTCTAACTTTTTTTTACTGTGTATTCCAAAAGAATTTTGAAAATGTTGTACATTTTTATGTTGACATCTAAAAATGTTCATCTTTAAGCTTAGTTTCAGAGGATATATTGAGTTGGCTGAAAAGTTCATTTGGTTTTCTGTAAGTTGACTTTGTTGTTGTTTAGTTGCTAAATCTTGTCTAACATCTGACTCTTTCCCGACCCGGGGATCGAACCCGCAGGCAGATTCTTTACTGCTGAACCACTCAGGAAGATCTCTGGTGGCTTTAGCAGTGCTTAGTTGTCTTTAATTTCATTTGACACAGTTTGTTAAATTGTATTGTGACAGCTGTCAAATCAGTGTACATTTTAAAAACTTGAAACCAGAGTATTTTCGTGTAGCCATTTTAATGTTCAGTGTTTAGGGCTTTTCTGGTGGCTCCGATAGTAGAGAATTAGCCTGCAATGCTGGAGACCTGGATTTGATCCCTGTTTGGGAAGATCCCCTGGAGAAGGGAACAGCTACCCACTCCGGTATTCCTGCCTGGAGAATTCCATGGACAGAGGGGCCTGGGAGGCTACAGTTCATGGAGTCGCACAAATTCTAACATGACAGAGTGACTTTCACTTTCACTTTAGTGTTGGAGGTGGAAGGAAAAGGCAACATTTTGTCATATTATGCTTTACTATTTCAAGAAAGGGCTTCCCTGGTGGCTCAGATGGTAACAAATCTGCCTGCAGTGCGGGAGACCTGGGTTCAATCCCTGGGTTGGGAAGATCCCCTGGAGAAGGGAACAGTACCCACCCCAGTATTCAGGCCTGGAAAATTCCATGGACAGAAGAGCCTGATAGGCTACAGTCCACGGGGTCGCAAAGAGTTGGACACGACTGAGGTACTTTCACTTTTCTTTTCAAGAAAGGTAAAAACACAATTGAAACACAAAAATAGATTTGTGTTATATGAAGAAGGGGCTGTACTGATTGAATGTGTCAGAAGTGGTTAATGAAACTTCATGTTGGAGATTTCTCACAGGACAATGCTCCATGGTTGGGTAGACCAGTTGAAGTTGATAGTGATCAAGTCAAGACATTAACTGAGAACAGTCAACATTATACCATGCAGGAGATAGCCGACATACTCAAAATATCCAAATCAAGCATTGAAAATCATTTGCACCAGCTTGGTTATGTTCATCGCTTTTATGTTTGGGTTCCACATAAATTAAGCAAAAACCTTCTCAACCATATTTCTGCATATGATTCTCTACTTAAACATAATGAAGACATTCCATTCTTAAATTGTGACAGGCAATGAAAAGTGGCTACTGAGCAATAATATGCAATGGAACAGATCATGGGGCAAGTGAAATGAACCACTGCCAACCGCACCAAATGCTGGTCTTGATCCAAAGAAGGTGATGTTGTATATATGGTAGGATTGGTGAGAGTCCTCTATTATGAGCTCCTTCTTGAAAACCAAATGATAAATTCCAAGCACTGCTTCCAGTGAGGCCAACTGAAAGCAGCACTGGATGAAAAGTGTCTGGAATTAGTCAACGGAAAATGGATAATCTTCCAACAAGATAACGCAAGAGCACATGTTTCTTTGATGACCAGGCAAAAGCTGTTACAGCTTGACTGGCAAGTCCTGATATATCCGCCATGTTCACCAGATGTTGCACCTTCAGATTTCCATTTATTTCAGTCTTTATAAAATTCTCCTGATGGAAATAAATTTCAGTTCCTTGGAAAACTATAAAAGGCACCTGGAGACAGTTTTTTGCTCAAAAAGATAAAATGTTTTGGGTGGATGGAATTATGAAGTTGCCTGAAAAATGGCAGAAGTTTGTGGAACAGAATGGTGAATACATTGCTTAATAAATTCTTGGTGAAAACGAAAGATGTGTCTTTTATTTTTACTTTAAAACCAAAGAAACTTTTTGGCCAACTCAGTAGTTTGTTTTCTAAGTACAGATGTTTTAAAATGAAACATTTCCATTAGTGTTTTAATACCTAATGAAATCTAAGTACCATAACAATTTGATACACCCCATTCATCCTTTTAAAATATATATATGACAAAGTGCTTTCTTTTAGGTTGAGTTATTGGCTTTCCCATGTGGCTCAGTGATAAGGAATCAGCCTGCCAATGCAGGAGATGCAGGTTCCATCCCTGGGTCGGGAAGATCCCCTGGAGAGGAAATGGCAACCCACTCCAATATTCTTGCCTGGAAAATTCCATGGAGAGAAGAGCCTGGTGGACTACAGTCCATGCGGTTACAAAGAGTCAGACACAACTTAGAGATTGAGCACATACTACATAGTTGCTCAAAAGAACATAAATGTTATGAATTTCTGTTGTGTGTGTGCTAAGTTGCTTCAGTTGTGTCTGACTCTTTGCGACCCTGTGGACTGTAACATTCCAGGCAAGAATAGTGGAGTGGGTTGCCATGCCCTTCTGTTTCCACATAACAAATTTTCAAATACTTGGCTTAATACAACACATACTTGTTATCCTACAATTACTGTTAGAAGTCTAGACATGGCTTAGCTGCATTCTCTGTTTTGGGTCCCATAGGCTAAAATCAAGGTTTTGGCTTTAGCTGCAGGCTCGTCTGAGATTGAGATCCTCTTCCAAGTTTATGTGGTTATTGGCAGAATTCATTTCCTTCAGTTGCCTGTCTGAGGCCCTCAGCTCCCAGAGTTTGCTGCCATTTCTTCTCCGTGGTCCTGCCAATAAGTCAATTTACTACTTCAAGGCCAACAGGACTGCATCTGCTGCTGTTTCTCATCTCACACTTCTGGGCCCTTTTTTAAAGGACTCACCTGATTTAGGTCAGGCCCACCTAGGATAACCTTTTTTTTTTTATTAACTCAAAGTCAGCTTAATTACTGACCTTAGTCACCTTTGCTATATACAGTAATAGCACAGGAGTGGTATGTCATCATATTCACAGGTCCTGCCCACATTCAAGGTGAGAGGAGTGTCCAGGGTGTGTAAACCAGGGATAGGAATCTTGGGAGCCAGCCACCTTAGAATTCTGCCTACCGCACTCATTCATCTTATGGAAAATATTCCTCATAACCTAATTGGTAAGGTCAGTTTAGTTGTCAAGCCAACCTGCCTATCATATTTATCTTCTTTCAGACCAAGTCTGACTTAATTTTTCAGTTCAGATGAATGTGTTAATACTTGTCGTGTGCCAACCATTTCACTTCTTAATTCTAATTGTAAGATGGAAAGATAAGGTGTGAAAACTTGCTTTAAATTGTTTCTCCTGACTGAAATGAGGTGATGTTGCCTGAATTTAGTATTACAAGATGCTTTCGTTTCTTTGTTCTCGTGAGCTTTCTCCTCATTTGTACTGTATTTTTTTTACTCTGGGCTAGCGGATGAAAGGAGCAAGATTAAATGAGAAATATTTATCATTTAAATGAGAAGTATTTATCACCGTCTCTGTGTTTTGTGTCATAGAATTTATTTTTCATTGCTCTGCAGAGGAGTGCCCCATAACGATATTCAGGATAAGAGATCTGCCTTTCTTCAGTTAAATGGGAGGAAGGCAGTTGTGGAGAGATGGGAAAGGAGAATCTGCATTATTTACTCCTTGAGTGCAGGCACCTTGCAGGCAGATCTTCTTTAAGAAAGAGTGCGTATGGTAGTTTTGGTAGGATGCTGAAGGATGAGTATTTGACCCAGGGAGTCTTAAACTTTGACTGAATAAAATATACTTAATGACCTTTCCCCCAGGCCACAGGAAAAAGAGCCAGTATTACTTTTTTTAATTTTATTTTTTTCTAAGTTTTTCTTAATTGTGTGGTACCTGCTGCAGTTGATTTGCTAACAGAGGTTTTATAGGGCGGTTTTTCTATTCTGTACCATTGATCTGTTTTCTTATTTTTAAAAGATTCTATTTATTTATTTGTTCATCAGTGTGTGGGATCTTAGTTCCCCAACCCGGGATTGAACCAGTGTCCCCTGTAATGGAAACACAGAGCCCTAACCACTTGACCTCCAGGGAAATCCCTTTTTCCCTATCTTTACATCAGTCTACCACACTATTTTAATTATTACACCTTTATAAAAAATTTTTGGAATCAGGTAGTTTTAGCTTTCTGCCTGTTTTTCCCACAGTTGTTTTGGTTATTCTAGGACCTTTGCATTTCCATAGAAATTTTTAAAATTAGCCTGTCTGCTGCTGCTGCTAAGTCACTTCAGTCGTGTCCAACTCTGTGCGACCCCATAGATGGTAGCCCACCAGGCTCCGCCGTCTCTGGGATTCTCCAGGCAAGAACACTGGAGTGGGCTGCCATTTCCTTCTCCAATGTGTGAAAGTGAAAAATGAAAGTGAAGTCGCTCAGTCGTGTCCGACTCTTCGCGACCCCATGGACTACAGCCTACCAGGCTCCTCCACCCATGGGATTTTCCAGGCAAGAGTACTGGAGTGGGTGGCCATTGCCTTCTCCAGGCTGTCTACCCCCCCAAAAAAAAACCTGCTGGAATTTTGATTGGGATTATGATAAATTTATAGATTATTTGAGGAAAATTGAAATCTTAACAGTATTGAGACTTTGAACCTACAAAGTTTGTGTTTTCATTTATTTAGATTTTTAAACACTTCTATCAGCAATATTTTGTAGTTGTTAATGTATATCTTTAGTGTGAAATCCTCTGCTTTTTCTTTTTAAATTGAATTTTAACTCTTATAACAAACAAAACTTTCAATATTTTTAATTGATGTTTGAGCCACTTGTATCCTTGCAGAAATTTTGGCAATGAAATAAAGAATTTGCCATGAATAAATACACAGACTGTGTATCCGAGGGATTTATTTCTATATTGTACCCTAAACGCAAATGTTAGTTGATTGAACAGTTTGCACTAGCAAGATTTTTTATTTGACTCTGAGTATGGGAAACTGAAAATATATATGTATTAGGAAATAACATTTCTGAAATTTGTCAGATCTAGGGTTTATCAATTTAAAAAATTAAGTTTAATGCTTTTATATGTGTCTACGCAGAAATCTGTAGCAGGATGATTTTTCTGTTTACAGTAAGGAAACTTTTTCTGTAAAGTAAGGAAAATTTTTCGGTTTATGTGTAAGGAAATACCTTCTGGCAATTTGAAAATACGTGTAACGGAAATACAGGTCTGACTTGTTAATCTACTGTTAAAGACTGAAAATTATTTTAATTGCTCTTTTTTCTGACTAGTCTTTCAGAAAAATATGAAAAGTGAGTTTGTTCTGATGTGGTAATTTTATATTTACCGTCTCTTAGGGTGCTGAGATAGTGAATACTGTGGTGTTGCAAAGTACGGTTATCTTTTGTTGTCATTTTGATGTCCTTTTTAATACTTATAGCTAAGGATTTTAAGATTTTATATTTGTTTTTATGATGTTTCATCTTTGCAATTTAGTGAGTTTAGCATAAGAAACTTAGATGCTCAGTGTTAAGGTTGCTTTTTAGATTACTTACTGAAATCATAATCATGGAAAAAATCTGTATCCCCGTTAGACATTATCTTAATTCTCGTGCATAGTCATTTTTACTGAATGGGGCCCTTGGCTTTTGTGGAAGAATGTTATAACAGTCTTATGAACTTTTTTAAGCTAAACTTCCAATATAAATGTTTATTTTATACATATATTTATATGTGTTTATACATGTATTTTAAATGTCTATTCTGTTGATATAATAGAAATACATGGTAGAGTGTAATTAAATTTCCTCTTGGCGTGTAACAGGAAATATTTATTTCTCCGAAATCTATTTTGAATTTCCAAAGAAAATGTAAAGCCAGATTTTTTTGGATGTTAGTCCTATATGAATTTCCAACTGCCTTGTTTAAGCTCTTCTTATCCAGACTTCTTCAAAAAGTAATCTTTGGTTATTGTCTCCAGTTTCATGTGTCCTTTCTCTTTCTCACTTCCCCACTTCAAATCATGTTTCTTTGTAAGTTTGTTGTTATCAAAATTATTCATGGAAATGAAAAGATAAGCTCTATAAGGCTTGTTAGGAAAAATAGCACTATCTCCTCACTATTCACAACAGTTTTTGCTTTCTAGATGCAGTCCCTTTAATTTTTCAAAGTGATTTATTTCAATATTCTGTATCTCTAAGAAAAAAAAGTGCTTCTGTTCTATTGACCTTTCTGTTTTGGGCAGTTTCTGTTGGCTTCCTACTATGGAAGGTAAGGATTTAATATCTTTTGTACACACATATATGTATATATTCTCCCCTCCAGCCACACATAGATTTACCACATGTACATACTTCCTGTCACCCCTCCCACTCCATGCTTATATCTTAATGTTGGTTGGATCAGTATTCAGAGTTTATAGTATTATTACTGTACATAATGACCATATACTATATGTTATTTATAGTTAAACCCCTTTTTCTTTCCTACGTAACCTTTTACTGAAGTTAATAATTATCTTGTTTTCTTGTTTATGTATTTTCTATGTATTTATCAATTTAAGCTCAAACTCCCTGCCAGTTGTCTAAATATCCTCTCAATAGTTTTAGATCCATCAGATAACTCTGTCAATTTCAGCTTCTTGAGATAGTTTCTTTCAGAGCCTTCTGATCTCTGATTGAACTGGCAACCTTTGTGCTGGTTTTACAGATCTCATAATTTTCCTTCACTTCATCCTAGGCATTCCTTTGGCTTTTCTTTTGCATCGGTTCCTTTGTTTCTCATATCCCATATTTTTCTCTATTTTGATTTGTATGCTTGTTTATTGTGGTACAAACTATAAAGCTTAACGAAAAAGAGTATGTGAGAGTCAAATTTTTGGCATGCTAGATCCAAGCCTGTCTTCATTATACCTTAACGTTTGATTGATAATTTGTTAAGATCCTATTAAAGGTTGGAAATTATTGCCTTCCAACTTCTACTATTATTGTTGAAATCTGGAACTAATTTAATGTTGTCTACTTTGTGCATGACCTGTTTTCTCCCTCTACTCTGAACTTGTAAGATATTCTCTATATCTCCAGCGTTCTGACATTTTCATTTCATTCATTGAGATGGGAACTAGGAGGGCCCTTAATGATTTAATATATTGATAATTTCACCCCTTGATTTTCTGTTTGCTTGGTGGTGATTTTCTTTTTAAAACTTTATCTATGGTGAAATGTAACATACAGCTAGAAAATGCATAAAACATAAATATACAATTTAAGGAACTCTTACTTAACCATCACCCAGGTGAGAAAATAACACATTTTTAACATTTTTCTCAAGAGAACTCTCCAGAAGGAAACCAGTAGTCATCACTACTTTCCTTTATAGTATCATCATCTAAGCATGTGTTCTTAAACACCACAGCTTAATTTTATCTGATTTTGAACTTTGTGAATGAAATTTGTTTCTGTTCTTTTTATGTGTCTTCTTTCTGCCAACATTATTTTAAAGATATATCCACATTTTGTGGAGCTGTCTTTACTCATGTGTTATTTTTTGCTGTATATACATTCAATTGTATGAATATACCGCAATTTATCTATCATACTCTAGTTAGGTATTTGAATTTGCCTTTCTAATTTGAAGGTATACCAATAACGTTTTTTTCTGAACCTTCTTGTTCATGTATTCTGTAAATGTTTGTGCTTATTTCTCTAGAACAGTGCTGTCCAAATGAAATATAATATTAGCCACATATGTAATTTAAACTTTTCTCATAGTCATGTTAGGGCTTCTCAGGTGGTGCAGTAGTAAAAAATCTGCCTGCCAGTGCAGGAGATGCGGGTTCAATCCTTGGATCAGGAAGATCCCCTGGAGAGGAAAGTAACAATCCACTCCAGTATTCTTGCCTGGAAAATCCCACGAATAGAGGAGCCTGGTAGTCTGCATTCCGTGGGGTCACAAGGAGTTGGACTTGACTTAGCCACATTAAAAATATAAGAAGACACAGATCAAGTTTATCTAAATAACATATTTAACCCAATGAATGTAGTCATTTCAGCATTTAGCCAACAAAAAAATTATTGAGATATATAACATTCTTCATGTATGCTAGATCTTTGACATCTGGTATGTATTTTATAGCCCATCTCAGTTTGGTCGAGCTACATTTCAGATGCTCACACTAGCCACATGAGGCTAGTGTCTCCTGTATTGGACTATAGAGCTCTAAAAGATATAAATATATTGAACAGTAGAATTGCCGGATTATAGGGTATCATATCTTGAACTATATAGCAGATGACAGCAAAGTTTTCTGAAGTGATAGAGCCATTTTGCACCTCAGTGCCAGTGTGTGTGAGTTCCCATTTTTCTTCATAATTACCAACACTTGGTATTATCATACTTTTTCGTTTTCTTGTCTGGTAAGTGGTTGATAGATTTCACTGTGGTTTAATTTGCACTTCCTTGATGGCTAAAGAGCTGAAGCACATTTTCGCATTAATTGACCATTTGAATTTCTTCTTCTGTGAAGTGCTGGTTTAAATTTTTTTTGCCAATTTTTTTCTATTAGGATTTTCATCATTTTTTCCCTGTTGAATTTTTAGAAGTTCTTTATAATATATTCTGGATGTGAGCCCTTTTGTGTTATGTATTAACATAGATCTTCAACTCTGTAACTTGCCTTTTCATTTTCTTAAAGATGTCTTTTGCTGAACTTGTTTTAAATTTTAATGTTGATAAGTTTGTAAATCCTTTCCTTTATAGATAGTAATTTTTGTGTCATTTTTAGTAACTCCTTTTCTGTCCTGAGGTCATGAGATTGTTATCTATTATTTTATATTATTAGAACTTTATTAGGTCTTTTTATTTAATAGATCTAAAATCCAACTAAAATTGATTTTTGTATCAAGTGTGACTAGGAGTTGATTTCATTCTTTTCTGTTTGAGTGTCCAGTTGCTCACCATTCATCCACTTGCCCCACCTTTCCTCAGCATTCCCCCTTGCCCGTTGTGCCACTTTTGTTGTACATCAAGGGCCTGTATATCTGTAGACTTGTTCCTGTACTGTCTGTTCTGTTCCATTCATCTGTTTCTCTTTCATTATATCAGCATTCTTCAATCCTATTTGTTGTTGTTGCTCAGTTGTGTCTGACTCTGCGACCCATGGACTGCATGCAGCACGCCAAGCTTCCCTGTCCTTTACTGTTTCCTGGAGTACACTCAAACTCATGTCCATCGAGTCGGTGATGCCATCCAGCCATCTCACTCTCTGTTGTCCCCTTCTCCTCCCGCCCCCAATCCTTCCCAGCATCAGTCTTTTCCAATGAGTCAACTCTTCGCATGAGGTGGCCAAAGTATTGCAGTTTCAGCTTTAGCATCAGTCCTTCTAATGAACACCCAGGATTGATCTCCTCTAGAATGGACTGATTGGATCTCCTTGTAGTCCAAGGGACTCTCAAGAGTTTTCTCCAACACCAGAGTTCCAAAGCATCAATTCTTCGGCGATCAGCTTTCTTCACAGTCCAACTCTCACATCCATACATGACCACTGGAAAAACCATAGCCTTGACTAGACGGACCTTTGTTGGCAAAGTAATGTCTCTGCTTTTCAATATGCTATCTAGGTTGGTCATAACTTTCCTTCCAAGGAGTAAGCGTCTTTTAATTTCAGATATTTCCTTGGTATCTCTAATTTTCTTGAAGAGATCTCTAATCTGTCCCATTCTATTGTTTTCCTCTTTCTTTGCATTGATCTTAAGGTTTTCTTATCTCTCCTTGCTGTTCTTTGGAACTCTGCATTCAGATAGCTATATCCTTTCTCCTTTGGCTTTCACCTCTCTTCTCTCCTCACCTATTTGAGAGGCCTCCTCAACAACCATTTTGCCTTTCTGCGTTTCTTTTTCTTGGGAATGGTATATAGGTGCCCTACTTCATAGGGCACCTCTATAATTTATAAAATCGTATGGTCATTCAGAGATACCTCTGTTGCTGGGGTTTATGACCTAGTGTTCATAGACTTCTATTAGGTTTGTTTTATTTATTTTTTAACTTTGCAGCACGTTTTAATTTTTGCTTTATTTCTAATTACAGTGTTTGAAACCTGAAGAATTACACATTATCTTCAAATTTGAATGGGTATATAAATATCATTTGTCTGAACTCAGCACATTCAGTGCCATGGTTTCTTGGCTTACATCTCCTCTGAAATCATCAAGCTTTATAGGCATACGCAGGGGCCCTGAGGACATGGGAAACAATAGCCAGAGTTTATAGTTCTTAAAAGGAAATAAATCTGGAAAGAAAAGCCCAAGGAAAAAGGTTTGATTCACCTTCCTAGGGTCTGTAGCCAGGAACCCATGCTTTTTTGAGGGACATCTGTTCTGTCTTGGATAGCTGGGCTACCCAGTTTTCTCTTCTCAAACTCAGGGGTCAAACATCTGAACTACATTAGTTCAGAGAAGTTCAAGTATGTGCTAATGTGGACATCAGCAATCAGGCTGGCCCAGAAGTTGTGAGGTGGGCCCAAATACACTGAAGATCTTTATGACACACTGTACAGACCTATCTCCCAGGGTGTTCTGGGCCTCAAATTTAATGGTGCTTCTCCTAACTCACAGCCAGTTTTGATTCTGCGTATAGCCCAGGTCTAATGCAAAATGTTCTGTTTCTTTTGTACTGTAGGAAATAGTTTTGTAATAGAGTCAGCAGCCTAAGTGAAAAGGATCCTGCCCCTTGCCTCCCTTGGAGAGTGAGGGTTGGTAGTAATCATGCTGAAACTGAAGAGAAGCATCTGACTCACTTATGTGGTGCAGTATTGGTATCACTTTTCAGTCATGACCGCTAGCCTCAACCACTTTTCTCAGAAAATGCCTCTGGAGTTGGATTGCAACTCTGAAAAAACAGGGTAGATTCAAGACCAATGTCCCAAAGCACCTGAACTTGTTATCTGTAAGCAGAGTGGTGTGGCTTTCATCTGAGGCCGAGGGGGATGTGTAGGAATGGGGGCAAGAATAGTGTTGTTTCTGGGTAAGGGGAAATGCAGCTCGGAGCAGAACTCCTGTGACCCAGCTCTGTGGGGCTGATAGTGCTGCAGCTCCACCATTGGCCTACACTTAGCCAAGCTCCTCCTCCCCCACCCCCACCCCCAACAACTGGGCTTTACACTCACATGCAATCCACCAAAACCTCTGAGGCACTGCAATAGCTCCACTCAAAGGGGAAAGAAAAGACATTAGGATTATAATTGTCACAGGAAGGGCAAAACCCAGACCATGTACAAAGTTATGTATATGTTTCTCCTCTTATCACAGAAATTTGCAGCCTTAGGACTTCCGTGAGAGTGACTGATATCGTCCCTAATAGGATCCTTGTACACAGTAGGTTTATTAATTAACTTCAGGGTATCCATGCTTCCTCTGAAGTTGTATAGAATATTTTATGTGTATATGGTTTTTTGGTGGTAAGGAGAAGAGAGACCAGTGGCTTTCGGTTGATTTTCATAGAGTATTATTGTTTAGTCGCTAAGGCGTGTCCAACTCTCTGCAACCCCATGGACCGCAGCATGCCAGGTTCCTCTGTCCTCCAGTGCCTCCCAGAGTTTGCGCAAATTCATGTGCATTAAGTTGGTGATGCTGTCTGTCCTCTTTCTCATCCTCTGCCACCCCCTTGTCCTTTTGCCTTCGGTCTTTCCCAGTATCTGGGTCTTTTCCAATGAGTCGGTTGTTTGTATCAGGTGGCCAGAGTGTTGGAGTTTCAGCTTCGGCATTAGTCCTTCCGATGAATATTCAGGACTGATTTCCTTTAGGATTGACTGGTTTGATCTGCTTGCTGTTCAGTCTCCAACACCATAGTCTAAAAAAGATTAAGAACGATTTCTGTGAGTTAAGAAAAGTTTACAGAAACCAACAGTTTTTTTCCCCCCATTTTTTTGTGTGTTTTATGTCTGTATTTGAATAACCATTCTGATAAAATTTTATTAATTATATGTAAGATTCTCAGACTTCTGTTTAATAAGTATCATTTTGCTTATACTTAAATTAAGAATTTTTTTTTTTTTAAGGTTCAGGAGCAAGTACATCCCAATCTCTCAGCTAATGAAGAGTCTCTCTATTATATTGAAGAGCTGATTTTTCAGCTGCTTAATAAATTATGCATGGCCCAACCAAGGACTGTTCAAGATGTGGAGGTAAAAATTACTCTATTATTTCAAAAAGTCATTGAACCACTGTATAAATTAATTTTATATCTACATCAATACCATTTAAAATTATCATGGAAACTAAAACCATTAAAATCATATGGGGGATGGGATGTATGGTCAATTCGTTTTTGTCAAAGATGTCAAGGCAATTCAATGAGGAAAGTAATAAATAAGTGTTAAAACAACTGGATAAATTTTTGGTGGGAAAAAACCCTTGAAACCAATCTCAGAAATTTAAGATACATCATAATCTTAAAAATAATATCTGAAACTATGAAATTTCTAGAATAAAATGCAGGAGAATATCTTTATAAGATGATGTTAAACAAATTTTTTTTTACAGAGGGCTCAAAATACAATAAATATCAAAAGAATAAAATTGATGTAAAGATAAAAACGATACAAGTCACGGACTAGGTGAAAATGCTTTCAATATGTATTCCTTACGAAGGGCTTGTATCTAGAATATGTTAAAAAGAAAAACAATTACAAATCCTTAATAAAAAGATTCTTTGCTCACCCAAATGAGCAAAAGTCTTGAATAGACAGTTCATAAAAGATCATATGAAAAGTATTCAAACTCATAATTCATCAGGGAAATAGAAATTTAAACTACAAGGAGATATTATTTCACACCCACTAAAAGGGATAAAAGTAAAGACTGATAATGTGGAATGCTGATGGGATGTAGAGCAACTAGAGCTCTTAAACATTGCTAGCAGGGGTATAAAATGCCTTAACTACTTTGGAAAATTGTTTTGCAGTCTCTTATAGTTAACTGTATACCTAACCTATGACCTTGCAGTTTTATTGCTGGGTATTTAGTCCTAAAGAAATGAAAATATACCTTCACAAAGAGACTTATATAAGAATGTCTAAGCAGTTTCATTCATAACAAGCAAAAATTGAAAACAGCTAAAATTTCCATCTGTAGGAAAATGGAAAAACAAATTGTGATAGATCCATAAAATAGAATACTACTTAGTAGTAAAATGAAGGAATAAACTATTGATATATGCAGTAACATAGCTATAATCTATAGTTATCACATGGAGAAAATTTTAGCCAAACCCCAGAGAGTATATATTTATTGATTCCAATTATATGAAAATAAGAAATAGTTGAAAGTAATGGTGATAGAAATCAGGATGGTGGCTGCCTATGAAGTTGAGATTAAGATGATAGAAATTTTCTGTAATCTTGATTAGTGTGATGGTTACACAGGTGTAAACATTTTTCAATACTTATCTAATTATACACTTAAGATCTGTGCATTTTACTGCATACAAATATTAGGTTCAATGATGGAGGAGCCTGGTGGGCTGCAGTCCGTGGGGTCGCTGGGGGTCGGACGCGGCTGGGCGACTTCACTTTCACTTTTCACTTTCCACTTTCACACATTGGAGAGGGAAATGGCAACCCACTCCAGTGTTCTTGCCTGGAGAATCCCGGGGACGGGGGAGCCTGGTGGGCTTCCGTCTATGGGGTCACGCGGAGTCGGGCACGACTGAGGTGACTTAGCAGCAGCAGCAGCAAAGGACTAGTGTGGAATAAAGATATTTACTCATTGATTTAAAAAATATACATATATGTATATATATGAATGAATGATATATGGGGTCGCAAAGAGTCGGACATGATGGAGCGACTGAACTGAACTGAACTGATGAATGAATGAATGTAAAGTTGTTTAGTCATGTCTGACTCTTTGCAACCCCATGGACTATAGCCTGCCAGGCTCCTCTGTCCATGGAATTCTCAGGCAAGAATACTGGAGTGGGTAGCCATTTCCTTCTCTAGGGGGTCTTCCCAACCCAGGTATCAAAGCCAGGTCTCCCACATTGCAGGCAGATTCTTTACTGTCTGAGCTAGGAGGGAAGAGTGTGTGTGTCTACCTAAATGATCATGTGAAATTTAGTGCTGAAATACCTGTTTTGGCTCAGTTACATGTGAGTATTTTTAGATTTTTAGAAATATCTGTCAGTATAGTTTTTAAAAGTTACTTTGGCATTATGTTGTTTATGTCACCTTTCTTTGAAAATTATTTTCTAACAAGGCAACAACTTCCAGGGTAAAGGATAATCTTATTTTGGAGTAATAGACCTCCTTTCTGCCTCATGAGAAACCTGTATGCAGGTCAAGAAGCAACAGTTAGAACCAGACATAGAACAACGGACTGGTTCAAAATTTGGAAAGGAGTACATCGAGGCTGTGTACTGTTTCCCTGCATATTTAACTTCTATGCAGAGTAGATCATGTGAAATGCCAGGCTGAATGACTCACAGGCTGGAATCAAAATTGCTGGGAGAAATATCAACAACCATAGCTGTACAGATGATACCATTCTAATGGCAGAAAGCGAAAAGGAACTAAAGAAACTCTTGATGAGGGTGAAAGAGGAGAGTGTAAAAGCTGGCTTAAAACTCAACATTCAGAAAACTAAGTATTTAGTTTTCTAGTAACAGACTTTATTTTCTTGGGCTCCAAAATCACTGTGGACATTGACTGCAGCCACGAAATTAAAAGACACTTGCTCCTTGGAGGAAAAGCTATGACAAATCTAGACAGCGTATTAAAAAGCAAAGATACCACTTTGCCAACCAAAGTCCGTATAATCAAAGCTATAGTTTTTCCAGTAGTCATGTGCAGATGTGAGAGCTGGACCGTAAAGAAGGCCAAGTGCCAAAGAATTGATGCTTTTGAATTGTGCTAGAAAAGATTTCTTGAGAGTGCCTTGGACTGCAAGGAGATCAAATCTGTCAGTCCTAAAGGAAATCAACCCTGAGTACTCATTGGAAAGACTGATGCTAAAGCTGGTAAACGCTAATACTTTGGCCACCTGATGCAAAGAGATGACTCATATTGGAAAAGACCCTGATGCTGGGAAAGATTGAGAGCAGGAGTAGAAGGGGACGACAGAGGATGAGGTGACTAGATGGCATCACCGACTCAATAGAGATGAATTTGAGCAAACTCTGGGAGATAGTGAAGGACAGGGAAGCCTGATGTGCTGCAGTCCATGGGGTCACAAAGAGTCAGACAGGACTTAGCAACTGACAGTAACAGTAATAGATCTATGAAGATTTTCAGGGACTCTGGTAATTAGTGCATTTGTTTCCCTATTCTCTGCTGTAAGAATTGGACATAACTAAATATAATAAAAGCATACTTTTCAGAAGCTAAATATGCTAGAAGCTGAGAATATAACAAAAAAAATAGGAAATTCTGCTGAATTGGAGTTTGATTCAGTTATCATTATTTCTCATTATTCATGCCAATTACTGGTAACATTTGTTCATAAGATTAGATGATATAAAAGGTTTGTATTGTTTTTGCCAAGTGATACATTTCTTTAAACTATTCTGAGCTCTGCCATACACTTGATTCTTTAGGAGGTACATGATATTTCTCCTTTTTAAAATTCTTCTCTATAAAGCTCTGAGATTAGCAGAAGGAGAATGACTGCACAATAATTATTAATAACAAGTTAACAACTTCTGCTGGGTAAACAGTTTTAACCCTAGAAACTTGACCTTAAAATCATTGACTTAGCATATTTTATGTTTGCTTTAATCTCTAACATTATTACTTTTTCTTTTTTTTCCAATTTTATCTTAGTTATGCTTACACTTAAAGCTTTCTGTTTAAACTTCACCTTTTTATTTACCTGTGGGAATTATGTGGAAAAATCTTGATAGCGTTTTGAGTTTTTCTTTAAACAAAAACGTTCATTTATTGCAGGAATCAGAACAGGTTATGTTACTATTAACTGTTGGCATGAGGATGATGATGAAGTTAATTTTGTATGAACTTTCTGTTTATGAGCACTTCTGTTAATGATAGTTCTGCTATGATCTGAACAGGAACGAGTTCAAAAGACCTTTCCTCATCCAATTGATAAATGGGCTATTGCTGATGCACAGTCTGCCATAGAGAAACGAAAAAGAAGAAATCCTCTCTTACTGCCTGTGGACAAAATCCATCCTTCATTGAAGGTAAAAGCAAACAAGCAAACATACAAAAACAAGACACACAAAAAACCATTGAGAGAAGTTGTTTTTAACAAATAGTCCTTTATATAGTATTTATTTATATACATAGTATATAACTATATTTATGTATATATACATGGTCTATGTGACTGTGTACGTGCAGTTGAATATGTATATACTTGTATATATACATACATATGTATGTTTCTTAATATATGCAAAAAGCAAAAAGAAATATACTCTGATAAAATCAGTTGCTTTTCAGATAGTATTAATAGTTAATGATAAGAACTAATACATCTTTTTGGCATCTTCTGATGACTGCTACCCTGATTGACTTTTAGCTTTTTGTTGTGTATAATGCAAAAGCTACTGTGAGTTCAGAACTCTTTTTAAATTCTTTTGTATAGATATTTTTATATACATTGGAAAAGTTGGGTGTTGGGTAGGAAATATTATTTAGTCTGTACAAAGTAGCTGGCGTACCTGGATTTGAATATCCCTTGGTAGCAGTTTTAGGACCCCCCACATATATGTGCTCCCCTCAGTAGAAACCGTTGTAATTTGGGAATATTAATTAAAAAATGCAAATATTTTTCAGATGGGTTTTGGATAATATATCAAGAGGTTTTCAGTGAAGTCCAGTCTTAAGATTTCTATCTTAGAATCAACTATCTCTTCTTGTTTGATACTAAAGTTAGATTTGTTAGATTTAAAAAACCAAAACCCTGATACTGAGCTAGCAGCTCAATTTACATCCTGTGGTACCTTTGAGTTTAGACATTTGGTTTCTGGAAAGTTGTTTATAAGCAAGAATGTTAAATAAAAATTTTAAGTGCGTTTTAACTGCTACTTGACAATGCTGCCATTTTTGGGAATTAAATTGTTTATTTTTTCCACAGGAAGTTTTAGGGTACAAAGTGGACTACCATGTGTCCCTATATATTGTGGCTGTGCTAGAGTATATCTCAGCTGATATTTTGAAATTGGCTGGTAATTATGTTTTTAATATCCGACATTATGAAATATCTCAACAAGACATTAAAGTGTCAATGTGTGCAGATAAGGTAAGTGTTAAAAGGTATTTAAATTTAGCTAGAATGCTAGTGATTATATGTCACTTCTATCTCTGTTTTTTAATACATGGTTATATTAGTGATTTTTATAATTCCTAGTGTTGCAAGATAGAAAAATGGTGGCCTTAGAGACTAATAACGATATTTTCAGATTTTTCAGCATGTGGTGGGATGAGAATCTCTTTTTCCATCAAAATTTCTTCACCTGCAGAGAAAAAACATCCAAAGCCTCAAACAAGTTTTAAAAAAGTAGTTTGAGTTTTGTATTTTTAGAAGGAGAATAAATCCAGAATATTCAGATACTTTTTAAGTTTAAGAAGCAATTTTGAAAAACGTACTTCGATTTTGCAGCATAATTCAGTGGGGCACGAGGAAAGAGAAGAAGATTTTACAATGCCAGAGTTATTTCTTCTGATCATTTTTTCTGTTACTTCGTTCTTCCTGGCTGTAAGCTACTGAGGAAAGAAATTGAGTCTTTTATTTTCCTCTCTCCTCCTTTTCTTCCCCTTCTACTTTCCTCATTTTTTTTTCTATCTTTTGAAATCAACATTTTTGAATGCCTGTTATGTGTCAGATACTGCCCTGAGCAGTGTACAACATTGAGCATATCAGCAGTCCCTGTTTCAGAAGGAGTCTGTTTTAGTGGGTAGTAAAATTATTATAAATGAATAATTTCAGCACAAGATAATTAAAACTATTATTATGCAAATGAATCAAAGGTGCAGTGGAGAAAGTGATTAACTCTGGATAGGGAAGACCAGAAACACTTCATTGAGAAGGTGCCTAAGCTAGACCTCTAGATGTGAATTACACCCAGGGTCTGGCCTAGGCCACTGGTTCTTCACCTTGCACATCAGAATTACCAGTATTCTTTAAAAGAATACTGATGTCTGCATCTTACCACTAGAGGTTCTTATTTACTTGGCCTGGGTTTGGCCTCTAGGCTAACAAATGATTCTGATGTACGGTTAACAATTGAGAGCCATTGTACTATGCCATAGTCTCAAAAATGACTTTTCACTTAAATTTTATTGTAGAAGTTCCTTGTTATTTCTATTTTGACTTCTGAAAAAATGAAAAGCAATGATTATATGTTTTTTTAACTTAGTTTCTAGCTCAGACTTTTAGAAAAGTTGCATGTACAAAAAGATACTCCCTTGTACCCTAAACCACTTGAGAGTAGGTTATTGACATAGTTTAGTGTATCATATGAACAAAAACATTTTCCTGTATAATCACACTATGACAGTCAAAATCCAGGAAATGAATGCTGGCGCATTATACTATGTAATCCTCAGACCCTATTCAGGTTTTGCCAGTTGTCCCAATGACGTCTTTTATAGCAGAATGATCCTGTTCAGAATCCTGTGTTGTGTTTAGTTGTCATGTATCTTTTTCTTCTCCTTGTTCACTCTGGAACAGTTCATTCTTCCTTTAACTTTTACGACCTTGACGTTTTTAAGGATTATGCTTATTAATGTTTAAAATGCTCTTCAGTTTTTTCTGACATTTTCTCTTGATAAGTTTCAGGTTACGTATGGAGCTGTGGCAGAAATGCCATAGAAGTTCTTCTCATTGTACTTTCTCACACAACACACAGTTTTGATGTGTCCCATTTTTGGTGACGGTCACTTCAATCCCTTGATTAAGGGTTTGTCTCCTAGATTTCTCTACTTTAAAGGACTCCTTACCCTTTGGTAATTAATAAATATTTTGTGGAGTATCTTAAGGCTATGTAAATATCTTGTTCCTCAGGTTTAGTCGCTAAGTCGTGTCCAATTCTTGCTACCCAGTGGTCTGCCGAGCTCCTCTGCCCGTGGGATTCTCCAGGCAAGAATACTGGAGTGGGTTGCCATTTCCTTCTCCAGAGGATCTTCCCAAGCCAGGAATTGAACTCAGGTCTCCTGCATTGCAGGCAGATTCTTTACCAACTGAGCTACGATTTATTTTAATATGGACTCGTTGATTCTTATTTTATTTAGTGGAACATGACTCTTTACTTTATTAGTTATTTTGATATTCAGATTGTCTCAAGTTGACCAGTGGTGGCTCCTTCAGTTTGCTTCTCTGTCCCTGTCTCTCTTTTAACATAAGATGCTCCAGGTTCAACTTGTTCTTTACCTGGCTACTCAAGCCTGGAATTAGTTGTTTTCTAAAAATTCCTGGTTCCTTTTATGGAGAGTGGTATTTAGAAACCATGATCTTGGTGCTCTATGAGCTCATTAGTACTGGAGTGTTACTCCTCTGATCTCTTTAAGGTCAGAATTAGGGAGTGCATGTGTGTGTATGTGCGTGTATACATACATACATGGGCTTCCCTGGTTGCTCAGTGGTAAAGAATCTGCCTACCAAAGCAGGAGATGTGGGTTTGATCCCTGGATTGGGTAGATCCCGTGGAGAAGGAAATGGCAACCCACTCCAGTATTCTTGCCTGAGAAATCCCGTGGACAGAGGAGCCTGGCGGACTACAGTCCGTGGGGTCACAAAAGGGTCAAACAAGACTTAGTGACTGAGACAACAATAATAACACATACGTATACATCTATATTTATATCTTATGTATCTTTAGATGAGTTCTCTTCAATCCAGGTCCATTAACACAGGCTTCATTTTCGCCTCCCCTTTTTTACATTTGTAATTCTGTTATCTGATAGTGAGAAACCTAGCTCCTGTTTTTCTTAATACATTTATTTGTTTGATCAACCCTTCTGTATGTGACCAGTCTGCCAGCAGGCCTATCTCCCCACACTGGTGTAGACACCCTATTTTGACATAGAAACCCTTCTCCTTCTTTGTATTCTTTCTCCTAACCTTCCTCAAATTCTGACAATCCCATCTTGGTCCACTGCTGCTGGACCAACTTCCCGTGCAAATGCCCTCCTTACCCACTAGGGCTCCAGCACCCTGCATCAAGCTGCCCTATTGTATGGATAGTCTCTATACTCTGATTGATCTCTAACATCTTGTGCCCCCAACCCTCCACTCCCATAAACACCCTCCCTACTCCTCTCAGGAACTAGCACACTGCAGCTTTCCCTACAGCCTCATGCAGGGATTCCTTCATTTGCCCCTTTCCTCTACTCTCCCTGCCCCGAACTGTGGCCTTGGAAGGGATTATTGAGAGACTGTGAGAAGGAGAGATTTTATTCTGTATTGGAGTCAGTTAACTTTTCTATGACTCTTTAAAAAAGCAAAAGTAGTTAAATTCTTAGACAATTACACAGTCTCAGAATTACAAGAGACCAGATCTGTATGCAAACTGACAGGTGGTAGTCATATATTGCTGTTTGAGCACTGGGGAGCTTATTGCTCATAAAACTGTCTATTCATTTTTATAGAATTCTAGTTAGGTGAAATGTCTTCCTCATAGAGAGTTAAAATTAACTTTCCTATTAACTTTTTTCCAGACTAGCTGTTTTTTATTAGTAAGAATATACATGGTAATTCAAATATGTACAATTTTAAACGCATCATGCTTTTTTAAAAAAATTTTTGATGGAATTATCCAAAAGAGAATTTATTAAAATTCAGTGCATTTTTAGGGTACAAACCTGTAGTAGAACTACAAATATCAAGTATGGCATGCATTAAAAAATTGTATACTGAAATATAATTGATTTACAATGTTGTGTTTAATTTCTGTTGTGCAGCAAAGTGACTTAGTTATATACATATATATATACACTTTTTTTCATACTCCTTTCTATTACAGTTTTTCATAGGATATTGAATATAGTTTCTTATGCTATACAGTAGGACCTTATTATTTATCCATCCTATATATAAAAAGTCAGTTTGCATCTGACTTTCTTATTAACTTTGATTCCCTAATTCTAATCTCTCTTCTGGACTACATTAGTTAAGATGAAACTGTTTTTCAGAATAAGTCATTCCGTTATTTAAAGCATTTTTCCATGTACTAAATTTTCACCTTTTGAGACTTTGCAAACCCATCTTTTGGACTTGATTTTCAGATTTTCATTGAATTGCTCATAGACTATGATTTCAAAAATAAAGACAACAGTCTAGATTTATTTTGACCACACAAAGTGCAATGAAATGCCTACTTTCTTTATTCGATATGATGCTGCTTAGTTTTACCATTAACTTTTTGGAGCACACATGTTGTTCTGTTTACTTAATGAATTTACAGATGTCTCAACTCCCTAGGACTTTTCACTGGAGATACTAGTATGTTGTATGTCTTAACTCCCTAGGACTTTTCACGTGAGGTACTAGTATGTTATATCTTTGATTTCTTACAATATGTGCTGTTGGGGTTTTTTTATCCAAGTTTGAATTCAAATTTCTCTCTCTAAAACTTAATACTTTTATTGAGACTATGTCCAGCATATCACAGTATTATAAAAATCTGATTTTGTCATTCATTGTTGTAGGTATCCTACTAGCTTTTTGTAATATATGCCAGTCTAAGAAACTTAGTTTCAGTTTGAATTATTTATTAAATAATTTATTATTTATTAAACTTAGTTTCAGTTTGAATTATTATAATTAAATTATTTAATTATTTATTAAAATTAATAATATTTTTATTTATTTAGGAAAAGTATAATAGGTGATATTCTTCACATGATGTTATTAGAGGCATCCTTCTAGATTAATAAATTATCACTTTTTTTCACTATGGCCTTTTAGTCAGCTGTCATTTAACCTTTGTCTAATTCGGGGGTCAGCAGGCTTTATCTGTAAAGGACCAGATGGGTGGATGAATATTTTAGGTTTTGTGGGCTATATATAGGTTCGCCTTTCTTGGAACCACTCATCTTTGCTTTTGTAGCAGGAAAGCAGCCATAAAACAATTTTAGGCTGTGTTCTAGTAAAACTTTATTTATACAAAAGGCAGTAGGCTCAGTGTGGCCTGTGGGCTATAGTTTGCCCATCCTTTCCTCCCATGATTCCAAATTTGTCACAAGAGACTGCCGTGTGTATAGCAAAGATCCAAATGACTTTATTTGTGGGACTAGTCACGTGAATGGAGTAATGAGACTAGTGTGATATGGTGTGATCTTAAATCTAAACTGATTTCCTGTGAGCACTGTTTCAGGAACTTACAAGCCATCTGTTTAATAAACTGTTCAAATAAGTGCTTTCTAGAGGTCTGTGAGTTTCCCAGACAAGGTCATATAATTTGACAGAGAAGTTGAGAATCAAGGTTTTTTCTGCACTGAAAAAAATCTGCATTTGACTATATGATGTATTCTGGCCTATCAGAGATTGCTGAGAATAGTTAGATGATTATAGGAAGGACTTTTAAAGCTCAACCCTTCATATATTTGTCACTATTAAGAAAAATAATATTCAGATTGGAAAAATAGAAAATATATGCTTAAGAGGAAATTTGATATTTAAGCAAGGCAAGACAGAGTAAGAGCACAGAGCTGTTCTGAAGATTATTTCTGTGGACCAGATGTAATAGGAGTTAAGTTCTTCTGTATTTTTTCTTTTGTTGTAATATTACTCCATCTGCTCCAAGAACCGATTCTCCTTTACTGTTCTTGTGAACATGACTAAGAACTGCTTTTATTGTCGTAACATTTATTCTGATCCTTAACTCAGTTAGTCTTTAGCCGTTCATTACAAGTCTTGTGTCTGCTCAGTCACTCAGTTGTGTCTGACTCTTTGTAGTCCCATTGGACTATAGCCGACCATGCTCCTCTGTCCATTTGATTATCCCAGCAAGAATACTGGAGTGGGTTGCCATTTCCTCCCCCAAGATACCTTCCCTATCCAGGGATCAAACCCCTGTCTCCAATATGGTTCCTCCATTGGCAGGTGGATTCTTCACTCCTGAGCCACCTGGGAAGGCTATTGCAAGTCTTTACAAGTCTTAGCAATTTCAGCTCAGTTCAGTTCAGTCGCTCAGTCATGTCCGACTCTTTGCGACCCCATGAATCACAGCACGCCAGGCCTCCCTGTCCATCACCGATTCCCGGAGTTTACTCAAACTCATGTCCGTCGAGTCAGTCATGCCATCCAGCTATCTCATCGTCTGTCGTCCCCTTCTCCTCCTGCCCCCAATCCCTCCCAGCATCAGGGTCTTTTCCAGTGAGTCAACTCTTCACATCAGGTGGCCAAAGTACTGGAGTTTCAGCTTTAGCATCAGTCTTTCCAATGAACACCCAGGATTGATCTCCTTTAGGATGGACTGGTTGGATCTCCTTGCAGTCCAGGGGACTCTCAAGAGTCTTCTCCAGCACCACAGTTCAAAAGCATCATTTCTTCCGCGCTCAGCTTTCTTCACAGCTTTCTCCAACTCTCACATCCATCCATGACCACTGGAAAAACCATAGTTTTAACTAGACAGACCTTTGTTGGCAAAGTAATGTCTCTGCTTTTTAATATGCTATCTAGGTTGGTCATAACTTTCCTTCCAAGGAGTAAACGTCTTTTAACTTCATGGCTGCAATCACCATCTGCAGTGATTTTGGAGCCCCCCCAAAATAAAGTCTGACACTGTTTCCACTGTCTCCCATGCAGTGATGGGACCAGATGCCATGATCTTAGTTTTCTGAATGTTGAGCTTTAAGCCAAGCTTTTCACTCTCCTCTTTCACTTTCATCAAGAAGCTTTTTGGTTCCTTTTCACTTTCTGCCATAAGGGTGGTGTCATCTGCATATCTGAGGTTATTGATATTTCTCCCAGCAATCTTGATTCCACCTTGTGCTTCTCAGCAATTTGCAAACATACATGTATGCTCTTTAAGCAGGTATCTTTTGTGCATTTACTGTGCATCAAATGCTGTGGATTTTAAGATGAAATTATGGCTCTTATCCGTAGAAATGTCAATATAAGTTAGGTGCTTATATAGAAAAGAGAGAGGATGCTTATGGAGGACTGAAGCCAGGGAGAAGATTTTAATGATGGAGTTCTGGAAGAGTTGGGAAAAGCTTTACAAAGACAATTATATTTGAGCTAAGTGATGAAAATTACTAAGGACTTATCAGGTGAATAAATGTGAGAGTTGGAAGGAAAGAGAAGTAAGAGTACGTGTTCTAGACAGGAGAATGGAAGGACCTGACCAGTTTTAAGAGCTGTTTGTGAGTTGGAGTTAAAAGGATTTGGGGACTGATTTGGTGTGAGTTGAGAAGTGTTAAGTCTAGGGTAAGGACAAGTTTTCTAGCTATGAAGGTGAAGTAGATGATGCTTGATTAGTGATTCTGAAGTGGAGTGTACTTGTATGGGTTTGTCAGACAGAGAGATACCTAGCAAGCCTTTCATAACACTTGTCTAGATTCCAGAAAGATTCTGACGTAAATATTTAGGGAGTCATTATCTAGTGATTGATAATCATCTAAGAAGGTGAGCTTACTCAGAGGAAAATATAGTAGATGTTTCAGACTGATGGCCTGCTAGTGAATAGGGGTTCTCCACCTAGTGAATAGGGGCTTCAGGTTTATTTTTTAAAATTCTGAATTATTTGCAATCTGTTTATATTTACAAATATGAACATTCTACATAAAATCTAGATTTCAGACTCTTCTTGAAAAAAGAAGATCAAAATGCCTGACAAAATAGCTACCATTGAGCACACTTTCCTGTTTAGGTCCATGCACCCTCTAGTTTGCCACACTGCCTGTCACCTCTTACGTATTAATATGATGTATTATCTGCCTGACTCCTGTAGCATTTACATGCAGGATTTTGGGTGTCTTGTGGCCAAAACAGTTCCAAAAATGGGACCCTTCAGTGGGTGGCAGGGAAGGTAAGTAATAGAGAAGGAGGCCTCACTGACAGAATGGTGTATGAGAAGCCAAGGGAAGAGAAAGTTTTAAGAAGTTCTGGTTAGCTGTGTTTATAACTAGAGAAAACAAAAAGATATTCAGACATTATTAGTGAGTTTCAGTAGAGTGGTGAGCTTGAAAACGAAGAAATTAGAGATACCAAGTACAGACTACTTTAAAAATATCTCTAGTGGGAAGAGAAGACAGTTCTGTGTCATACTTTCCATTCTTTTGTGTGTCTGCTTAAAATCAGATTTCATTAGCTAATTCCCTGTGCAGCCCCAGTGGTTTCTTCAAAGGTCTTAAGTGGCTGAGAATGGGAGGTGATGATGTTCAGTTGAAGAAGGGTGAGTTGCATGGAGGGGCCAGTGAAGAGAGGAGGGATTTTAGAGTATCACAGGAGATGAGGCTGGGGAGGTAGGCCAGGGTTAAATTGTAAGTGGCTTTATCTTCATGAAATTAGAACTTTAACTGAAAGCAACGAAATCCAGTATCATGTTTATGTAGGATGTGACACAATTTGATTTTAGGAACATAATTTTGGAACTGAGTTTGGGAAGAAACCTGTGGCAAGGAGGTCATATTGCAAGACTTTCTAAGAGGTGATGTGGCTGCTTAATAGTCTGATATGAAGCTTGGAGGGTAATGGAGAGAACTGACCAGCTTTAAGAAATATTTTTAAGTTAGATTTAAAAGATCAGGAAAGCAGAATTCATGTTTATTTTGCTTATTGCTATATCTTACCAACATCTGGCACAATTTCTGGTGATCAGTAGATATTTTTGAGAATGAATGAATATCTCATATTGTCAGAATTTTCTCATTCTCTTAATTGTTTTACTTCTGGAGCTTCCTTTTTGGAAGTGTGCTTTTTTTTTCCCTCTTAAATTCTAAGAAAGTAGTTTTCAGTTAGTCATGCGTATATAATTAAGTATGTCAAATTTTTCTTTTCTTTTTTAACCATCAGTATTTTTAATTCTAAAAAGTATGGTCACCTTTCTCCTGTTTGTTTTAATATACAGCTAGCTTCTGCGTGTTGGTTGACTCAAGTCTATAGTACCAATCTTTATTCTTTCCTGAAAGGGGAATTTGTCACTATAACAATTTAAGCATCTGTGGGATGCTTGCTTTTAACAAGTGAACTTTCTATAGCAGTTGTTAATGTAGTAAATATGCACCAGAAAAACATCATGCTATTACTATATTTTGTGTCTCGTTTCATTTTTCTCCTTTAAACTGCACTTAAGTGCATCTAAGCATTCTTACAGTAGGATCAGTTCAGTTCAGTCGCTCAGTAGTGTCCAACTCTTTGCGACCCCATGAATCAGCACACCAGGCCTCCCTGTCCATCACCAACTCCCAGAGTTCACTCAAACTCATGTCCATCGAGTCGGTGATGCCCTCCAGCCATCTCATTCTCTGTCATCCCCATCTCCTCCCGCCCCCAATCCCTCCCAGAATCAGTCTTTTCCAGTGAGTCAACTCTTCACATGAGGTGGCCAAAGTATTGGAATTTCAGCTTTAGCATCAGTCCTTCCAATGAACACCCAGGACTGCTCTCCTTTAGAATGGACTGGTTGGATCTCCTTGCAGTCCAAGGGACTCTAGACAGTCTTCTCCAACACCACAGTTCAAAAGCATCAATTCTTCGGCGATCAGCTTTCTTCACAGTCCAACTCTCAGATCCATACATGACCACTGGAAAAACCATAGCCTTGACTAGACAGACCTTTGTTGGCAAAGTAATGTCTCTGCTTTTTAATATGCTATCTAGGTTGGTCATAACTTTCCTTCCAAGGAGTAAGCGTCTTTTAATTTCATGGCTGCAATCAGCTACTATTTTTAATGCCTATTATTTGCTAGTCATATTGGTATGCATTTTATGTCCTTTACCTCATTGAATTCTTTCATCAATTACATACATACTTGTAAGGGATCTGACTTTCGAAGGAATATTTGAAAATATTATATTGTCTATAATCACAGGTAAATGACAAAACTGTGATTTTTGGCTCAGATTGTTCTCCAAATGTGTGCTTTTTGCTATTGTGTATTTTGTGTTTACATGTATGCATATATATTTATATACACACAGACACACATTTGTGTACGTAATGTATGTATATATGTATTTCACTATTAGATTTATTTTCATAAATATTTATTTTTCTATATCCAGTTTTATTTGAACATTATCTCACTCTAGCTTTCATATTTCTCTTTAGTTTTCCTTTAAAAATTTGACCTATGATACACATAGGTCTCATTGTTTAATAATGTTTTAATTCCAAGTGCTTTGAAACAGTCTTAAAATAGTAAATAAGAAATTTATTCATTACTGATTTATATTTCTTAGGTTTTGATGGACATGTTTGATCAGGATGACATAGGCTTGGTTTCTCTTTGTGAAGATGAACCTAGTTCTTCAGGCGAATTAAACTACTATGACCTTGTTAGAACTGAAATTGCAGAAGAAAGACAGTATCTACGGGAACTAAATATGATCATAAAAGTGTTTCGAGAAGCTTTTCTTTCTGACAGAAAGCTGTTTAAACCTTCTGTAAGTACCTTTTTGGGTTTGAAAGTCTGTCTACCCCCAAATGTCAGATAGTAGCTTAAAAATAATAAATAGTAATTTTATAAACTTAATGAGTATATAAAACAAAAATATGGTTTTATATAGTACTGTGGTGTTGTTTGGCTTTATTTAAATTTGTTCAGTTTTTTTATTGAAATTGTTACACATTCCCGAATGAGTTGTAGGTATACAGCATAGTGATTCACAGGTTTTAAAGTTTATATTCCATTTATCGTTAGTATAAATTATTGGCTATATTCCTCATGTTGTACAATACATCCTGGTAGGCTATCTTACACTCGATAGTTTTTACCTACCATTTGCCCACCCCTATACTGCCTCTGTCCCCCACAATGGTAACCACTAGTTTGTCTTCTATATCTGTGAGTCTGCTTCTTTTTGTTATAGTCATTAGCTTATTGTATTTTTTATATTCCACATATAATTGATATTTGTCTTTCTCTGTCTAACTTAATTCACTTACCCCTCCCAAGTCCATCCATGTTGCTGCAGATGGCAGGATTTCATCTTTTTATGGCTGCATAGTATTCCATGGTGTATATTTACCACTTCTTTATCCATTCATCTGTTGAGGGACACTTAAGTTTCTTCCATATCTTGGTAATTGTAAATAATGCTGCTGTGAACACTGGGGATGTTGTGGGAGGTTTTTTTTGAAAGAAAGTTATCAACTTTAATCACTTGATTTCTTACAGAACTTTGCCCATATTTCTATGACAAAATCATATTGAGGGTTTTTTAGTACATGAATTGTTACACTAATATGTTCAGTGACAATGAAAATTAGACACAAAATTAGGGGAATTACACTGGAATAAAATCTATTTCTACTGTGCAATATTTGAGATTTACAGTTCTTCATTTGAAGATGGTGAAAGAAATGTATGGTCTAGAAAAGAAAGATATACATTTTTTCCTGTCTTTTGTTAAGTACTTTAGGGCAGTATAAAGTTTTAATAGTGAGACTTTTTAAGAATAAAAGTTTACGCAGAATGTCTCATAAACAAAGGCAGAGCAGCGGAGTTCTACTCTGCCGGGTGGGAATGGGATGAATTATGATGGGGATCCAGGAGAGTCTTGTCCATGTTTTTCTTACCTCTGTAGTTTTCTGAGGAATCTATCTAGACAGATACTGTGTTTGTTTGTTTGTTTAATTTAGATTTCTTTTTCTTTCCTTCCTTTCTTACATGATCTATTTTCTCTTGGATGTCTGAGTGTCTTTCACTTTAAATTCTTGGCTTTTCTCTTATCTTCTGACCTCCTCTCCCAAATAACTATTGTGTGTGTAAGTGTATGCGTTCAGTCCCTAAATTGTGTCCGATTCTTTTTAACCCCATGGACTGCAGCATGCCGGGCTTCTCTGTCCTTCATGATCTCCCAGAATTTGTTCAAACTCGTGTCCATCCGGTCGGTGATGCCATCCAACCCTCTCATCCTCTCTCGTCCCCTTCTCCTCCTGCCCTCAGTCTTTCCCAGCATCATGGTCTTTTCCCATGAGTCGGTTCTTTGCATCAGGTGGCCAAAGTATTGGAGCTTCAGCATCAGTCCTTCCAATGAATATTCAGGGTTGATTTCTTTTAGGATTGACTGGTTTAATCTCCTTGCTGTCCAAGGAATTCTCAAGTCTTCTCCAGCACCACAGTTCAGAAGCATCAGTTTTTTGGTACTCAGTCTTCTTTATGATCCAACCCTCACATCTGCACATGACTACTGGAAAATTCATAGCTTTGATTATATGGACCTTTGTTGGCAAAAGGATGTCTTTTCTTTTTAATACGCTGTCTAGGTTTGTCATAACTTTCTTGCCAAGGAGCAAGTGTCTTTTAATTTCATGGCTAGCGTCACTGTCCACAGTGATTTTGGAGCCCTAGAAAATAAAGTCTGTCACTGTTTCTGTTTTTTCCCCATCTATTTGCCATGAAGTGATGGGACTGGATGCTGTGATCTTCATTTTTTGAATGTTGAGTTTTAAGCCAGCTTTTTCACTCTCACCTCTCACCTTCATCAAGAGACTCTTTAGTTCCTCTTCACTTTCTGCCATTAAGGTGGTGTCTGCAGATCTGCATATCTGAGGTTATTAGTGAAAATTTAAGGTGTTTTAATTGGCTTTTATCCTTTTTTTAAAAAATGCATGTTTAGTTTAACATTTGATAATAATTTCTACTGGACACACTGTTTAAGTAGTTAACATTTTATGTTTTTCAAAGTACTGTCCTATTTTGTGTGGCCCTTAAAAATTCTCTGAGATAGGTAGGACAGGTATTATCATCTCGACTTTAATAGTGAGGAAATAGACACCAAATAGTTATGACATGATAAGTTACTTACGGAGGTTGAACTTGATTATTTTATACCACAATTGGGTTTTGTCTAAAGTGTATGAATAATTAAAAACTTAACAAATGCTGTTAGCTAATAACAGTTGCTGGTAACTATTATCCTCTTTACCTTTTGTTCATCCCATCAGTTTTCATTCCTCAAGAATTAATTTTTATGGTTCTTTTTTCACTGAATTTGTGCTGATTTGACAGAAAATTTTCGTTAAATACTAAAGGGTCAAGAGAAAGAGGGAATCCCTTTATCTCTATATTATATTTTTTCAACATAGATGAGACTGTAAGCTTTTGAAGTAAAGACCATCTAAGATCAGAGCATAGAACTCAGTAAATATTTGATAAAAGAATGAATGACTGTTAATCTTAATTTACTCCTTTGGGGTTTACCCCCACCCCTGTGTCTTCAGAAAACTCACATTTGTGGAAGGCCTAATATATACCAGGAGCATTTTGTAGAAATCATCTCATTTCATTCTCTTAAAAACCTTACGAGGTAGGTCTTAATATACCAGCTGTGTGACCCTGGACAAATTAGATAATTGCTCTGTGCCTCTTATTTTCTCATTCTTAAAATGAAGATGATGATAGTATCTGATCTGTTATGAACTTACATGTCAGGTACTTATCGTAGTGCCTGGAACATAGTAAGTGACCAAGAAATGTTAGCTGTTGTTGTCCTAATCCAGGGTCATTCACCTAGCAAGTAGTGGGACAAGGATCCAAGCTCAAGTCTCTTAGGTTCCTTAATCCATGTTTTCATTACAAGATGCAGAATGAATAATAGTGGGCTATCACCTGGATAATCAGTCATGTGGTCTTCTTCTTTCCAGAGTATTTAACATGTTTTAACCTAGATAAAATTCACACTGAAGAGCTTGACTGAAATCTTTAATTCCTCCTCAAATTTAAGAGACAAGTCACATATTGTGGAACTACTTTGTGTCTCAGTTAGGAGTCAGATCTTCATTTTGATCCCAGCTTTTGTCATTAACCAACTCTGAGACTTTGATCAAGACTTTTAGCACCTACCCAATTTAAAAATACTCGAATGCCAGAATTCTTTATTTAAAAAGTTGCTTAGAATTATCCACCATATGAGATTTACATCACATTTACTGGAAAATATAGGTTCTATACAGTTTTGGTCAATAATTCTAAATCTAATCCAAGAGGTTTATTTCCCTTCCTTATTCATGATTGACTTTTGCTATGATTTGGAATATATTTTATGTCTTGAAATATACTGGTATGCGATTCGATGAAAATATACCCATAGCACTTATATTACTTATATTTAATAATTCTTTAATGAAATTTTCAACCTGACATGTCTTAATGTTCCTTTTCTTTCTTTTTTTTTTTAGGATATTGAAAGGATTTTCAGCAACATTTTAGATATACATGAATTGACCATGAAACTTTTAGGTTTAATTGAAGACACCGTTGAAATGACTGATGAAAGTAGCCCTCATCCCTTAGCTGGCAGCTGTTTTGAAGATCTGGCAGAGGTAAATTTACAAAACTGTTTTCCCTTCAAAGTCCTAAGTGCTGTATTTCTTTGTGAAAATTAGAAGACGCTGCTGGCTGCTATAAAAAATGCTTACGATTTAACCAGTAGCAAACTAAAATTACATTGTCTTTATGGTGGCACTTTATGGTGTATTTATGCTAATATTTATATCAAAAGCTGATAGACTAATAATGTTTAAGACCTTTCTTTTTTGATGGCAAGTGCACTTAAGGTGGAAAGAAAATAAATTTTATTGATCATTGCTTTTATTGACCATAGAAATTTTATTGACCAAGCTAAAAGTTTAACTTTTGTGGATTTTAGTCTTAATTTCCAAAAATGAAAAAAGAAATTTATATATTTTTCTCAAAGTGAAAATCATATTTTTGTACTTCAAATGATTATAAAAGTAACATAACTCATTGTAAAAATGTTCAGAAAAATGTAGGTAAGTATAAGACAAAAATCACTGTTTTGCAAAACCTAGAGATTGTCTTTATAAGATTTATTTATCCTTGTGAATATTTGTCTGCATGTTTAAACAAACCTATGTGTAGTTACAAAAATAGGATCTTACTATTTTACAACCTGCTTTTTTTCACTCAATATCATGAACATTTTCCATGTTAATAAATATACTTCATAACTTTTAAAGTCTGAAAGTACCGTGTACTGTGGAGGTACTATTTAAACTATCTATTATTATTAAGCGTGTAGGTTGCCTTACTTCTTTTTGCTATTATAAACAACACTGTAACAAACATTTATATAATGCCTTTATAATCCATTAATTATTTTAAGATGCAGTCCTGAAAGTAGAATTATGGTACATTTTTAGAACTTTGAACATTTTTCCAAATTTACTTCCAGATAAGTCCCAGTATATGCAGGCCCTCTTTTTACCACATCTTCAGACCTGTTGTTATCCCATTAAATTTTGCTAGTCGAGTGAGAAAAACAGTATTTCATTATTCCTTAATGATGTTGAACACCTTTTCATATTCATTGGTTAGTTTTATTTCTTTTGGAAAACAGATAAAAGTTCTTTCTTTAGTTATCGTGTAAATTTCACAATTTTATAACCTCTTTAATTTTTATGAAAATATGCATCACTTTTATTACATCCATTTTGTAGACAGTGGAACTGATAGTATAGAAATACTCAGTTACTGATGCCTGACCAAGATATTTAGGCTTGCTCTTATTAGAACCTTTTCTTAATATTGTGATATCTTATAATATTACTTTGTAATCTGGTTGTTTGTACTCTTAAAGATACCATGAGTCAGAAACATGTATTCAAAAATATATTTTCTAATTTTTATTTTTATGGTAAAACATAATTTGCCATTTTAACAATTTTAAGTGTACAATATAAGGGATAAATGAAACTCATAGTAATATACTATCATTATAACTATCCATTTCTGAAACCTTTTAATCACCCTGAATAGAAACTCTGTACTCATTAAGTAATAATTCCGTATTCTCTCCCACACAAGCACTGGTAACCTTTAGTCTGTTTCTGTCTGTGAACTTGCTGATTCTAGATATTTGATAAAGGTAGAATTATTACAATATTCTCCTTTACATATTTCACTTAGTATAATGTTTTCAGGGTTCATCCATGTAATAGCATGTTATCAGAATTCCTTCTCTATGACTGAGTAACGTTCCACTGTGTATATACCACATTTTGTTTATCCGTTTATTTGTTGATAGACCCTTGTGCTTTTTCCACCTTTTGACTATTGTGAATAATGCTACAGTAAACATTGGCATGAGTATCTGAGTCAGTTTCTTTTGGGTATATACGTAGGAGTAGAATTGCTGGGTCATATCGTAGTTCTTTGTTTAGCTTTTTGAGGAACTGTCAAACTTTTCCACAGGGGCTATACCATTTTGCATTCCAAGTGTCAGTGGACAAAGGTTCCAGTGTCTCTGCATCCTTGACAGCACTTGTTATTTTGGAAAACATACTGTATTTTTAACATATGAAAATGAAACAAGTCTTAGTTCTAACTAAACTTTGCAGATATTATTATAAAATAATAGAAACTTTTAAAAATATAAACATGGACAAAATATGGGCAGTTTCTGTTTTTTTATTTTACTGTATGTTAGTCTTTGGTTTCTTTTTCTAATTTTGAAAAAGTGTGATATAAAACAGCGGAAGTATCACTTCTTGCTTCCTTTGAAAATATCCTCAGTGTAAACTGCTTTTGGTCTCAGTTCAGTTCAGTGGCTCAGTCATGTCCGACTCTTTGCGACCCCATGGACTGCAGCACGCTAGGCAGGCTTCCCTTTCCTTCACCAGCTCCCAGAGCTTGCTAAACTCACATCCATAGAGTCGGTGATGCCATCCAACCATCTAGACTTTTAGCCTAGGTAAACCTAACTGACAGAGAAGGCAGTGGCAGCCCACTCCAGTACCTGGAAAATCCCATGGATGGAGGAGCCTGGTAGGCTGCAGTCCATGGGGTCACTGGGAATCAGACACGACTGAGTGACTTCACTTTCACTTTCATGCATTGGAGCAGGACATGGCAACCCACTCCAGTGTTCTTGCCTGGAGAATCCCAGGGATGGGGGAGCCTGGTGGACTGCCATCTATGGGGTAGCACTGAGTCTGACACGATTGAAGCGCCTTGGCAGCAGCAGCAAACCTAACTGAAATTTCAAATCCCAGCCTTATTTTACTAACAATACAGTTTTTGTTTATCTGGGGTAAATGTGCATATGCATTTAATAGTTTGATACTTGTGATCACAAGTCATGAACCTATTTTAAAACTAGTGGCTTCTTGTCATCTATTGCTTAAAGTCATTACTTACATTTTTAAAAAATTTCCAAGTTATAGTCCATAGTTATTATTTGTCCCCAGAATAAAAAAATGTTCTGAAACATAATGGAGGGCTTCACTAAAAATTTGCCATTAAATAATCTGTGCCATGATAGTAGAAAAGATTTTCTTTTAAACCTAACGTATTTTTCTTTTTTTAAAAAAAATAGGAGCAAGCATTTGATCCTTATGAAACATTATCCCAGGATATTCTTTCACCAAAGTTTAATGAACATTTTAGTAAGTTGATGGCCAGACCTGCAGTGGCTCTACACTTTCAGGTAAACTTAAATTGAATGCTGTTTTGTTTTTTTCTAATAAAGAAACTAAAGGAATATTTTACCCGTCCTTCAAAATCTGTTAATTGTAAACCTATTGTAGGTTGTCTTTTGTTTTCTTTCTTGAGTTCTTTCAATTTGTCCTTAATGTGGAAATCTTTTTTAGAACCCCATCACAAATACTGTGTGACTAGAAAAATCTGGTGGAGAAGGCAATGGCAAGCCACTCCAGTACTCTTGCCTAGAAAATCCCATGGATGGAGGAGCCTGGTAGGCTGCAGTCCGTGGGGTCGCTAAGGGTCAGACACGACTGAGCGACTTCACTTTCACTTTTCACTTTCACACATTGCAGAAGGAAATGGCAACCCACTCCAGTGTTCTTGCCTGGAGAATCCCAGGGATGGGGGAGCCTGTCTATGGGGTCACACAGAGTCGGACACGACTGAAGTGACGCAGCAGCAGCAGCAGAAAAATCTGGTACACTCTAGATCTTAGATATAGAGATGATGATGGAGAGCTATTTTAGGATCTGTTTCCCTACGAGAGATAGAACTGAAATAATAAAGAGTGGAGAATATCCTCATGTATCCTCATACTATTTTCCTATTCAGTTCAGTTCAGTCGCTCAGTTCAGTTCAGTCGGTCAGTCGTGTCCGACTCTTTGCAACCCCATGAATCACAGCACACCAGGCCTCCCTGTCCATCACCAACTCCCAGAGTTCACTCAAACTCATGTCCATCGAGTCGGTGATGCCATCCAGGCATCTCATTCTCTGTCGTCCCCGTCTCCTCCCACCCCCAATCCCTCCCAGCATCAGACTCTTTTTCCAGTGAGTCAACTCGTCGCATGAGGTGGCCAGAGTATTGGAGTTTCAGCTTTAGCATCAGTCCTTCCAGTGAGCACCCAGGATTGATCTCCTTTAGAATGGACTGGTTGGATTTTCCTATTAGGACTGTCATTTAAAGGAGATAGGTATATTAATGGAGATTATGCAAGTTAATTGGTTCTGTAATGCCGTTAGATAAAATGAGAGTAAGTGGAGAGAGACAAAGTTACATTTTACTCTCTCAACACTTAACAAAGGTTAGATTGGCATCGATGATCCTTGACTACTTACTGCTATAGAAGCTTCCTGCATTTAGGCAGGCTCTTCTCCCTTAACATATGAATATGGTCAGATCTTTATTGTCCTAAAACAAGTGAATAAATGAACAAATCTTTGTTACTCTTAATCTTACCCCTTTTGTTTTTTTCCATTTGTAGCCAATTATCTTATATTACTTTTTATCATTCTCTATCCGACTGCTACCATCTGTGCTCTAACCAGGATATAACACTAAAACCTGCCCTGGACAATGAACTTAACCGCCAAATCTTGTGGTTATTTTGATTTCATGCTTAATGTCTGTAGTATTTATGAATATCCTTCTTGCTCTTTTTTACTTCTGTGATACTACTTTTACATAATTTTCATCTTCTCTGGTTTCTTCTTCTCAGTTTCCTTAGTTGCAGGTGTTACCCAACTTCTTGTATCAGCTCCTGCTGTTCTGTTCCTTTGTGCTGTCCTTAGAAGACTTTATCCATACCCTTTGCTTTCATCTGTATGCTGGTGACTTCCTTATTTGTATTTTTAACCTATAACTTTCTTTTGAACACTGGATGTGTGTGTGTGTGTGTATACACCTTCATATAACCAGCAACCTTTTGAGCTAATTCACTTGAATATCCCACAAGGACTTCAAATATAAATAAATAAAACTGAATGTATTGTCTTCTCCCTTCCTCCTTTACTGTGAATTCCCATTATTATCATCTATTCCTCAAAAACTTGTCAGTTTGGAATAAAAGTTACACTTAATTCTCAAACTTAATTGAAGAAATAATTTTTAAGTTAAATCTTAGATATTCATTAAACCATAAATTAAGCATTAGTTAAATGGAACCGTATGCTTATAAGATCTTTGCATACTCATTAAAAGTACAATTGTTTCATCCTTATTTTATTAGTTATTCTTAATACTGCTGCTGCTAGGTCCCTTCAGTCATGTCTGACTCTTTGTGATTCCATGAATTATAAATAGCCCACCAGACTCTGTTCATGGGATTCTCCAGGCAGGAATACTGGAGTGGGTTGCCATGCCCTCCTCCAGGGCATCTTCCTGACCCGGGGGTCAAACCCATGTCTCTTAAGTCTCCTGCATTGGCAGTCAGGTTCTTTACCACTAGTGCCACCTGGGAAGCACCCGGTAATTCTTACTGTGAGATTTTAATGTTTCTGACCCAATTATTTAAGCTATTATTCCAGATATTCAGTGAAATTCAGAGTTAGATAACACCGTTTTTCAGGCCAAACTCACTTGTACTCTATTAACGTAAAACAAATTTTTCATCTGTAAGATGAAAAAGTAATTAAAAAACACAACAAAACTTTAAAAGATGTAGGCACACTTTAAGAATATGAGCTTTGGAGTCAGAACTTCTGGCCTTGAGCCAATTATCTTACCTGAACAAATCACTTAATCTCTGTGAATCAGTTACTTATTTGTAAAATGATAATGATAATGTATGCCTCTACTGTTATGAAAATTAAACAGGAATACACTAAGGACATTTGGCACATATTAAACATGCAGACATTAGTGTCTGTTGTCTTTAGAGGCCTCCTTACACTATAAACATACATTGCATTAATATTTTAGAATACACTTTAGTAGCCATTTCAGTGCTAATTAACAATGTAAATGACAATTCTATAGACTAAATTTAAAGTTTCATCTTGCTTCCAGTTAAACCATTGTATATAAAATACATAAACCTATATCCAGCATAATCTATATCACTGTCTTAATTAAATGATAAAAGAAATTAATCTCTGCATATTCTGAAAGTCTATTGAACAAATTATATTTTACTTCAGTTAACAATAGGTGAGAATTATGGGTGTGTTTACCTATGAGGATATATTTTAAAAACAGCATCTTCAACTCTTTCTTCACATTGTGTATTGCTTCTGTCTGTATTTACCTAATGAGATATAACACTTTAAATAAATATATCACATTTTAAATCAACCTGAGGGACTTTTAAATGCCTCATAAATTTTAGAAAATCATTTATTCTGCGGACTATTAGTTTTCAAAACTGGGCTATACCTGCTGCTGCTGCTGATTTTCCAGGTGATGCAATGGTACAGGGGGCTTCCCTGATGGCTCAGCAGTAAAGAATCCACCTGCAATGCAGGAGATGTGAGTTTGGTCCCCAGGTCTGGAAGATCCTCTGGGGGAAGGAAATGGCAACCTACTCCAGTATTTTTGAATGGGAGATCCCATGAACAGAGGAGCCTGGCTGGCTACAGTCCATGGAATTGCAAGAGTTGGACACAGCTTAGCAAAAACAACTTAGACTAAAGAACATCAACTTACCAGTACAGGTATCTGAAGAGAATTAGTTTCTAATCTTACTTTATGTTTTTGCATTCTCTTCCAATTTTTCCTACACGTTACTTATTATCCTATGGAGTTTCCTAAGGTCATGCATTAATCCAAGGTGTAAAAATCTCCAGGGTACCAATCAGAAAAAAAAAAAGATTGCTCCTGAAGAAGAGTTTGTTATTGTTGTTCAGTCACCAAGTTGTGTCCTACTCTTTGTAACCCCACGGACTGCAGTCTACCAGGCTTCCCTGTCCCTCATCATCTCCCAGAGTTTGCTCAAGTTCATCTCCAGTGAATTGGTGATGCCATCCAACCATCTCATCCTCTGTTGCCCTCTTCTCCTTCTGTCTTCAATGTTTCCCAGCATCAGGGTCTTTTCCAGAGTCAGCTGTTTGCATCAGGTGGCCAGCTTCAGCATCTGTCCCTCCAAGGAGTATTCAGGGTTGATTTCCTTTAACATTGACTGGTTTGATCTCCTTACTTTCCATGGGACTCTCAGGAGTCTTCTCCAGCACCACAGTTAGAAAGCATCAGTTCTTCGGAGCTCAGCCTTCTTTATTGTCCAGCTCTCCCACCTGTACATCCATACCAGAAAGACCATAGCCTTGATTATACAGACCTTTATCGGCAAAGTGATGTCTTTGTTTTCTAGCACTCTGTCTAGGTTTGTCATAGCTTTCCTGCCAAGAAGCAGTCGTCTTCTAATTTCATGACTACAGTCACCATCTGCAGTGATTTTAGAGTGCAAGAGGAGGAAATCTGTCACTGCTTCTACCTCTTTCCCTCCTATTTACCATAAAGTGATGGGACCAGATGCCATCATCTTAGTTTTTTTGAGTTTTAAGCCAGCTTTTTCATTCTCCTCTTTCACCTTCATCAAGAGGCTCTTTAGTTCCTCTTCACTTTCTGCCATTAGAGTAGTGTCACCTGCCATATCTGAGGTTGTTGATATTTCTCCCAGCAATCTTGATTCCAAAGCTTGTAGCTCATCCAGCCTGGCATTTCACATGACGTGCTCTGCATATACGTTAAATAACAGGGTGAAATAAACAGTCTTGTCATACTCCTTTCTCAACCCTGAACCATCAGTTGTTCCATACAGGGATCTGACTATTGCTTCTTGACCCACATACAGGTTTCTCAGGAAACAGGTAAGATGGTCTGGTATTTCCATCTGTTTAAGAGTGTTTCACAGTTTGTTTGTTATGATCCATGCAGTCAAAGGCTTTATTATAGTTAATGAAACAGAGGTTGATGTTTTTCTGGAATTCCCTTGCTTTCTCTATGATTCAGCAAATGTTGGTAATTTGTACTCTAGTTCCTGTGCCTTTCCTAAACCCACCTTGAACTTCTGAAAGTTCTTGTTTCCTGTACTGCTGAAGCCTAGCTTGGAGGATTTTGAGCATAACCTTACTAGCATGGGAGATGAGTGCAATTGTCTGGTGGTTTGAGCATTCTTTAGTACTGCCCTTCTTTGGAATTAGGATAGGGATTGACCTTTTCCAGTCCTATGGCCACTTCTGCGTTTTCCAAATTTGCTGATATATTGAATGCAGCACTTTAATAGTATCACCTTTTAGAATTTTAAATAACTGCTGGAATTCCATCCCTGCCACTGGCTTTATTGGCAGCAGTGCTTCCTAAGGCCCATTTGACTGCACACACCAGAATGTTTGGCTCTAAGTGAGAGACTGCAGCATCATGGTTATCTGGGTGATTAAGATCTTTTTTGTATGGTTCTTCTGTGTATTTTTTCCATCTCTTCTTGATCTCTTCTTTTTCTATTAGGTCTTTATTATTTCTGTCTTCTACTGTGCCTGTCTTTGGATAAAATGTTGTTTAATGTTTCCAACTTTCTTGAAGAGATCTCTTGTCTTACCCTTTCTGTTGTTTTCCTCTATTTCTTCTCATTGTTCATTGAAGAAGGCCTTCTTTTCTCTCCTTGCTGTTCTCTGGGACTCTGCATTTAGTTGGGGGTACCTTTCCCTTTTCCCTTTACTTTGCACTTCTGTCTTCAGCTACTTGTAAAGCCTCCTCAGAAAACCACTTTGCGTTCTTGCATTTCTTTTTGGTTTTGTTTGCTGCCTCCTGTAGAATATTAAGGACCTCTGTCCATAGTTGTTCAGGCATTCTGTTTACTAGATCTGATCAGTTCAGTTCAGTTGCTCAGTTGTGTCCAACTCTTTGCGACACCATGAACTGCAGCATGCCAGGCTTCCCTGTCCATCACCAACTCCCAGAGCCTACTCAAACTCATGTCCATCACGTTGGTGATGCCATCCAACCATCTCATCCTCTGTCATCCCCTTCTCCTCCCGCCTTCAATCTTTCCCAGCATCAGGGTCTTTTCCAGTGAGTCAGTTCTTTTGCATCAGGTGGCCAAAGTATTGGGGTTTCAGCTTCAGCATCAGTCCTTCCAATGAATATTCAGGACTGATTCCCTTTAGGATTGACAGGTTGGATCTCCTTGCAGTCCAAGGGACTCTCAAGAGGCTTCTCCAAAGCCACAGTTCAAAAGCATCTATTCTTCAGCGCTCAGCTTTCTTTATAGTCCAACTCTCACATCCATACGTGACTACTGGAAAACCATAGCTTTGACTAGACAGACCTCTGTTGGTAAAGTAATGTCTCTGCTTTCTAATATGCTGTCTAGGTTGGTCATGGCTTTTCTTCCAAGGAGCAAGTGTCTTTTAATTTCATGGTTGCAGTCACAATCTGCAGTGATTTTGGAGCCCCCCCAAAAATAAAGTCTGTCACTGTTTCCATTGTTTCCCCGTCTATTTGCCATGAAGTGATGTGACCGGACACCATGATCTTAGTTTTCAGAATGTTGACTTTTAAGCCAAATTTTTCACTTTCCTCTTTCACTTTCATCAAGAGTTCTTCTTCGCTTTCTGTCATAAGGGTGGTATCATCTGCATATCTGAGGTTACTGATATTTCTCCTGGCAATTTTGATTCCAGCTTGTGCTTCATCCAGCCTGGCATTTCACATGATGTTCTCTGCATATAAGTTAAATAAGCAGGGGGACAATATACAGCCTTGATGTATTCCTTTCCCAATTTGGAACCAGTCTGTTGTTCCATGTCCAGTTCTAACTGTTGCTTCTTGACCTGCATACAGATTTCTCAGGAGGCAGGTAAGGTGATCTGGTATTCCCATCTCTTTCAGAATATTCCACAGTTTGTTGTGATCTAGTCAAAGGTTTTGGCATTGTTAATAAAGCAAAAGTAGATGTTTTTCTTGAACTCTCTTGCTTTTTCAGTGATCCAGAGGATGTTGACAATTTGATTTCTGATTCCTCTGCCTTTTCTAAATCCAGCTTGAACATCTGGATGTTCACAGTTCATGTACTGTTGAAGCCTGGCTTGGAGAATTTTGAGCATTACTTTGCTAGCATGTGAGATGAGTACAATTGTGTGGTACAGTTTGAACATTCTTTGAACATTCTTTGGCATTGCCTTTTTTTGGGATTGGAATGAAAGCTGACCTTTTCCAGTCCTGTGGCCACTGCTGAGTTTTTGAGATTTCCTGGCATATTGAGTGCAGCACTTTCACAGTATCATCTTTCAGGATTTGAAATAGCTCAACTGAATTCCATCACCTCCACTAGGTTTCTTCGTAACAATGCTTCCTAAGGCCCACTTGACTTCACATTCCAGGATGTCTGGCTTTAGGTTTGTGATCAGACCATCGTGGTTATCTGGGTCATGAAGATCTTTTTTGTATTGTTCTTCTGTGTATTCTTGCCACCTCTTCTTAATATCTTCTGCTTCTGTTAGGTCCATACCATTTCTGTCCTTTATTGTGCTCATCTTTGCATGAAATGTTCCCTTGATATCTAGACCTAATACCGTGAATCTCTTCATCACCTCCTCTGTATATTCATAGAGGATTTTATTTAAGTCGTACCTGACTGGCCTAGTAGGTTTCTCTGCTTTCTTTAGTTTAAGCCTGAATTTTGCTATGAGGAGCTGATGATCTGAGCCACAGTCAGCTCCCGGTCTTGTTTTTGCTGACTATATACAGCTTTTCCATCTTTGGCTACACTGTAATCAATCTGATTTCAGTATTGACCATTTGGTGATGTCCATGTGTAAAGTGATCTCTTGTATTGCTGAAAAAGGGTGTTTGCTATGACCAGTGAGTTCTCTTGGCAGAAATGTGTTAGCCTTTTTGCCCTGCTTCATTTTGTACTCCAAGGCCAAACTTGCCTGTTACTCCAGGTATCTCTTGACTTCCTATTTTTGCATTCCAGTCCCTTATGATGAAAAGGACATCTGTTTTTGTTGTTAGTTCTAGGAGGTCTTCTAGGTCTTCTGATCACCTTCAGCTTCTTCGGTTTTGGTGGCTGGGGCATAGACTTGGATTACTGGGATGTTGAATGGTTTGCCTTGGAAACAAACTGAGATCATTCTGTTGTTTTTAAGGTTGCAGCCAAGAACTGCATTTTGGACTCTTTTGTTGACTGATGGCTACTCCATTTCTTCTAAGGGATTCTTGCCCACAGTAGTAGATATAATGGTCATCTGAATTAAACTCACCCATTCCCATCCATTTTAATTCACTGATTCCATTATGATAAAGGAGAGGGGAAGCCTGTAAAGTTCTCATGCTTGAACACGCTATGTTAGAAGCAGTTATAGTTTCTTTCAGGTGCTTCCTGTACTTAAGACTGTGATATTAACATGTGTATTTCAATTTAAGAGTGAAGTCAGACCTCTTGTGGAAATTTAGTCTGATCTGGCTGTTTATTTTGACAGTGAAGATTGGCTGTATCAATTAAGTTATATGACAGCATTTTTCTGAAGTTAAATGAGCTAAATCTGAAATTTATTTGATTGTTGTTTGGTGAAATAGGTTTAAATCACATCTGCAATGTACCACACCCCCCCCAAACACATTCTTTGTAACTACTTAAACTTACAACATTTTGAGTAAAAGTGACATAAAAATCTGTGAGAAGATGTATAACTTTTCAGCATTCCTTTATGGTATGTAGAAACCAAAACTTTTGGAAAAAAAGCTGAGAAGACTATTATTAAAGTTATATTAGCCATGAAAGATGAAATGTATATATTTAATTATCTGATAACTTAAAGAAGGAAAAAACTTGATTTTAGCACTTCGATTTCAATATAGAACGCTTTCAGTATAGTTTTGATACATCTCTATCTTGTTTGTTTTTTTTTTAAAGTCATGCCCAAAACACAAATGAGGTTAGACTAGAAACTAGGTCCATTAAAGATATCTGTACCCTTATGTTGCTGTTGTTTAGTCTAAGTTGTTATTTTTGTTGTTTAATGTAAGTTGTTGTTGCTAAGTTGTGTGCAGCTGCTGGGATCCTAGCAGCTTGTGGGATCTTAGTTCTCCCACCAGAGATTGAAACCAAGGCTCCAGCAGTTAAAGTGGCAAGTCCTAACCACTGGACTGCAGAGAGGTCCCCGTATCTTGTATTCTTAACAACTACTTCTGTTAGACACTGCTGTTTACATAACCTTTATATCAGAGATATACTGTTTTGTCTTTTCACTTTGCAGTCCATTGCTGATGGTTTTAAAGAGGCAGTTCGTTACGTCCTTCCACGCCTTATGCTGGTGCCAGTGTATCATTGTTGGCACTATTTTGAATTATTAAAGGTAAGATAAAAGTTTTCTGAACAAAAAGAAATACTTAGATTTATGAGACTTAAAATCTTTTTATCTGATGTTAGTTTTAATAGTTTTTATTCATATAAAGAAAGTATCTTAAATGTCTTCCTACTTCCCATGGACCATAGAGAAATGCCTTTATTTTTTATATTCATGTAATTTCCAAGTTTTAGATAGGGGAAAATGTATCTTTATCTATCACTCGATAATATAAATTCTCAAGTAATAACATTAAAAAGTTGACTTTTTAAAAATTAATTTTTGGAGACACACAGCAACAATGGTTTAACTTCATATTTTATAAAGGTAATTAATAACTTTTATGTTTAACATTGTTCTTAACTTCTGTCATATATAACTTGTGAAGAAAAACACGTTTAAAGTTGATACCTTTTGCCCATGCAATGTAGTAGATAGAACCCAAGTAATAAATTAAAAATTAAAATTGTGATAAAACTTGAACTTGTTTTTAAATATCAGTACACATAAAAATATACTGCATTTCTAAGGGTGTAATATGTAGTATAAACTTTATTATGATGTATACTTAGAAAAAAATGTAAACATGCTTTATAATAAATAAATGTATAAGCACACCAGAGGTAAGTCATTGCTCTGACTTTAATGGCAGTTACTTTTTGCTTTTCTTTACAGTTTGACCACCTATGTATATGTCAGTAAAAATATATGTAACCTGTTTCTGAGCTTTTTATCAATTAGATCAAATTTTTATAGTATTTTGCATCTTTTATCTTCTCTCAAAGTTACATTGATATTTGTAAGATTCATTGATCCCATGGACAGCAGAGCCTGATGGGCTACAGTTCATGGGGTCACAAAGAGTTGTACATGACTGAGCGACTAACACACAACATAAGATTCATTGATGTTATTTTTATGTTTTTCTAATTTAATTTTCTTCCACTGTTTGAATAAACCATGATTTATTTATTGTTCTCTGGCTGAACAGCAGGGTTTTTTGCTATTATTGATAACACTTGTATGGATATTCTTTTTTCTATTTCTTGGTACACATGTGCATGCATTTTGTTTCTCTAGAGTATGTACTCAGTGTTAGAATTGCTTGGTCATAAGGTGTGCATGTTTTCAGATTTAATAGATGAGGTCAAGCAGTTTTCCAAAGTGAAAAGTTTTCCAAAGTTATACAGTTTTACTCCTATCAGAATGCATGATGTCTCTCTTTATGCATTTTTTCATATTTAAGATTTTGTATCATATGATCTATTTATAATGGTAACTAATGTTTTTATTTTATATTTTCTTGATTATTAATATGCTTGTACATATGTTGATTGGCCTTTTGAATAACTTTTTATAGTATCGTTCAAGTGTTTTGCCATTGTAAATATCTTCTGGGCCTTGTCTTTGCAGTTTTTCTGATTGTTTTTCTTACTGTTGTGCATCAACTAAAGCTGAATATGTTCCATGTTTCTAAGAGTTTTGAAATTAAAAGACGCTTACTCCTTGGAAGGAAAGTTATGACCAACGTAGATAGTATATTAAAAAGCAAAGACATTATTTTGCCAACCAAGGTCTGTCTAGTCAAGGCTATGGTTTTTCCCATGGTCATGTATGGATGTGAGAGTTGGACTGTGAAGAAAGCTGATCGCCGAAGAATTGATGCTTTTGAACTGTGGTGCTGGAGAAGACTCTTGAGAGTCCCTTGTACTGCAAGGAGATCCAACCTAAACTGCAAGGAGTCCATTCTAAAGGAGATCAATCCTGGGTGTTCATTGGAAGGACTGATGCTAAAGCTGAAACTCCAATGCTTTGGCCACCTCATGCGACGAGTTGACTCACTGGAAAAGACTCTGATGCTGGGAAGGATTGGGGGCGAGAGGAGACGGGGACGACAGAGAATGAGATGGCTGGATGGCATCACCGACTCGATGGACATGAGTTTGAGTGAACTCCGGGAGTTGGTGATGGACAGGGAGGCCTGGCGTGCTGTGATTCATGGGGTCGCAGAGAGTCGGTCACGACTGAGCGACTGAACTGAACTGAACTGAATGAGATCATGTGTGGTTTCTCTTTATTATTCATTCTTTAAAGCCTTCAGTTCAGTTCAGTTCAGTCGCTCAGTCATGTCTGACCCTCCGCAACCCCATGAATCACAGCACGCCAGGCCTCCCTGTCCATCACCAACTCCCGGAGTTCACTCAAACTCATGTCCATCGAGTCGGTGATGCCATCCAGCCATCTCATTCTCTGTCGTCCCCGTCTCCTCTCGCCCCCAATCCTTCCCAGCATCAGAGTCTTTTCCAGTGAGTCAACTCGTCGCATGAGGTGGCCAAAGCATTGGAGTTTCAGCTTTAGCATCAGTCCTTCCAATGAACACCCAGGATTGATCTCCTTTAGAATGGACTGGTTGGAAGCCTTAAACCCTACTGTATAGATATTATATCTCTGTGTATATAGAGTATACTATCTTTGTCTGTATATAGACACTGTATCTATACCAAGTTGTTGATTTAGACAGCCTGTTCTAACTTTTCCATCTAACTCATTAGTAATATTTAAAATAAAAGCCAGAAAAACTGTACTTAGTAGACATCTAGGCAAAGAAATCTTTAGATGATTTCTAATGAACATCTTGGCTTCCCTGGTAGCTCAGTGGTAAAGAACCCACCTGCCAAGGCAGGAGATGTAGGTTTGATCCCTTCATGAGGAAGATCCCCTGGAGAATGAAATGACAACCCACCCAGTATTCTTGCCTGGGAAATTCCATGGACAGTGGAGCCTGGCGGGCTACAGTCCGTGGGGTTGCTAAAGTCAGACAGGACTTAGCGACTAAACAGCGACACCAATGAATACCTACTTCAAGAATTCTTTTTTTATGGAGTCTTAATACCCATAATGTGTGATACTGGAGCTCTCTAGCTTTTGTACACAAATAGATGAGCAACTTGATTTTGTGTATCTCCATGGAGATTAATGGGTCCATAAATTACTCATAGAAAGGATTGTAGGCTTCGCATGAATAATGTATTAGCAGCCACAGATGTATATTTAGATTCCTAAAAGTTTTTAGAGAATGTTCATGTCTAATTGGAAATCCCATCGTTAGTTTTATAGTTGCCTTCTAGTATTTGCCAACATTTAAAAATCCCAACTTAACTATAATAGAAGCTTACTTGTTTTCCCCTGTCTAGATGATTGGTTTTAAAATCTCTGAGGTCTGAATCTAAAATCAGACGTTGACTGTAATAGCCTGATTCATCCTAATGCCACAGCTACTTTTACTATCAATTAATTACTGGACACCCAAGTATTTTTAGTCATTGTGATTGGGACTAGTAAGTTGGTCAGTTAATTGAAAATGAACTGAAGAATCATAAGTCATTTTAATTATCAATCATAAGCATTTTAATAAACACACACAAAACCCCTGGAGATGAACATTTGTATATATTTATATGCTAATCTGTTGACTTAGGGTAAAACCTTTTCTTTGAGTATGAATCTTGCTTAAGCCACAAAAAGTATCTCTATGATTTCTATTTTCCATTTATTTTAGATGGTTCATAACCTTGAAGATCCTTGTAAAGCAATCTGATTACAGAAATCTAAATTTTTATAATTTTTCCAAATCTTTTATGATTTGTCTTCCCTATATCTTTTAAAAAAAGACTTGCCTTTAAAGTTATTAGATTTGAGTGTTCATATATTTTTATAGTCATATTTCTTTAGCTTATATAGTTATTGAATTAATACATAATTACAACATAAGCACAACTGTCATTCATATTTAGAATCATTTACTACTGATTCTTGGTAAGTATATGACTCAATTAGTGGGATCAGAAGGGCCTAGGTATTCTAGAAAGTGACCCATTTTTTTATAGCATTATTGACCTGTGGGAATCAGTCTGTATGTTGTACAGTGGGAATGAGCCATAGTAAGAAATACATTTAACATCATGATAATGCTATATGAACACACACACACACAAAGCAAAAAGGTTTTTGAAATGCTACTCAGCATTTCATGCAATATATATCTGTTCTGACTGTGATACTGTTCCTTTTAATAATATTTTACTATTTTTTAATTGTGGTCAAACACGAAATTTGCCATCTTAACCATTTTAAGCGTATAGTTCAGTAATGTTAAGTATACACACCCAGTGTTGTTGGACACTTGGATTGCTTCTGCTTTTTGGGTATTATAAATAACACTGCTATGAACAAATGTGTCATCAAGACTGTTTTCAATTCTTTGGATATATAGCCAGAAGTGAAATTGCTACATCATGGGGTAATTCTGTCTTTAATTTTTTGAGGAAGCACTGTATGATATTCCATAGTAACTTTATACTATTTTACATTTCCACCAATACCACACACTGGTTACAGTTTCTCCACTTCCTTGCCAGCACTTGTTATTTTCTATATTTTTATTTTTTGATAATCGCCTTCTGGATGGATGTGAGATAGTATCTCATGGCTTTGACTTGTATTTCCCTATTTGTGACAGTGAGCATCCTTTATTTTCTTTTTGACCATTTATATATCTTCTTTGGAGAAATGTCTATTCAGGTCCTTTGCCCACTTTTTATTTGGGTTGTTTGTAAATATTTTTGTGATGGTTTTATAGGAGTTCTTTATATATTCTGAATATTAATATTAAACCTTTTTGGATGTGTCATTTCCGATACTGTCTCCCATTTTGGTGATTGTCTTTTTTTGATACTGTTTGAGCTCAAGCACTAATCCAAAAGAAATTTCATTTCATAGTGAGCTTACTTTGGGATGAGACCCATAGGAAAGAAGGCTCGACCAGTGTAACTTAACGCTGTCATGTTCCTTTGGGAATAAAAAACACTGTCCTGGAGCAGTTTTAGGCCAGATTTAATTTGAAATATTTGCCTTGGTCATGTACCAAGGGAGATTTATTTATGGACGTAATGTTTAAATATTATTTGAGTTTTACTTCCCAGAGTCAGAATTTATGATAAGCAAGACAGAAAGACAACTACATAATGAGAAATTATAGGATATCATATATTTTTTTCCTAAAATTATTTTACACTTGTAAAATAGTATTATTCTGCTGTTTGATTATTATTATTTCTAGCAATACTTTAAAGTTCATGCTATAGGTAATATGATTCTTTTTTTATTCTTTTCCAGTTTAAGCCCCTCTGGGGTTAACAATAAACTGCTTTCATTTTCTTTATTTTTCTCAGATAAATTTTAGATTTTTTTCCTTAATATATATTCCAGCCCTTATGTAAGAGGAAATCACAAATTCATTTCCTGATTTATAAGCATCTTTATAATATACTTCTTATATTTTAAGGAAAAAATCTGTTTATCCTTCTGTTACTAGGAACATATCAACTCTCAGTTCAGAATTGATTTTTGCAAATCCAAGTAACATTCTTCTACTCTCTTACTCTAGTCATTCCCTGGCAATTTAGTAATGGAAAGAATAAATATTTTCCTCTGAAGAGAACTTAATCTATCTTAATTTGAAGCTTAATAGCAATGCTGCTGCTGCTAAGTCACTTCAGTCGTGTCCGACTCTGTGTGACCCCATAGACGGAAGCCCACCAGGCTCTCCCGTCCCTGGGATTCTCCAGGCAAGAACACTGGAGTGGGTTGCCATTTCCTTCTCCAATGTGTGAAAGTGGAAAGTGAAAAGTGAAAGTGAAGTCGCTCAGTTGTGTCCGACCCTTAGCGACCCCACGGACTGCAGCCTACCAGGCTCCTCCATCCATGGGATTTTCTAGGCAAGAGTACTGGAGTGGCTTGCCATTGCCTTCTCCGTTATTACCTAATAATAGGTATTAACAGCAATACCTATTATTAATAACTTTAATGAAGTTCATTGGGAAAAATAAGCCAATATTTCAGTGAAACAACTGAAAATGTTTCTTTAGGTAATATTATTTTTAACCTTTTACTTTGAAAAATATAGGGGAAAAGTTACAAAAATAGTATGCTCCCTTCATCTGGATTCCCTTAACAGTTACTTTGTCACCTACAGAGAAAGTGACAAAAAAGCATTCCTGTGTGTTTCTGTAACTGTATTTATAACATCAAGAAGTGGAGATAATGCCTATTCAAAGAAATGTTCTGACTCTTGAAAAAAATATGTGAGAATATTTTACTATGTAATATTCACTCTTTCAGTACTGACACATCACTCAAAGATATCTGAAGGAAGATAATGCACATTTTTAAAAAGCATATAAAGAGAAGTAACAGGTTTTATTGAGTTGAATTTCCCACCAAATTTCTAAAATCCTGTTTTTATGAAAATCTAGAGAGTTTATTATTACCAAAAGAGAATTGATCACATATATTATTTCACATCTAAACTGAACTCCCAGCATAATAAATTAGAGATAAATTCATAATTTAATATAATTTATCCTGTCTTAGGCACATATATCTGTAATAGGTAGGTTTCCCAGATGGCTCGGTGGTAAGAATTCACCTGCCAATGCAGGAGATGTGGGTTTGATCCTTGGGTCCAGAAGATCCCCTGGAGGAGGAAATGGCAACCCATTCCAGTATTCTTTCCTGGAAAATCATACAGTCAATGGGGTCATAAAGAGTTGAACATAAATGAATTCATATCAAGTTGATACAGCAGTTTATAGAAATTCGAGAGTTTCAGTGAAGTCTTAGAGTTAAGAAAAAACTTACATAAAGTATAAAATCTCAGGCAGGATACACATATATGCTACTAAGGAAAATAGTGTTTATCAGGTAAGCAAGGAATATATTCTTCAGTCAAATTCATAAGGTACTACACATTAATGAAAGATTATTTCCCCTTTATTACTTAGTTTAAGAAAAAATTGCAAGAGAGTTTATTCTCTTTGGGAGAAGGAAATGGCAGCCCACTCAGTATTCTTGCCTGGAAAATCCAATGGACAGAGGAGCCTGATAGGCTACAGTCCATGGGGTCGCAAAGAGTCCAACATGACTGCGTGACTTCACTTTCTTTCACTTTCACTTTTATTCTCTTTGACCTCTTTCCCAAAGCATACATCATTTTATTTCTTAAACAGTGTAATTATCCAGTTTATTTTTAAGATAAAGGGGACTCCCTTTCAGTTCATTCACCAGAGTTTGGCATAGTTCAGTTTTTTGCATAATTGTGTTTGGTGTCATTGGAGAGAGGCATGCCAAAAGGATGGACCCTGGAATCTGAGTTCCTTGGTTTGAATATAGCACTCTGCCATTCATCTTGGGTGCCTCAGGTTCTTCATCTGTGACATGTGTATAATGATAACTCCAGGAGGTGGTGACAGACAGGGAGGCCTGGCGTGCTGTGATTCATGGGGTTGCAAAGAGTCGGACACGACTGAGCGACTGAACTGAACTGAACAAGCGTTAAATAAGCTAATGCATAAAAGAGCACAGAATGCTTTTTATCAAAAGCTTAATAAGTATTCATTGTTGTTGTCTAAACACTTAAAAAAAATTCTAAGTATTTATACAACAGTCACTCATTACTTTCTTGAGTACCTACCATTTGTGGGTACTGTACTAAAAATAAAGAAAATATATCCCCTAACTAAAGAGTTCATGTTTTAGTAAGGAAGATAAATATCAGACAAATAATTACAATATAGTAAGTGCCATGAAATTAAAAGACGCTTACTCCTTAGAAGGAAAGTTTTGACCAACCTAAAAAAATCCCTTATGATTATACAGTGGAAGTGAGAAAGAGATTTAAGGGACTAGATCTGATAGATAGAGTGCCTGATGAACTCTGGACGGAGGTTCGTGACATTGTACAGGAGACAGGGACCAAGACCATCCCCATGGAAAAGAAATGCAAAAAAGCAAAATGGCTGTCTGAGGAGGCCTTACAAATAGCTGGGAAAAGAAGAGAAGTGAAAAGCAAAGGAGAAAAGGAAAGATATAAGCATCTGAATGCAGAGTTCCAAAGAATAGCAAGGAGAGATAAGAAAGCCTTCCTCAGAGATCAATGCAAAGAAATAGAGAAAAACAACAGAATAGGAAAAACGAGATCTCTTCAAGAAAATTAGAGATTCCAAGGGAACATTTCATGCAAAGATGGGCTCGATAAAGGACAGAAATGGTATGGACCTAACAGAAGCAGAAGATATTAAGAAGAGGTGGCAAGAATACACAGAAGAACTATACAAAAAAGATCTTCATGACCAAGATAGTCACGATAACGTGATCACTGACCTAGAGCCAGACATCTTGGAATGTGAAGTCAAGTGGGCCTTAGAAAACATCACTACGAACAAAGCTAGTGGAGGTGATGAAATTCCAGTTGATCTATTTCAAATCTTGGAAGATGATGCTGTGAAAGTGCTGCACTCAATATACCAGCAAATTTGGAAAACTCACAGGACTGGAAAAGGTCAGTCTTCATTCCAATCCCAAAGAAAGGCAATGCCAAAGAATGCTAAAGAATGTTCAAACTACCGCACAATTGCACTCATCTCACACGCTAGTAAAGTCCTGCTCAAAATTCTCCAAGCCAAGCTTCAGCAATATGTGAACCGTGAACTTCCAGATGTTCAAGCAGGTTTTAGAAAAGGCAGAGGAACCAGAGATCAAATTGCCAACATCCTCTGGATCATGGAGAAAGCAAGAGAGTTCCAGAAAAACATCTATTTCTGCTTCATTGACTATGCCAAAGCCTTTGACTGTGTGGATCACAATAAACTGGAAAATTCTGAAAGAGATGGGAATACCAGACCACCTGACCTGCCTCTTGAGAAACCTGTATGTAGGTCAGGAAGCAACAGTCAGAACTGTACATGGAACAACAGACTGGTTCCAAATAGGAAAAGGAGTACATCAAGGCTGTATATGGTCACCTTGCTTATTTAACTTATATGCAGAGTACATCATGAGGAACGCTGGACTGAAAGAAGCACACGCTGGAATAAAGATTGCCGGGAGAAATATCAATAACCTCAGATATGCAGATGACACTACCCTTATGGCAGAAAGTGAAGAGGAACTAAAAGCCTCTTGATGAAAGTGAAAGAGGAGAGTGAAAAGGTTGGCTTGAAGCTCAACATTCAGAAAACAAAGATCATGGCATTTAGTCCCATCACTTCATGGGCAATAGATGGAAAAACAGTGGAAACAGTGTCAGATTTTATTTTTTGGGGCTCCAAAATCACTGCGTATGCTGATTGCAGCCATGAAATTAAAAGACGCTTACTCCTTGGAAGGAAAGTTATGACCAACCTAGATAGTATGTTAAAAAGCAGAGACATTACTTTGCCAACCAAGGTCCGTCTAGTCAAGGCTATGGTTTTTCCCGTGGTCATGTATGGGTGTGAGAGTTCGACTGTGAAGAAAGCTGATTGCCGAAGAATTGATGCTTTTGAACTGTGGTGCTGGAGAAGACTCTTGAGAGTCCCTGGACTGCAAGGAGATCCAACCAGTCCATTCTAAAGGAGATCAATCCTGGGTGTTCATTGGAAGGACTGATGCTAAAGCTGAAACTGCAATACTTTGGCCACCTCATGTGACAAGTTGACTCACTGGAAAAGACTCTGATGCTGGGAAAGGTTGGGGGCGGGAGGAGAAGGGGACGACAGAGGATGAGATGGCTGGATGGCATTACCGACTCGATGGACGTGAGTTTGAGTGAACTCCTGGAGTTGGTGATGGACAGGGAGGCCTGGCGTGCTGTGATTCATGAGGTCGCAAAGAGTCAGACACAACTGAGCAACTGAACTGAACTGAACTGAAGTGCCTAATAGAAGTAATTCTATGGGCTAGTGAGGCAGGAGTTACCAACTCTGTCTAGGAAAGTTAGAAAAATGTATGTGAGTGTTGGGTATGCTGGAATTTATCCTCCTGTTCTGGTATGTTGGTGTTATTAAATTGAGGGAGCCATAAAAGACAAATCATGAGGGACTATTACAGATTAAAAGAGATAATAGAAACATGCCAACTAAGTACATACTGATTGGATCCTGTATTGGGGTGGGGTGGGGGTCGGTGAGATTGCCCTAAGAACAGGATTGGGACATTAAACAAAAGTTTCCTGAAGTTATCACTATACTGTAAAAGAATTTTTGTTCTAGGACACACTGCTGAAATATCAAAGTAATAAGGGGAATGACACTGTTTGAGAATAGTTTGTGATGTATTTGAGTTTCCCTGATGTTCCAGAAACAATCTCAGAGCCATTTAGCAATGGCCGGAGACCTGGGTTTGATCCCTGGGTTGGGAAGATCCCCTGGAGGAGGGCATGGCCTCTCACTCCAGTATTCTTGCCTGGAGAATCCCCATAGACAGAGGAGCCTGGCAGGCTACAGTCCATGGGGTCACAAGGAGTCAGATACAACTGAGCAACCAAGCACAGCAAGCACAGCACCTTCCTCAACAAGGAACTGAGAGAATTGTATCAGACTACTCTCAGATAGTTCAGGGGGAGAATGCCACATACACTCACACACAGAATGGTGTAGCCTTTGTGGTGGTAGTAGTAGTAGTGTTAGTCGCTCAGTCATGTCTGACTGTTTTGTGACCCCATGAACTGTAGCCTGCCAGGCTCCTCTGTCCATGGGATTCTCCAGGCAAGAATACTGGAGTGGGTTTATATGATCTTCTCCAGGGGATCTTCCCCACCCAGGGATCGAACCCAGGTCTCTGGCATATGTAGTCAGATTCTTGTAAGTGTTAAAAACTGGTGACTCCGAGTAACAAGAGTTGTTTACATTATTTTTATAACTTTTCTACAAATTTGATGTTATTTCAAGGAAAAAATTCAAGGGGGAGGTGAAAGGAAAGAACTTCCTAAGGAGGAGGCATTTGAACTGTATTGTAGAGGCTAGATTCACCAGGTGGATAAAGAGAAGCAGAGACAGATGTGTAGAAAACACTATCAATGTGAAAGAGCGTGACTTACATGCAAGGTAATTCAGTATGGTAATTTCTGCATTGTGGTAAGAATACATTCTCTCAAATATCTATAGAGAATTGGCTTGGGTTTTCATTAATCTGATGTTTATTGAATCTTGCTGCCAAAATTCAAGAAATGTTTATTTAATTTAGCAAATTGTTGGACTGTGTTTATGCCAAAGAAAGCCATTGTTTTGTATACTTATATCACTGGGAAATCCTATGCTTTAAACATCCTTAAGTTTTATTTCTCTCTGATAGCCTGAAATTATTCATGGATATGTAGAAATGATAAGGCCACTTGCGTGGAAGAGTTTGAGCAACCTTAAGATGAAATTTGCAGTAGAAATTTAGTATCCTCATACCCCTAAATTGAAAAGCAGTTCTCATTTTGGTAGAACCTCATTATTAGTGATAATTTGGAAATTGGACCAACAGAAGCAGTAAGAATAAAAAACCTGTAATTAAGCATTTTGTATCATCAGTGTCTATCAGTTCAGTTCAGTCGCTCAGTCGTGTCCGACTCTCTGCGACCCCATGAATCACAGCACGCCAGGCCTTCCTGTCCATCACCAACTCCCAGAGTTCACTCAAACTTATGTCCATCGAGTCGGTGATGCCATCCAGCCATATCATTCTCTGTCGTCCCCGTCTCCTCCCGCCCCCAATCCCTCCCAGCATCAGAGTCTTTTCCAGTGAGTCAACTCGTCGCATGAGGTGGCCAAAGTATTGGAGTTTCAGCTTTCGCATCAGTCCTTCCAATGAACACCCTGGGTTGATCTCCTTTAGAATGGACTGGTTGGATCTCCTTGCAGTCCAAGGGATTCTCAAGAGTCTCTCCAGCACCACAGTTCAAAAGCATCAATTCTTCGGCGATCAGCTTTCTTCACAGTCCAACTCTCACATCCATACATGACCACGGGAAAAACCATAACCTTGACTAGACAGACCTTGGTTGGCAAAGTAATGTCTCTGCATTTTAATATGCTATCTAGGTTGATCATAACTTTCCTTCCAAGGAGTGTCTATATTAGGGAAATATTTTAGAGTGGAGCTGAAAAGAATCTTTTTGTAAGAAGCTTTCAAACAGCAAAATGAAGTGATTTGGTAGTAATTTTTATCTTTAGAAGTCAGAGTGATCGAGCGCTAATCACTTTTTAAACCTGTGGGTTTTTTTTTTTTTTAACTTTTTCCCTTCATCTTTTCAATTTATTTCTTAAATCTGGAGATGATGATAGTCACTTAAATTATTTATATTGCAAATCTTTGATAGCAAGACTTCTATATATATCTTGAAAAATGTCTAATGGGTCTGTGCTCCATATAGAGAATAATTTCTAGATGTATATGTGAAAGGTAATGGACCCAGTACTTAAACAGCATCCATTCAGTTCCTTGCTGAGGAAGAAGAGCCATTGCTGAATGGTTTTCAGATTGTTCTTGGAGTATAAGGAAAATTTATCACAAAATTTCTAGTGAGGTAGTTTAAGATCATGAAATAGACTTAAACTTGAAACAATTTTTCTGAAGCGATTTTAATTTTTCCATATTCTCATATAAATGTGTATTTATATCTACATAATCTCTGTATAATGCTCCTCTTGGAGTTTTTCTATCAAAGCACTGAAGCATCATCCAGTCTGAATTATTTATTATAAGGTGAATTTTCTTCCATTTAGAGACTGAGCTATAAGAGAAGTTTTTGTTTAAATGAAATAAAGCCAGAGTTGTTAAGATTAATAATGTAATTTGTTATTATAAATGTCATTTCTAAGGATTAGTAAGATAGGATATTAATTTTCATGGATTCTTCATGTTTACTAGAATAGTTGAATTTTATGTTGTAAAAAATGTCAGTTGAATCTTTTTGTGATGCTGTTTGCAGAAAAGTTTATGAAAGATTGAATTGCTAAAATTAGCATACTTGATTTTATTGTGTAACAAAAATACACAAGCTCTTAGAAATCTCTAAAAGTTAAAAATTTAATCGTTAGAGAATGTGAAATAGGATGTGTTTATCTTTTCTCTATTCATAGTTACAAATAAAAGTAACTTGTAAACTTCATGTTTTACGTATTTTAACTATTTTTATATTTAAATACCTGGAAATTTACTTTTTGTTTTTTATGATTGCAGTGGTTATAGTACTTTATATCTGTATTGTATTTGCATATATAGAAAGAGGGCTGTTTTGAAGGATCAGGAGATATGCTTAATTATATAAAATTATAGTTGTTTTTATTAAGTATACCTAAAATTCTTTTAGAGTTCATAATATTTGTTGCTGCTTCCTCTAAGTATGAGAAAGGGAAAGAATTGAACAGTGCAGGTTTAATTTTTCTGTGTGGTTTTTCTTAGCAATTGAAAACATGTAGTGAAGAGCATGAAGACAGAGAATGTTTGAACCAAGCTATTACTGCTCTCATGAATCTTCAGGGTAGTATGGACCGAATTTACAAGCAGTATTCACCTAGACGCCGACCTGGGTAATTCCACTGTTGAAAATATGAATGGTTATGCAGTATTTCCCTTACATCTGATGTCTGGTTTTCTAAAGTGTTCCTTACAGTAATAGTTGCATTCTTGAAAGTTATGTTTTTGTTTTACATCTTTCTTTTGCCCTTTAGCCTTTTAAAATTGGTGTTGTCATATTGTTAAGATATATTTAATAAAGCTTTTAAAAGATATATTTAATAGCTTTTATATCATTTATATAAGAAATTTAGTATATTTTCATTTTAATTCTTAGGACCTCAGGAATCATGTCAGGTCTCTACTGTTTCTCTTTCTGAATAATGAAATTGAAGCATGTATTCTTTAATGGCAAAGTTAAGAGAAAGTAAATGCTGTGTGCAAAATTTAGTGTTTAGTTATTTAATATTTTTGTCACTTGATTTAGAAGTTTATACTTCAGGCAATTAAGGCTGCTTAGCCGTTGAGTAAGCTAAATTTATCTTGTTTTTTGTGCTTTTTAGGGATCCTGTTTGCCCTTTCTATAATCGTCAATTAAGAAGCAAGCACCTGGCTATTAAAAAGATGAATGAAATTCAGAAAAACATAGATGGATGGGAAGGAAAAGATATTGGACAGTGTTGTAATGAATTTATTATGGAAGGCCCATTGACAAGAATTGGTGCTAAACATGAACGGCATATTTTTCTCTTTGATGGCTTAATGATTAGCTGTAAACCCAATCACAGCCAGTCACGACTTCCAGGATGCAGTAGTGCAGAATACAGATTAAAAGAAAAATTTGTCATGAGGAAAATACAAATATGTGATAAAGAAGATACTTGTGAGTGCAAACATGCTTTTGAATTAGTATCCAAAGATGAAAACAGCATAATATATGCTGCTAAATCTGCTGAAGAGAAAAATAATTGGATGGCAGCACTTATTTCCCTTCAGTATCGTAGCACTCTTGATCGAATGCTAGATTCAGTATTATTGAAGGAAGAAAATGAACAACCATTAAGATTACCAAGTCCTGAAGTGTATCGTTTTGTGGTAAAAGACTCTGAAGAAAACATTGTTTTTGAAGACAACTTGCAGAGTAGAAGTGGAATCCCCATTATTAAAGGAGGAACTGTGGTGAAATTAATTGAAAGGCTAACATATCATATGTATGCAGGTATGTGAAGCTCTTTACAAGTGGTTATATAGGGCAGAGGATCCAAAACCTTTTTAAGATTGTTCAGAAACACTTCGGGCCTAGGAAGAAAATGGACTGCCTCTAAAATTTAAAAGGAATACTGCAGAATCAATAGGAAGAAATACCTAATTAAATGTCTGTATAGTGTTAACTTCATTTATAAATATTCATCAAAATTGTATGTTCATGAATCTTGAATATGAAAACATCCCTTTATCAAGAAGCAGTCCTTTATCAAGAGATACCACAATTGGCAGGAAAAGCAACAGTGGGAGGAACCAGAAAATAAAGAAGAAGGAAGGCCTCCAAAATATGCTTTGAATTAATTAAACTGAGTAAATTGAATATGCAACCTGTTCTGTGCTCTGCCTTTTCAGATCCCAATTTTGTGCGTACTTTTCTTACTACATATCGTTCATTTTGTAAACCACAGGAATTACTAAGCTTACTGATTGAACGGTAAGAAAAATATTTATTTCACTTATGTTTGCATTTTTTAAAAAGTTAACTTTTTTACTTTGCAAAGTGCTAGGTACCTAGTATATACTCAGGTAGTTTTTGAACATAATTTATTCAACATTAAATTTACAGTATTATTATTCTTTTCAAGAAGCATACTTACTGAAATCCCTGTTTATAACAGATCTTTTCAGATCCTCGCAAAATTTATAGTGGCGATCAGAAAGACTCATTTTTATAGGATAAAAAATATGAATTTTAATGAAATGTTTTCTATGCAATAAAACAATACTTCCTTGAAAGAAGCTTTTCACTTTTAAAACAAACTTTTTATTGTGAAAAATTTCAAAACATATGCAAGAGAAAATATATTCTGTTAATAAACTCCATTTATCAATCCTCCATCTTCAATAATTATCTCCTTGTATTTCATCTGCTTCCCTGCTGATTTGAACACCCTAGTCCCAGGATTATTTTGAAGTAAATCCTTTGCAACATATTTGTCTGTATTATTTCCATTAGTATTTCTAAAAGATAAGTATTCTTATTAAAAGCATAATCACAATATCATTATTAGACCTAAAAAATTAAGATTTCCTTTAATGAGTAATTTTTAAAAATTAAGTTTTAAATTGACTTTTTCTTTTTTACTGAGTATGTTAGTGGTACTTTAAATGCTTTATAGGTAAACTATAGTATTTGGGCTTCAACATAATTTTGTTTTATATTTTAAAACTTTACCAGATTTTTATCTGGACTTCTATCTTTATGTTATTCCATGAAGCTAACTATACCAGACTGTCAGTATAATGTGCTATGAAGATTTACTTCATTGCCTTTTCGTCTTCAAAATAAGGAATGCACATATATTATATATATACATACTTATTTATTGATTGTTATTTGTGTGAAAGTGTTAGTTACTCAGTTGTGTTCGACTCTTTGTGACCCCACGGACTGCAGCCCACCAGGCTCCTCTGTCCATGGAATTCTCCAGGCAAGAATATTGGAGTGGGTTCCCATTACCTTCTCCAGAGTATCTTCCTGACCCAGAGATCAAACCCCGGCCTCCTGCATTGCAGGCTGATCCACCACTGTCTGAGCCACCAGGGAAGCCCCATTATTATATTTTAGCTACATTTTCTATGGCTGGGGAAGGTTTTTTTTTTTAACTTTGATTTTTTTTATCCACTTCGTTATGTTTTTTAAATACTATTTAAAATTCAGTGTGGGACTTCCTTTGGATTAATATTCATTTATTTAAGGAAACTTACATTTACTTCCATTTTAATAAAATAAATATTAAAGACAGGATTCGATAAGGTATCTCTGTTATGTTTTTAAAGAGGTCATACTCTATTGATTGTTTTCTTGGATCTTTTCCATTGACCTTTTCTACATTGGTCAGTGCTAGTTATTAAACTTTTGATAAAAGTAAGAATATAAGTATTCAGTACTATATAGCTAAAAGGCAGTTTTTTGTAGTATGTAGTACTTTAAGAGAAGTTTGTCAGTTTTACTTTTCACGTAAATGGTAGGAAAGAAGTTTGCTTATTAGTTAAAGTATCTTTCCTGCTGTATTTGAAATCCTCATTTCTGTATGAACAACAAAAAATTTCTCTCATTTTGCTTTTCTTCTTAGATTTGAAATTCCAGAGCCAGAACCTACTGAAGCAGATAAATTGGCGTTAGAAAAAGGCGAGCAGCCCATCAGTACAGACCTTAAAAGGTTTCGCAAGGAATACGTCCAACCAGTACAACTTAGGTTTGGCCTGAATATTGTATTTTTTATGTCATTCAATTTTCAGTATATAGTTAGCACAAAAATTTTTGCCTCTTAATTCAGATGTAGGTTATTATTATTAATTGTATAGCAGTTAAACTTTCATGTTCTTCCTATGTGAAGCTACTCTAATTCCCTAAAGAAATTTAATTATTAAAATATACTGTGTTATATGCATCAGATATCTTTCACAGGCAATATGTTATGGCTTACAGGCTAGGGTACCTAATAAGTAAAAATATTTTAATTTTATATGAATTTTGCCTACTGTCAGTCCTCTCTACCCTTTTGATTTCGTTTTTGTCTCAGTGTGATCGTTTAGTAATCCTGGACTTTTTTCTGTTTATATTATTTATGAAAGTTCTAGTTCTTTCCCCACTCTTTCCCCACAAGATATATCGATATATGTTACTTATCTAAACAATGTCATTTCAGTAATTGTTTTTTTCATGACTTAAAAATTTATTGAAGTATAGTTGATTTATAATCTTGTGTTTCAGGTGTACAGCAGAGTGATTCAGTTTTATATATACTTTTTATCTTTTTTAGATTGTTTTCCATTATAGGTTATTACAAGATAATGAGCATAGTTCCCAGTGCTATACAGTTGGTCCTTGTTGGTTATCTATGTAGTAATTTCTAAAAATGTATTCAGTAATAGCATCTGCCAGTTGTTAACGTTACTCTGTGTGCCTAAGTGCTTTATCTTTTTTATTTTGTCCTCACAGTTACTATTTTCACTTTGTTTAGAAGAAAATTGAAAGTTAACAGAATAAAGTAATTTGAGATAGGTCATATAAAGAGTGACAGGACAGGGTTCAAACTACCTAAGCCAGTGCTTGTTTGTTTGTTTCAGTGTTCAATGAGCACTGAAAATTGAAAGCTCCTTTGATTAGGCTATTTATAGTGCAAGTAAAAATCAAAACTTTTACCTAACCTTTTCCATGGAAAAACTGAGATATCTTATTAGTTATATATTATTAAATATTTCTCCTGTAAATGTTAAGGTTCCTTGATTAATGTTAACCAGTAAACTGAAATTTTAAAACAGAGTGTATTAAATGTTTATTTTCAATAATAATTGCCACAAATAAATGCAGTTTTAGAGGAATGATGATGCTTCCAACTATATATCTCTTAGCCAAAACTTTTAGTATGTCATTCTTTGTGTAAGAAGATAATGCCTTAAGCCACTGAGCTAACCAGGCTCTTAAGGTTGTTTTATTACAGATAGCATTAGAAATTTAGAGTATTTTCTTAGTCTGGGGAAAAAACTATTGCCTGATAATTAGTGGGTGGTTGTGGAGGGTATAGGTGGGAAGATAACCTAGAAATAGTCATTCATGGAAATAATGAAGGAAAAATGCTAATGAAATTAATATATACTAACTGTATCTTTGTGATAGAGAATGGAATGTTATATTTGTGTCGATTGTTTACGTCTCTATTTGCAAGGTGTAAGTAATTATTTTTGAGGTACTGTAAAACAAAATGGGCTTCCCAGGTGGTGCTTAGTGGTAAAGAACCCGCCTGCCAGTGCAGGTAGATGTAAGAGACTTGGGTTCGATCCCTGGGTTGGGAAGATCTCCTGGAGGAGAGCATGGCAACTCACTCCAGTACTCTTGTCTAGAGAATCCCATGGACAGAGGAGCCTGGCAGGGTGCAGTCCATAGGGCTGCACAGAGTTGGACACGACTGAAGCGACTAAGCAGCAGCAGCATAAAACAAAATAGCTCTGTCAGAAATACTTTTGTCTTTTGAAATAAAACAATGTGAGCCTACCTATAAATACAGATAATTTGATGATAGCACTTGCATTTAGAACCAAATACACTAAATCTTAGTTGGTTTTCAAATTTTAGATCTTTCAAATAAATCCTTTTACAGTTGAAGAACTTAAAAGTAGCTTTTGTAATTATAGAGAATAAGTTTTCTCCATATGAAAAAAGAAAAAGTACTTTTCCATGCTTATAAAGTTAGAAACTCTTGGGTTTTATATTGGCCCTAGTGTATAAAAGTATCACCATGGCATTAGAGAAGTGAAAGAAGTATAATTGAATGCTTGGGTTTTACTAAAATGTGTTTCTTTTCATTTTGTCAGGATCTTAAATGTGTTTCGGCACTGGGTTGAACACCATTTTTATGACTTTGAAAGAGACTTGGAGCTGCTTGAAAGACTAGAATCCTTCATTTCAAGTGTAAGAGGTATATTATTTAAAGATTTGATTGACTCTTCTGTTGCTTATGAGGTTTTGGTGTTTTTTTTTTTAATTTATGTGACTGTCAATTTAAGAAGCTAAACTATTTTTTCATTTTAAAAAAGTAGAAGTAAGATTTGGAATAATTTTTATAGACTTTAAGGCTCTCACATATGTTTAGAACCACCTGAAGTGTTAAAGGTTTTTAGGAGGATCTTTTTTTTAAAGAAGTCAAAAGTCCTCTTTAGTAAATTTAAAACTTTATCTCATCTCATGGCTGCCACTCCTTTAACTAATTAAATATTTGTGTAATTTTACCTGTTTTCCTTTATCTTATTCTTCAGTTTTGAATGGTTAACACCTGTCGTGTCCAACTCTTGCGACCCCATGGACTAGCCTGCAAGACTCCTCTATCCATGGGATTCTCCAGGCAAGAGTACTGGAGTGGGTTACCATTTCCTTCTCCAGGGGATCTTCCCAACCCAGAAATCAAAGCCAGGTCTCATGCATTGCAGGCATATATATTCTTTACCAACTGAGCCATGAGGGAAGCCCTAACAGCTTCTTCGGTTCAGTTCAGTCGCTCAGTCGTGTCCGACTCTTTGCGACCCCATGAATCACAGCACGCCAGGCCTCCCTGTCCATCACCAACTCCCGGAGTTCACTCAAACTCATGTCCATCGAGTCGGTGATGCCGTTCAGCCATATCATTCTTTGTCGTCTCCTTCTCCTCCCGCCCCCAATCCCTCCCAGCATCAGTCTTTTCTAGTGAGTCAGCTCTTCACATGAGGTGGCCAAAGTATTGGAGTTTCAGCTTCAGCATCAGTCCTTCCAGTGAACACCCAGGACTGATCTCCTTTAAAATGGACTGGTTGGATCTCCTTGCAGTCCAAGGGACTCTCACTAGTCTTCTCCAGCACCACAGTTCAAAAGCATCAGTTCTTCGGCGATCAGCCTTCTTCATAGTCCAACTCTCAGATCCATACATGACCACTGGAAAAACCATAGCCTTGACTAGACGGACCTTTGTTGGCAAAGTAATGTCTCTGCTTTATAATGTGCTATCCAGCTTGGTCATAACTTTCCTTGCAGGGAGTAAGCGTCTTTTAATTTCATGGCTGCAGTCAGCATCCACAGTCATTTTGGAGCCCAAAAATATAAAGTCTGACTGTTTCCACTATTTCCCCATCTATTTCCCATGAAGTGATGGGACCAGATGCCATGATCTGAGTTTTCTGAATGTTGAGCTTCAAGCCAACAGCTTCTTAAATAATATCTATTTCCCCTGGAAAAGTTTTTGGTATATTTTGACACCTGAAAGATAGGGGTTTCCTACCTGAAGTTGCAGAGCACAGTCCATAAAATGAAACTAGGCAGTGAGCATCAAACAAATGTATGTACCAAAATATGCAACATATCAGATATATGCTGTTGAATCCAGAAAATTCATGTTTTCCCTGATAGTATAAGGCATTAATTTAAAATATTGGAATATTGTAAATTAAATATAGCTTCTTTCATCTCCTACTTTAAGGTGAATTTTACTTAAAATAGAGAATGTGATTCCTTTGTTTCAATTTTGAGATGTTTATGGACTTTATTCCGCATTCAAATGTTCTTTTGATGAATTTGTGGGGGAGAGAGTGGTCTCACCGTCCTATTCCTCTGCCATCTTGTTCCTTCCCCAGGAATTTTGAGATGTTTAAAACACATTTTTATCATGTGTGCTTTATAGTACTAAGTTGATTTTTAATTTAATGTTCTTAATGAAGACACTAGATTTTATTTGCTATAAGAAGCTTCTAAAATACACATATTAGAATAAAACAATTAAATGGTTTTGTTTAAAGGCCTTTCCAATAAAAGTTATTCCTCAAGATAATTCAGTAGTTGATGAGGGAAAGTTTTTTTTTTGGAAGATTATTTTTTATGATTATATTTATTTGTTTTTAATTGATTGATGATTGCATTATAGTATTGGCTTGATCTCTGTCATACATCAACATTAATTAACCATAGGTGTACATATGCCCCCTCCCTCTTTAACCTTCCCATCTCCCTCCCCATCCCACCCCTCTAGGTTACTGCAGAGCCCCAGTTCGGGTTCCCTGAGTCATACAGCAAATTTCCATTGGCTACCTATTTTACATATGTTAGTGTATATGCTTCTATGCTACTATCTCCATTCATCTCACCCTCTCCTTCCACTCCCCTGCTGCCCTTGTCCGTAAGTCTTGTCTCTGTGTCTCCACTGCTGCCCTGCGAATAGGTTGATCATTACTCCCTTTATAGATTCCATATATGTGCATTAATACACAATATTTATTTTTCTCTTTCTGACTTACTTCACTCTATATAATAGGCTCTAGGTTCCTCCACCTCATTAGAACTGACTCAAATTAGTTCATTTTTATGGCTGAGTAGTATTCCACTGTATATATGTACCGTAGCTGCTTTATCCAGTCATCTGTTGACGGACATTTAGGATGCTTTCATGTCTAGCTGTTGTAGAGTGCTGCAGTGAACATTGGGGTGCATGTGTCTTTTTCACTTTTGGTTTCCTCAGGGTGTATGTCTAGAAGTGGTAGTTGCTGGGTCATAAGAGGGAAAGGTTTTGTAGAAGCATTGCAACTAATAAGTGAAGAAGGAATGACAAAATTAGAATATTACCATTTCTCAAACTCACAGTAAAAGACATTTTATGCCTCCTGTCAGAAATATTCTTGCAAGTATGCGTGTTTAAAGTTTGTCCTGGATCAGATCAATCTGTATATGTTGACGTACAGAAAATACAGAGACAGAGAAATAGAGCTGAATACACCACAGAGATTGAATTGGCAAAATTTAGACTTGGGACACACCACAAGTGATTGAATTTCAACAAATAAATTGTCTGAAGAAATGAGAGATAAGAGAGGAACCTGTTGATTAATGGAGTCTTGAGACATACTCACTCAGTGCAGTGTGTACATCTTGTTTGGATCCTGTTTCCTACAAACCAACTGTAGAAAGACAGTTGGTTCCCAGAGACAATCAGGGAAATGTGAATACTAACTAAATATTTGATGCTACTAAGAAGACCACCTCATGCGACGAGTTGACTCACTGGAAAAGAGTCTGATGCTGGGAGGGATTGGGGGTAGGAGGAGACGGGGATGACAGAGAATGAGATGGATGGATGGCATCACCGACTCGATGGACATGAGTTTGAGTGAACTCCAGGGGTTGGTGATGGACAGGGAGGCCTGGCGTGCTGTGATTCATGGGGTCGCAAAGAGTTGGACACGACTGAGCGACTGAACTGAACTGAACTGAAGAAGATATTGTCATTTTTATATGTGATAATGGTATTGTGTTTTTTTTAAAGTCTTAACTTTCAGATACATACTGAAATATGAATGAAATTATATTATATCTTCGATTTGCTTTGAAATAATATATGGAGTAGAGGGAGGACATGAGTGATATTAGATAAAACAGTGGCCGTGAGTTGATAATTGTTGAAAGTAAATGAAAGTTACAGATTATATGAACATTTACAGTTAATGTTTGTCAAGTAAAGGGCTTTTTTTGTTTGTATTCTTTTTCTAGGGAAAGCTATGAAGAAATGGGTAGAGTCAATTGCTAAGATCATCAAAAGGAAAAAACAAGCTCAGGCAAATGGTATAAGCCATAATATTACCTTTGAAAGTCCGCCTCCACCAATTGAATGGCATATCAGCAGACCAGGACAGTTTGAAACATTTGATCTCATGACACTTCATCCAATAGAAATTGCACGTCAGCTGACCCTTTTGGAATCTGATCTCTACAGGTAGACAATTAACATTAATTTGCTGCTGTGTTTTCAAGAACGTTGAACATTTCTATTTTCAGAACTTTCTGAAAATTATTCATGTATACTTAAAAATACCTCTTCTATTCTTATGGGCTAGGAAGAAAGTTCATAGCAATTTTTTAATTATAATCTGTTCTGCAAGTGAAAGTCTTATATAAATTATTGCTCTTTAGGCCTAGATTAGGTACTAGCAATCCTTCCCAAAAGAAGTGGCAAAGAGAAGACTAATGCAATAGAATAAGCAGGCACTTTAGAATGTCACCCAGCTCCTATTCCTGATGCTTTCTTGTATTGCTTTAGTTTAACTTGGTTCAGTTTAAAAAGATAGTCAGTGTAGATGGTAGGCTCTGGGCAGCTCAGTCCACAGACTATTGAGTGAGAGAAACTTTCTTCTTTTTTTTTTCAAATACTCTGTAACAAAAATTTTGACTTGGGACTTGACTGGGTTAGCTTTGCAAGGCAAATGAATAACAATTCTTAGTGGAATAAAGATTTCTTCACTTCTTTTAAGGAGTCTCAAATACTTTAGCTATTTGAAATTAGTATTGACTTTAAGGATTTTTGAAGTAGATGATGAATCATACTTAAAACTTGTAAATCATTTTCTTTTGTTTATAAGGATCGCTAGAAATATGCTTGACTATTTTTATTTGTATCCCATCGTTTGTCTTTTTATATAAAGCAGTTCCTCCCATCATACTGTATCCACACACATCACCCATTTACAACCTAACTTTTTAGTATCATGGCTATGGCATTTCCAGGGTCACTCTCTACTCCAAATCAGACACTTCCCTTTGTCATATTATTTACTTCAAGTTTTATTCCAAAATTACTAACTCATGTATCTCATTCTCTCTTTTCGACTTGCTTTATCAACTTTGTCCGTCAGGTTTGTTTTTTTTTAAACCCCTATCTTTTCCCAGTGCATTAGCTTCTTTCTGTCTTCTCCTCCCTCATAATATAAACTTTCTTCTTTCATTTACATCCCAGGTTCCTGTGAAGAGTAGAGGTCTTGCAAAAAAAAGAGTATAGGCCTTGTAGGTAATCACCACCCACTAACCCATACCACTATGGTTATATCAAAAACATTTCTGCGTTCAGGAGCTGCTTTTGAAATACAAACATCCTTAAGAAATTATCCTAATTAGCAGCCGTTGTTTTTTTAAACTGAGATTACACAGGGAAAAGCAAGAATATATAAAGTTTAATGTTAGTGGAGAGTTTAGAAAGACACCAGATATAAAACTTGCCCTTTAGAACTGGGTTTCTGATGTGCCCTGGTTGTGCTGTTCAGAATTTAGCACATACATCAGAGGTTGTTACCATCTGATTCAGAGTGTCATGATATATTTTAAATAATTTGGAGTTCAAGTGGTTTTTGATTGTATTATAGGATTTTTTTAAGGAAAAAAGTTTTTTAAATTGAAATTATAATTGATACATAGTATTTTATTAGTTTCACATGTACATTATAGTGACTCAATATTTTTGTGGCTGTTTAAAGTTATTATAAAATATTGGCCATATTCCCTGTACTATACAATATATCTTTGCAGCTTGTTTGTTTTCTTCATGGTACTTTGTTACATCTTAATTACCTACCCCAGTTGCTCCTCCCCGCTTCTTCTTCCTTACCTATAACCTCTAGTTTGTTCTCTGTATCTATGAGTCTGTTATCTTCATTTGTTGGTTTTTTTAGATTCCATATATATGTGATAACAGTGTTTTTCTTACTTTGCTTGACTTATTTCATGTCGCATAATGAAAAGAAAAGAAGCGAAAAGCAAAGGAGAAAAGGAAAGATATAAGCATCTGAATGTAGAGTTCCAAAGAATAGCAAAGAGAGATAAGAAAGCCTTCCTCAGCGATCAATGCAAAGAAATAGAGGAAAACAACAGAATAGGAAAAACAAGAGATCTTTTCAAGAAAATTAGAGATTCCAAGGGAACATTTCATGCAAAGATGGGCTCGATAAAGGACAGAAATGGTATGGACCTAACAGAAGCAGAAGATATTAAGAAGAGGTGGCAAGAATACACAGAAGAGCTATACAAAAAAGATCTTCATGACCAAGATAATCACGATGGCGTGATCACTCACCTGGAGCCAGACATCTTGGAATGTGAAGTCAAGTGGGCCTTAGAGAGCATCACTACGAACAAAGCTAGTGGAGGTGATAGAATTCCAATTGAGCTATTTCAAATCCTGAAAGATGATGCTGTGAAAGTGCTGCACTCAATATGCCAGCAAATTTGGAAAACTCAGCAAGGGCCACAGGACTGGAAAAGGTCAGTCTTCATTCCAATCCCAAAGAAAGGCAATGCCAAAGAATGCTCAAACTACTGTACAATTGCACTCATCTCACACGCTAGTAAAGTCATGCTCAAAATTCTCCAAGCCAGGCTTCAGCAGTATGTGAATCGTGAACTTCCAGATGTTCAAGCAGGTTTTAGAAAAGGCAGAGGCACCAGAGATCAAATTGCCAACATCCGCTGGATCATGGAGAAAGCAAGAGAGTTCCAGAAAAACATCTATTTCTGCTTCATTGACTATGCCAAAGCCTTTGACTGTGTGGATCACAATAAACTGTGGAAAATTCTCAAAGAGATGGGAATACCAGACCACCTGACCTGCCTCTTGAGAAACCTGTATGCAGGTCAGGAAGCAACAGTTAGAACTGGACATGGAACAACAGACTGGTTCCAAATAGGAAAAGGAGTACGTCAAGGTTGTATATTGTCACCCTGCTTATTTAACTTATATGCAGAGTACATCATGAGGAACCCTGGGCTGGAAGAAGCACAAGCTGGAATCAAGATTTCCGGGAGAAATATCAATAACCTCAGATATGCAGATGACACCACCCTTATGGCAGAAAGTGAAGAGGAACTCAAAGGCCTCTTGATGAAAGTGAAAGAGGAGAGTGAAAAGGTTGGCTTGCAGCTCAACATTCAGAAAACGAAGATCATGGCATCTGGTCCCATCACTTCATGGGAAATAGATGGGGAAACAGTGTCAGACTTTATTATTTTGGGCTCCAAAATCACTGCGTATGCTGATTGCAGCCATGAAATTAAAAGACGCTTACTCCTTGGAAGGAAAGTTATGACCAGCCTAGATAGCATATTAAAAAGCAGAGACATTACTTTGCCACCCAAGGTCCGTCTAGTCAAGGCTATGGTTTTTCCCGTGGTCATGTATGGATGTGAGAGTTGGACTGTGAAGAAAGCTGATCGCTGAAGAATTAATGGTTTTGAACTATGGTGCTGGAGAAGACTCTTGAGAGTCCCTTGGACTGCAAGGAGATCCAACCAGTCCATTCTAAAGGAGATCAATCCTGGGTGTTTATTTGAAGGATTTATGCTAAAGCTGAAACTCCAATACTTTGGCCACCTCATGCGACGAGTTGACTCGCTGGAAAAGAGTCTGATGCTAGGAGGGATTGGGGGTAGGAGGAGACGGGGACAACAGAGAATGAGATGGCTGGATGGCATCATCAACTCGATGGACCTGAGTTTGAGTGTACTCCGGGAGTTGGTGATGGACAGGGAGGCCTGGCGTGCTGTGGTTCATGGGGTCGCAAAGAGTCGGACACGACTAAGCGACTGAACTGAACTGAATACCCTCTAGGTTCATGGGCACTTAAGTTGTTCCTTTAGTGTGGGATTTGTGATAGGTGGGAATGAAGAGACTTATTACTTAGATAACAAAGCAAATAGTATAAAATTAAATTTTTCCTTACAGTGTTACATGAATGGACATCAGGAATGAAAAAGCACTGAGCTCTTTGTGGACCTACTTTCAAAACATAGAAATTCCTTTGTTAAGTGATATGTGTATTATGGAAGAAAGATACCATATGTAAAATATTGACACTCTGTAAACTAAATTTGTGGTGAAATAATAGAACCAATTAAGAAAATTTATTTCCAAGACTGTTCAGAGTATCCTTTTGTACTCAAATCTACAGAACTTTTTTATTATTATAATAGCCAGGCCTATAGGACAGTGATGACAATGCCATTGGTCAATATTTTAAAAATCATATAATCCTGAATCACTGTATACAGTGATTTTATCTGCTTTTCCAACTGATTGTTTTTTATTTAAAAAATATAGCCGATAATACAGTAAGGGCTCATCAACAACAAAAGCATTACAAATAAAAGTGAAACCCTTTGTGTAATTCTCTCCAATCCCATTCCTCTTCTTTCTCCCAAAGGATAATTGCTATCTTATATTTGAAATTTACTATTCCTATGTGTGTCTTTATAATTTATACACATACAACCATTCATAAACAACACGTAGCATTATTTTACACATTTTAGGTCTGTTTCTACCTGTGTATAATTCTGTAACTTGTTTTTTTACTTAAATCGTTTTTGGCATTTGTTCAAGTTGCTGAGTATCGCTCCAGTCTGCTTATTTTAATTACTGTATTATATTGCATTGTATGAATACTCCACAGTTTATCCATTCTCTCGATGATGAGAATTTAGGTTGTTTGGGATTTTTCACTCTTGCAAATTTTGCTTGACTGAACGTTCTTAGAAATGCTGGATGATCTAGTATGTATATCTTCAGTGTTATGAAATATTGTGAAATTTTTTGAAAAGTGGTTATATCTATTTTTACTTGCACATCAGTGATGGGGAGTTCTCTTTTTTCCACATATTTATCCATTTGGTGTTAAACTTCTTTTAATGTGATAGCAATAAAGTGGGATTTCATTGTGGTTTAATGTTCTTTTCTCTAAGAGTTAAAATATTCTTTAATGTCCATAGCTATTCAGTTCTGTTCCTCTGTAAATTATCTCCTTGTATGTTTGTTCACTTATCTTTTAAACTAGTTATCTCTTTTCTTATTAAACTTTTGGAAGCCTTTAAATAATTTTGATACTGATCCCTTGTAGATTAAGTGCATGGATTTTTGGTTCCACAGGAAAGTTCAACCTTCTGAACTTGTAGGGAGTGTATGGACCAAAGAAGATAAAGAAATAAATTCTCCAAATTTATTAAAAATGATTCGCCACACCACAAATCTCACCCTCTGGTTTGAAAAGTAAGTTTTTACTTACTTTGTATTGTTACTTCTTAATATATTTCTATAGCTGAAAATGTATATCTTTTCTGTATGAAACAAGGCACTTGCTTCTTGCTTTCTAAGCCATGATTTTTTTTTTTTGGTTAGATGCATTGTGGAGGCAGAAAATTTTGAGGAACGAGTGGCAATACTGAGTAGAATTATAGAAATTCTGCAAGTTTTTCAAGATTTGAATAATTTCAATGGTGTATTGGAAATCGTCAGTGCAGTAAATTCAGTATCAGTCTATAGACTAGATCATACCTTTGAGGTAAGTTTTAGGCTTAAATAGTTTATCTTTTGAAAGGAGATAAAATTAATGTGAAGGAGATTACTTCTACCACCAATCTTTTTTGAGTAAATCCTTTATAAATAATCTATCTTACTCCTGAAGCACAGTATCACAATATTAGAAAATACATCAGTATATGCTTATAGTAAGCCTAGAATTCATCAAAGAATATGTGTTTTGTGACTGTTTAATATGCTTACCTAAATGCTTCCCTAGTGGTTCCAATGGTAAGTATTCTGTCTGCAATGCAGGAGACCCAGGTTCAATCCCTGGGTCTAGAAGATCTCCTGGAGAAGGGAATGGCTACCCATTCCAGTATTCTTACCTGGACAATTCCACAGACACAG